>NC_044202.1:13048875-13648875 GCF_900880675.1 Sparus aurata
TGCCACACGGCCCTCGCACCAGCCTGGGCATTAATGAGAGGGGGCCGGACCGCCGGGCAGGAACACGGCGGGCCTCCGACGCAGGTGATCTGTCACGCAGCCGTCTTGCTCGGGCAAGGAGACACATGAAGACAGAAGGGAGAGGAGAGGCGGAGGGGCTGACCGAGGGGCTGGCCTACACATGGACACACACACATGTGCCAGCATTTGGAGATAACGTACTGATGAGGTCAATCAGACCGACTTCTATTTACCTCAACTCTTCCTGAAATAATGCACACTGAATAAGTTCAAGTTTGGTTTTATTCCCATCACCCCTTTAAAGAGATAAAGATGAAGGGCAATATGGGAGACAGCAGGGGAGGAGTAAAATTGCAATAATTAATTAGTCTGTGTGTGAGACCAGCCAAGGCTATTAAAATCCATCAGGATCTCTACACTTACTGATTCATCTTCGCCTTAAGAAGAGCTCTCCGAAATTTGTGGAGTGTGTAGAATGAGTTCATTTTCAAGGTAATTTTCTATAATTCACTCATTGAAAAAGCCAAATATCAATATTTGTAGAAAATGATGGACAAAACCCAAATAAATCCAGTAAAAGTAGCTATTCAATCCCTATTTTTAATCATACCTGATAACATTTGAGATACAAAGCTCTATATCTGGTAAGGACTTGTTGGATTGAGTTGGATTGTTGGATTGATGCTGGTGTGAAAAGTAGAAAATGGCCAATTTAAGGCTGAGAAATGGAGCGGTCATCTAATCCAAACAGATACCTGGCTTGATAAGTTCTTGTGTGTTGTTTTTTTTTTCTCTTCTCACAACCAGCTTCAACACTGCCGTGGAAGTGCTAAAAGGGTAAAGAAAGAAGACAAAGCAACAGCTGGGTACCGCCTCAGTAATTCCCAACGGAGCCCTGCAAGACACCTCCAGCCGCAGACCATTTTCACTCCTGATTACAGAGTTTCAAATCAACCACTAACACATACAACAATCCACTTCCTCTGGCCAACTCAAACAAAGACTCGGCTGTCGTGTTCACTAAGAGCAACGCGCCGTTCTTAAACAATCTTTCCATGCAAACAAGATGTTTACCAGAAAACATCTCCACTCAACAAATCACTGAATCTGATTTTGTCTCTGTGCACATTTATGCCAGAATGGCAACAAACCAAGATTTGTACACAGAGAGTGTGAAAGCTTGTCAGAGTGAATGTGCATCTCCTGGCGGTGGTGAGATTACTGAGGAGAGACACGGTGCAGCAGGCTGCCAAAGTAAAGATTTATACAGAGCAGTTGCAGCTGCAGAAACTGACATTGGACGACATGGGATGCATGATAAATCATGGTGGACAGGGGGCACTAGACTCAAGTAGCAGGCAAACAGTTTGAACAGGGCTGAGGGGGGGGATGTACCAATCAGGGACTCTCCTATGCAATTTAGGAGAAAGATAATCTTTTAGTCACTTACTCCAAAGCACACATAATAACATATAATTGTCTATTTGTAATTTGCACTTTTTTTTTGCACAGATGTCGTTGATAATTGATTTCATCTGAGGAAAAAGAATCAGTTTTCATGTTTGTTTAAGACTTTAACACACATGTTTCCATCTCGTTACAACAAACTGTGGGTCTGTTAACTGTCGAGAAACTGAGGGATGCCCCTCGTTCCGCATGTTGAGTATGAGGGGTCCTTAAGGGCTAGGGGTGAATCCTTTTTTACTTTTATGGGAAGTGGTTGGAGGTGAAGGACAGAGTTGCCGGCCGTTCCATCACTCAATACAATAAATGGATGCAATCTGTATCCAAGTAAAGCATTGGCTGTTTTTAAATTCCACCTCTTTTATCCAAATGAATGATGGACCCTGGTACAGTGCACTGTGCGGCAATATTAATATACATCAGAGGCCTGCACCCCTCACTAAATCAGGGAACCACCGGCATTTGTTATTTAAATGACAAACAGCAGCTGCAGGAGTGGAGCACGGAGCGGGGACGCAGAAGAAAAGGTGGACAAACAATTCAGATTTCAATCCGGCAAAGACACAAGGCCCCGAGCCATGAGTCTAATGAAAAAAGGCAGCTCCACTGGTCCAAACAGACACAACGGCTGCTGCTTGGTGCCACCTCCAATAGGACGAACTCCACATCACACTCTTCCTCTTCTTTTGCTTTTAACAGAAAGCTCCAAACGTAACAAAGCCACCAAGTCTTGCCCGTTAACTCACTCACCAACAATTTCTGTCATTTTGGTAGGATAATAAAAATCCGCAGACTAAGAGTAAGGACATGCCAAATTAACAAACAAGGCTCTGTAAGATGAATCTAGGCAGAGAGGTACGTTGAGATAAATACTAAGATCAGCATGCTAACAAGCTCATTATAATACTCACCTGATTTTTAAATTTGGGTATAATATATACAGTGTTCACCATCTTAGTTAGCCTTTAATCAGCTGTTAACAATACTCTGGAATCTTAAACAAGCCAGGTTGAATTTTACTGAAATAATCAAAACTCAGGTTCAGGTTAGCAACATAGCCTTGCTTGTATCATTCTTCCCTCTGTTTGTTCACACCCCCCTCACAGGCACTCTACACCCTTCAGTTTGAGAACTACTGGATTAGCCTATTAGCATGCTAACATTTTCTGACCAGCACTAAACACAAGTACATCTAGCACAAATCTTTACCATGGTTTTGGATCAATTTAAATTCTGATTTGGTGACACTACACTGAATTGTAATCATGCATGTATTTTTAAGACCTGTATATGGCGCTGCTGCTCATCCTTGCTTTCAATTTTGCCCAGTGGCCACTCATGGTATTGTTTCTAAAACTATCCTTGAGCTGAGGGAACAGACTTTTAAAAATGTGTGACATCATCAGAATGCTATGTTTATGGGCAAAGTGGGAACTCACAGGTGAAACTCTAATGTGCATATTCTGGGGGCTGCATAATCAGGAAGTTAACTTTTTTTGGTGTTTGCAAGCAAATTAGACTGAATAGGCGCCATCTTTGTCTTCGTTATCTAGTTCTTTCATAAATCTATGGCTACAATGATTAAAATGATCACAATTCATATTGAGGGAGGCAGTTGTTTTGACCAAAGTCAGTCTGGTTCATCCTCTGGGTACCATGAATGTCTGTGAAACATTTCCTGATCCAGCCAATAGCTGTTGAGATATTTTATCAAAGTGACAGTTTTTACACCACAAAAATGGCCCCTCAAGCTCTCTCTTTGAGATTTTTTACATTTTGAATCTGCAAGTTTAATCATAATAATATAATACAGTAGGAGTGGTGAGGGAGCCATAGGTTCATCAGTATGTGTGGACAGTGTTACCTAATGTGACCGATACTGCTTCGGTTTCCCTCCTTCGGCTGGAGTCTCCTCTGCACAACAGTCCTGGAGTAACGTTAGTCTGCCTGGTGGGCACACACACACACACACACACACACACACACACACACACACACACAGATGGAGAGAACAAATGTTACTCAAAATATGATGATGCAGCTCCAAGTCACAATACACACATACACATGTAGAAATTTAATAATTCCACAAAAGTCGATAAACACAAGCGCTGCTTTTTTTTGAAAACACTGCAGCTTACGTTTTGGCCTCGGTCTAATGCATATTTTGCCACCTCTTAATTTTTCTTCATTAATACAGATTTTCACCTGAGAGAATATTCGATGAGGAGAGGTGCTGGGGTGCACGTGGCTGAGTCACCGCAGAGTTCACATAAACAAATTACACCTGCTCTGTGACTCCTGTGTCATATGTCAGGAGCCCTGAAATAGGAAAAGCCCCCCCACCCCCACCCCCAACAGCTTAATAGCCCTGACTTCAGAGATGTAAAGTTAAGGTCAAGGTCCGTTCCATCACTGGGGATGTGTGGGAGCAGCTGATGTGGTTGAGCATTGCGGGGGGGGGGGGAATATCTAGATATGGTGACAGAAAAGATTTAAGGTAAAATCTTTACGCTTGTGACACACAACTAGACTCATCTCAGAGACGATTTAAAGAACTACACGATGTCTTGTTCTAACCATGACAGACTGCAACAGAAGAGAGCTCCTTGTTAACCAGCCTGGCTCATTGAGGACTGCAGGCTACTTGAGGCTCACAGCCCTAAAAGGCACATGCTGTTACAATAAGGCCCCGTCAGGGCAGCCTTTTAACAGGCAGCGTGTTCCATGACCTCAACACCCATAAATCACATGACGGGTGTGCAGGCACGGGGTGTTGAGAACTGTGCGGGGCACGCTTTGAGCGAAGTCTCTATGTTGTATAATCAATAGATATAAAAATAAATGGCCTGACCGTTATTCTCTCCCTGCTACCCCTCTCTAATAAAATCCCAGTAATGCATATTTCATTTACTTTTATACTTATTGATTACCTGTACTCCAGTTAGTAAATCACGCGCCTATCGATCCCTCAATCGTACCTCTGTCGGACAGCACATAACCAGCCATTTGCGCCCCTGATAAAGAGCTCAGGCATTGAACTCCCCACAGTAAATCTTTGCAAACTAACTTTTTAATTCCAAAATCGATCCACGTTTAAACGTCGCATTATTTCACGAGGCACGCCTGCGGTATTAAAAGTAATACCCTGATGCATTTGGTCTTAATGTGTGGAGGTCCATCCCTCCATCTCTTCCCTCATTACACCGAGGCAGAGGCACTCCGGGGGCCCCTGCAGCCTGGAGGGAGGCGAGGGCCCTCCCCTGCCGCCGAGAGCTGAGAACTGAGAGGCAGAGCCACTCTGGGGCCGCCAGGAGCCCATGGAGACGCTCAGCACAATGCTAATCAAACGTGAGAATACCATCAGCTGGCTCATTAACCAAGGCAAAACACCAGCATTCATCTGCGAGCAGAACCCAAAGGCTTTATATAAGCATGTTACATGGCTCAGTGTAAAACTGAGGGAAGTTGTAAAAAAATGCACAACACTGTTTTTATTATTTAGCATCTGTTACTTCATCAGTTTTAACAGCGCGACAGATGTTGGCCAGTTGTTTTGTCCCTAAATCTACACAAACTGTGATGAGAAAACAAAGATTGACTCAGAGGCAATGAGCAATGAAAAATCAAGACATATGTAATGAAGACGGCCAGCGACAACTAAATTCTATCAAAGACCCAAGGACACAGAAGAAAAAAGTCTCCAAGATGGATTTTTCAGGTCATATGAGACACTTTTAAATGCAGTGAAGTCCCTTAGGGCACAGAGTAAAACAGCACTGACACAGGGTCAATTGTAATTTTGGCGCCCACATCCAAAAGCAAATATATCAATTAAAAATAATAAATCAAAAGAGGAGTGAGGAGCAGCAGCTACAAAATGGCCATCTATTTTCATTAGGGTACACGGCGCTTCAGGTGTGAGCAGGATCTCAAGATTAATAGAGGTATTCAAATGAATCAGAAAGGATTAGGTTCTCCAGGGAACATAATCAATAGCTCCAAATCAATAATCAATAGGCCACTCACACCAATATACTAACTGCTGACACCGAGATCTCACAATTAAAATGAAAACTGGGAAGGGAGTGGCGTAAGACTATGATTTATCTCACAGCGCAAGTGTCATTTAGAAATAAATAAGTCAATAGATAAAAGCTGCTGCTGCCCGGCTCAGGTGGGAGGCGGTTATGCATTTTAACGTGGCCACCGGCCCCGAGCATTACAGCCAAATCCCACAAAGCATCGCGCCTATTCACGCGCCCGACACGAGGATAAACAGCATGCAACCTCGCACAGCCTTTATCACTTAGCATCAAATCTCTGATTGTCGCCGTCAACTCGCAGCAAACAGGAGATGACAGCTTTTATTAATACAGTATCATTTCAACCTGGCCACGGTGCAAGATTAATGCTCACGCTCTGCCCACGGAGAAAACACTTTTCTCTCAAGGGTGTTTGGAAACAAAGAAAAGTCAGATGCATGGGAGCTCGGTGCTAGAAATCGATCACACGGGTTAGACGCTGAAGAGAAATGAAAATATAGTGAAGTGAAATCAGGAGCGGACACTTTAAAGTTTGTTAAGAGCAAGCGTGAGTGATTATAGCATTTCTCATTGTCACGCAAAACAGCAATACTAATTGTGGCGTGTTGTGTTTGCATGTGAATGTGTGTTTTGGAGGAAGTTAGAGGAAGTAAATGGGTGCCATGTGTGCAGGGCTGGGTCGGAAGGACAGAGCAGCCTTCTCACTGGAGAGTGGATTTGAGCAGCTTGGGGAGATAGACTCAGCTCATGCCGTCCAACGGGACACATCAGAAGCCCCTCTCGTCAATCCCCCCTCTCTGCCTCATTCATTTGGGAGTATGATTTATACTTTTTGAAGTGAAGGGTCTTGAATCCCACTATAAAGGAATTAAGAGGTCTCCCCTGAGTCCGCCATTCAAATGAGAGCATGGCAGGGATATGAGGGCTTTTTAATAGAGAGAAATTAGTATTCACAATGCCTCAAACTGGAATCTGAAGGAACCTTTCAGGTGGAGAAGAAAGGGCCAGTTTAGAAAAGAAAGCCCTAAGAAGTCGGGGGCTTTTCATAGCAGTCGTGTTTTTGCCCCTCATCAAGGAGCGCTGGAGCGCTCTGTGAAATAACCCAGGAGAGAGGGAGAAAGAGGAGTGTGTGTGAAACAAAATTAAGAATGCACCATAAATAGGCAGAGAGGAAACAATACAATGAGGAGTCCCACAGTCTCGGGGCCAACGGGGCAAAGCGTCTTCTCAACAGTCCCCCCATGCAGATCCAACAGTTGCGGGGATGACTGGGAGCGATGAGATGCTTTGACAAACATCTTTTGGATGAACCTTTTTTGTGCAGTCCCAGAAATGCAGGGATTTGAATCGACATTGCAACTATGTCAACACATAGGATTTCTCTATTTGGTGAACACTGACCTTGAAAACTATACAGTTAAACTATTACTGGAGTCCAACTATCTGCTGTCAGCTCAGCTCAGACTGACATAAGACTCACATTAACACTTATCTTCTGTTTGGGGCTCTGGAGAGCTAAAAAAAAAAAAACATACCTTACACGTTTTACCCCTGTTACACTTCAATCAACATCATCAAATTATTAGAAATAATTTGAAACCGATGACGAATAACAGTAAATGACAGTTTAGTTCATTTTGCACAGCCTGTTCAAGGCAGGAATGACTGGCCTCACAGTTCTAGATAACATGCATGAACACAGAATGGCAGAGCATTGAGCTTCCACCTTTAAGCCATCTGCAGAGGTAGTAACAGAGCCGAATCAACACCTTGTGAGCCACTAGGACGGGACACATGTTGACACATGACACATGCTGTTACACGCGCTGTTGTGTTACACGTCATGCCTCTTTCGCTTCCAGAGAGCCGGCATGCTATCTAACATCACACACTGGGGCGGTATTTAAGTTTAGACTGAAAATACTTGGTGCTTAATTCTTAATGTAGTAAATAATCAGAAAAGAAAGACAAGGACAAGTGCTCCCATTTGACTATTCAACATTGCCACATGGGCATTTCAGAAAAGATGCCATTCTTCAGCATGTATTCTGGCAATTTGTCTGTAGTAAAATAAAGTAAAATTACTTCAGTTGGGGGTCTCAGCGATTTCTATGTTTATGTTTAGATTTAAATTTATTCTAGATTTCTATAATTGCAGTGTTCATGTACAGTTCTGTTCATAAGAAGACTAAGAAGGAGTTATATGTCTCTGACCCAAGAGATGACTGATGTCGCCGTCTGAGAGCTTAGTGTAAATTGCCTGACTATGGACTAGGACTATATATTTGTTCATGCACAGCACATATAATATGGATATAAACAAATATGGCCCCATTTGGCCTGATAACAATGGGTTATGATTAAATGTCCAAGCTGTTTGGGGCAAAGGAAACAATTTTCTTCTCTCAGTACTCTTCAACAAATTGGGCTTTAATGGGGCCATGAGAAAATATACATATATTTGAAAAAAGAATGGTTGATTTTTGCAATTGTTATTATTACTACTATAAAAATAAGAAGGTGGAGTAGGGATCCAATGGAGTGGAAGTACTCAGGAAGTAAAGCAACTGTCAACAAAATGGGTTGCGATGGATGTAGACAGAATACGTATGAACTAAAGATTACATCCTCCCTTAGTGTTTTTGAAACATGCCTGGAATTCACTCATTTATTCATCAAAACAGCAACGACATGTTCTTCCTGTAAGGTCACACAAACACACATTGACAGCTTAATCTCATTTTGATGACGAAGAAAAGGAAGTTCTGGGACCACAACCCGCACACAAACACACTGGCAGTCACTCAGGCATCATCTTAACAAAGATCAGTCTGGTTAACACTGACCTGTGCTCCGAAACAGATTCATTTAAATGAGTTGGTCATAGATTTATCCATCAATATGCTGAGCTTTGATCGAACAAAAACATGGTGTCTCCAAGAGGCCCTTGAGAGGCTGCTTCATAGAACTAACAAGTGGCATCAACTACCTGTTTGTGCAGATTGAGGAGGAACATCTGAGATGGGAGCTCTCTGACACCATGTCAATAGGACACACTGGTAATGGGCACAAAGGGTTCAACTGGAAATTGAAAGTATCAATAACATTAAGAGTTTGCAATTTCACCATTTAAAGGGGCCATAAAGATTATTTATTTTTTTTAAAGCTTGGAGGAAAAAAATGTATTGAACATACCTGGCTTCTGTCTCGTTTTCCAACAGAAGGCAGCCAAAAGCTAAAAGGAGAAACAATATAATTACTGATTGAAACAGATGGACGTAATACCTCAAGAGCTGTGTATAATTTTGTTTGTAAAAGAGCGTAGCTTACTCTCTCTGGTAAGGATCTTGGGAGAAGTGTCTGAGTCGCTCTACAAACACTGGCATGCTGTTTGCCTGTAAAACACAAAGATACACAGTAAGAACAAAGAACATCAAATCTGTATAACGGATTTCTACTGAGGGGGAAGATCCCAGTTTGCTTTAACCTTGCTGGGAAGCCGCCTCCTGTCCTTCCTGATGCAGCAGGCTCCAGAGCCAGGCACTCGTTTCAGACGTGAATCATACCGATACCCTGCGAAAATACACAACAGATTCATCTTCCTGTGTTGCAAAATGGTCAGAAAAGATCATTATCGTTTGTCAGAACCCTCTACCTCTCTGAGAGGGCCTTGCAGGTTGCAGGAAGGTGGGCGACGGACGGTTATCCTCGAGGGAAAGCTGGTTGTCTGAGTCCCAGCTGGGCAACAGGCCGGCCACGCCCGTCCCGACTCCACAGTCGCCCTCGAAGAACCAGTCACTCTGCTCGTCATCGCCTGCACACAGGGACAGGGAGGGTGTCGCATCAGTTGGCGTGTCACTGCTGCAGACTGCATGTTTCTAGCAACCAACAAACTTTTGTAAAATTGCCATAATCTAAAGTCCAGATTTAAAATGATGTGATAAGGACACAAGGAACCCACTACAAGCACTATGCCGCCTTCATTAAAACACCAAAGCACCACCACTGCAGAACTACTGTAGGATGCACACAGTACTGTTAGAGGATAATGTTGGAAATAAAAGGGGGAAAACTGTAATAATGTAATTAAGTGGTCAGCAAAAAAACCTGAATATCCTTTAATTAACGTTATATATTCAGCTGCTGTGTCTTTAGTGGTCCAAAAAACACCAGCGGCGGCTTCAACTGACGGTGTGTGCATCAATAATGACTTCCTCCTTTGACTACACACCACCGCACAACCAGACAACACCCGTCTCGTCCCCAGGCGACCAGCTCTCCTCAGACCTGTCAGTCAGCAGAGAACACGCAGGAACCATGCCTCTCACAGTCAAGGTGTAGTGACAACTGTTAAATCAGAGGCCGCCTGGCCCCACCACGGCTAATGAGATTAGCAAAGGCTTCAGCGCTCATTAACACGACATGACAACGTCTTATTAGAGTCGCCTGGGTGCCCAGAAACTGGCCCATTGTATAGAAACCTTCCTCTCTAGCCCCAGCATTCCCTCGGAGTCGGGCAGGGTGTCGTCCAAATCTGACAACTCATCATCTCTCTTCACACGTTCAGGAATGCTTCATCTGTGAGCTCCAAATCACTGATGAGTTTGAACCACATAAAGAAATGGAGTTGTTGAACTTAAAGGTACACTATTGAGTTTTGGGGAAGAAATTTTAAGCAGAAGAGAACAATCGTTAATTATAGATTTTCTTTGTTATGCCTATAAAAAACGAATAAACAAACGCACCTTACAGGACAACACAATTTCATACTGTTTTACTTTGTTTATATTATCACTTATTTCCCCAATTTTTGAGATTGCATTATTACCTCATTGACATTGTCAACATAAAATTTAATTTCTTCTCCAAAACTACAAGGTGCTCCTTTAATAACTTCCCACATGTTAAATGTATTTGTGTTTTAATACCTTGTCTCCCCTCATCGTTGGTGAACAGGCCGGGGTCACTGCTGCATGTACTGCTGGTTTCCCTGCGAAGAAAAGAAGAAAAACATCACATGTGAATGAACGCCGCCAACCTGTCTCTTTAATATCAATGACACTTGAGGATGTGGAACTCTGTTTCGATTTGTCCTCTCAAACCTGATGGGTTGTTCAGGTCAGACAATGTTATAGCATCTGAAAAGTGAACAATGTGCATCAGAAATTTACATGGCCGTGTAATGTCAATATTTAACATGTAGCATTCAATAATAGAAGTAATGAAGAAGTCCGGAGCTGGAGGTCGACATAAATGGAAATGACACAAAAAGACAGAGCGTGCTGTGTTCTCCCTTGTTGCAATGGCAAACACAAAGGCATGAGAGGAGGCTCTGATCGAAGCCACTGAGTGACATGCACAATCTAATTGAATATCCTCCGCTGTCAGCTCCAATCTAATCTGGCCTGCGTTGTGGAGGATGACAGCAGAGCGAAACACATTCCCCTGCCTGCCCCTCCCTCTGGGTGTGCCCCACACACAGAGCAACCCACAGACGTGCCACTTCCACACAACAACTGGCCAACATCTGCTGTGTGGGCTGCGGCAGCTTACTGCCTCGACTGCTCCATCGCTGCTTCCCTCCACACCCCCAGGCAACCCCTGTTACACTGCCTCCACACCCTCTGTGTCCCCCCTCTGTTAACCCCAGACCTCACTGGGTTTCTCTGCCTTTCTCACACCTCAGCCACCTTGAACCAGGACCTACAAACCCTCCAAGGTCATGACGGGGGGTGTTTAGAGAGGGGCGGAGGTGATGAAGATGGAGGGACAAGAGCTCAAAAGAAGGATTTACTTTTATAAATACATATTTATATATATGGGGCATTCCCATATATTGTACTTCTAGCGTAAATGCTCAATACTGTATTGATCCGCAGCTGAAAATAGACCCCAACAAAAGCGCTGTTTACTCCGGTTTGAGTAATGTTTGCTAAAAAACTACAGTGCCCAGTTGTTTCAGGAACTTGCTGAGCCTTTTGTTTTTTAAATGACACTATATTTAATTTATTTTCCTTTATTTAAAGGATAATGCACATTTAGCATTTTTCTGTAAATGTGTCAGTGTTAGTAGGCAAGCTAACCGCATTAATTTGATACATTTATATATCTGTGACCATATTTGAAAGATTTTTGTCTTAAGTGGAAACAAACAGGTCAAGGACAGCGGACAGTGTTGAGAAGTGGACTAAAGCAGTGTCGGTTTCTCTCTTTTATTTTCCTTCCAACGCAGCTATACATTCAAACTACTTTATGAAAGAGAGGGAGCCCGATGCTCTTGATTGCCTTGCATTTTGCTTCCTGTTTATCATCGCTGACCTTGCTCAGAGGAGAAAGCTGGAGGGTCAGATATGCGCTGATACGGTGCATTGCCATATTGCAGAGGCCTGCCAGTGACGGCAGGATCAGAAAAACGCCCGTCCAGCCTGCGCGTCTTTTTCTGGCCAGATGGTCCGGCATCATCTCCTCACATCCGCAAGAAGCAGATGTGAGAGGGGAGCAGGCCTCTCCGGGGGAATCTGGAAGATGTCTGGCCGGGCTGACACCACCGTCCCACCCCTTCAGCCCCCCATCTCCAGACCGATTCCCCAGGCCTCGGCTCAGCTGTAACCCACCGCTGGACACATCGGCTGGCATCTGGAGCGCACAACACACCAACATGAGTTACAGATACAGCCACAAACTCTACAACAACTACCTTTTTCTACATGATTCCACAACTTTGCATTGAAATTAGGAACAAGTGATGGTATACCATTTCCAGCAGCCAGCGTGGCGTAAAAAAAAAAAAATGGGTTTCTTTCTTATCGGAGGGAATTGTGCAAAGTTTGAAAAAGAATCACAGGTATAAACAATTAATCAGAGACACCCATTAAGTATTAATCCGTATTAAAGGTGTAATGTGATGTCGCTTGGAGCAGCACCAGGCCGATGTGAGACCGTTTCAATTAAGTACTGCCTAATTAATGGCATGAATAATTGAGACCCCCATTTTTCTTGGGACCAAAAGCAAAACCTCCGCTTTCTTTAGCAGTGACCTTTGTCAGGAAAAGTTGACAAACATCTTAGGGCAAACTTTGGTCTTTGACTCACAAAGTAGCACTTCCACCAGTCAAAATAGAGATATTATATAGTGGATTATGTGCTATAAAATAAACCAATAAGTCTTAATTATATAAAACGCAAATTGTCCATGGTGAAACAAAGGCAAGGGCAACTGCATTCCAGTATTTTAGAGCTGAACTCCCCACATGGCCCTATTGTCTCTGTACAAGCCAAAGAGGTGAAGCAAAACACAGTATCCAGATGAGCACTAATAATTAGGATATAATCCTCAGCTCCTGGGAGAGGCAGACCAGTTTGCACAGAGATTACAGGCTAGCCGCCATTTATTGAGCCCGGGCTCATTCTGCAGAGGAATAAAGAAGAGGCAGAGACGGAGGGGGGCAAAGCGCTGATAACAATGGATCTGTGGGCTCTTCAAACAAGCCGCCTCAACCCAAATCCATGCCCTCTTCCATGGGTGTCTGATTATAAGGTTATCCCACCATCCCTGAGCTGCAGTAATTGGATTAGTCTCAGAGATTTATGAAAATTAACTTCAGCAAATGCTGCACTGCTTTCCCCCAAAAAACTCCTCATAGAGTTTTCAAAATATAAATGACAGCACGATACAGCTGAGTGTGACAAAAGCACACACAGTGGCTTTGTTTTTTTTCTGGTGGCATGGGCTGAAGTCACCAGTAGCAGCGCACAGCTGGAGACGGAGGCTGAGCCCGGGACGGCGTCTACCCACAGGTGAGGCCTGCTTGCCGGGCCAGCCTGGGTGCCAGGTGGCCTCACTGCCAGCAGGCTGGGCCAGGTCTAATCAAGGATGTGGAGCCCAACTGGAGCTGCCAACATCTGCTCCTCTTGCACTTGGGTGGCTGACGGCAAAGCTCCGCTCCGTATGCACATAAGAGGAGTGACCTTGAGGAGAGACCAGACACTCCGTATGAAAAAGGTTAATGGAATGAACAGAGACCAAAGAAATCTGAGTGCTTCGACAATGGCATCTGTGTCTAACATCAAATGGACCGTACACTCTCTGAGTGTAAATATTGCTGTTGTACCACTGTCAAGCCCTCATCACTGCTGCCATTTGTTCATATCCTTTGCCTCCGCCACGGCTCAACCATTAGATTGTTCCAGCCCTCAGTACAGTGTGGCAGTCTACTGAGCAGCAATCAAGAACGTTGGCGTTGTGTAAGTGAGAAATGATTGACAGTGTGCCATGGTGTTCCCATTTATTTCTTCTCCGGAGCTGTTTTCTGTCAGAACGGCTATTGATTTTTCCATAAAATAAGAAAACAAGTACCGTTTAGGGGCTAGGGAGGTCAGCACAAATTAAACCAGAAGATGTAAAGCCTTCGGTCTGTCCCATTACCGGTTACCTCAAATGTCTTCTTCTCAAAGGAAATACACTGTGCAGGAGCATGGCGACACACTGAAAATGGGAACTTACAGGCAATAAAAGACGATGTTGACTGGGTGTTATAATGCCACTGAACAGAACTGCACTGCCCAACGTATATGTCTATTTATCAGTCTCTAACACATATCGTCTGTTTGTGATGCAAAAAAACACTTAAAACCCTGAATTTTAGTGAATAAAAAGTGTTAAAAAATCAACAAATCCATTAAAAGAAATTTACTGTGTAGCTATTATGACAAGCGATTAATAGTTGAAGCTATTTTTTTTTCATGAAATCAAACACATGAATTTGCTGCTTTTACTGTTTTTAAGATGTGCGAATTAGAAAATATCTTTGGGTTTTAACTTTGGCTCAAGGAAATTGGATGAGCATTTTCAATTTCCTCACAAAGTTCAAAAGACCGAATTATTGATCTATTCAATACTATACTATACCACTATACTTCTATACTAATTGTTAATTGACGACCTCTTTTTTTTGCCAGGACAAAACTGGTCACCGTTTAGTCTTTTGACAGTAATGATATAATGTCCCTCTCTGCTGCCAGTTCACAGCCACATTTAGTTTTGCTAAATAAAATGCACAGGAGCGGGTGCACTGTGGGACACTGGGACCGACCCAGCTTTAATTACCCGGCCCAAGACAGGAATTCATTTCAAAACAAATCAATACCACACCAAGTCACTTATTTATTTGTGACAATATTTCGCGAAGGGAAATAATGAGCTGGCAGATGCCCGGAGGCATAACTATCAAAGATCCCTCCCTGGTGATCATTTCAGCTATAGGAGATGAGGATGAAGAGGCTCTATCATTCATTTTTAATGTCAACTCAATCCTTTAAAGTGAAGTGGTACTGTATGATTCTGATACCTTTTTTTTCTGGTTTAGTTGAGGACACGCTGGATATTGACAAGTGGCTCGATGAAGACAGGCGGTATAGATCATCTTAAATGTCGCCTTGTTTAATTGCTTCTGTCTGATAGTAGTTATGATCATGACTTTTATGTTATGGGTTTAACTGCCTTGGTAACTTTCCATTTAAAGGGTAAAAGGGGCTTTTAGAGTTTTGAGCTCCCTTTTCGGTATGGTTTTAATCCCGACTCTTTAAACAATGACGGGGTTAACATTTGGCTTTTTGGACACAAAATGTGGAGCCTACACGGCCTCACACCATTGTAATGAATGAAGGGTGACGTTTGACTCGAACACAACAACAAAAAGATGAAGAAAATACAGACATCCTTCCTTGAATCTGACATTACCCCTCAGACATGTGCTCATCCGCAGCATCTCTGCGTTCCTTGGCCATCTTTCTTTTCCAGCACTCCTTTCCCATCAGCCTGCTTCCTTCAGTCTGTCGCTCTGCTCCCACCCAACCACCAGACCTCTTCTTCGATCCTGACAGATGCTGCATCCTAGTCGGCCTGTGTCTCCGTCTCCTGTCTACACCAGAAACCTTCAGCTTCTGCTGCAGCCTAACAGTGACGTTGGAGGACATGCGTTTGACCTTCCTCCGCCTCCTGAGTGGCCGTCCAGGATTATTCTCGGTGAAGGAGTCAGACTCAGGCCAGGAGGGCTGCCTAGTCCTGACCGGGCCTGTCATGACGGAGCGCCATCGAATGGTTGGGGTCATGTCGTCGGAGTCACTGCAGTTGGCCACAGAGGCAGCGATGGTTGAGGAAGAGTTCTCTCTGTAACCTTTAGTCTCGTCCAAGCTGGACTCAGAGGCCTCAATCCAGCATCGTCGGTGCTCCAGTGGGAAGAGGGAGGATTCGCGGCAGCGCTTGCGGCCTCTGCGGCGGCGGATCTGCCTTCGCTGCTGCAGAGGATTGAAGACCATTTCCTCCCACAGCTCCCCCAGTTTACTCTGCTCTGAGGTCTGCTCTAGAGCAGACACCAGGTCCTGCACCAGCTCATCCATCATGGTGCTGGAAACCAAAGACACAGGATACAACAGAGTTAACTAAAGTGATGTCAAAACAAGGGGTTTAATACCATTCATGATGCTAAACCAAAATGTGTGAGCAGGGTAAATAAGTCTCACAGGTATAAACAAATAGGGGAAAGGGATCTGACAATTTTGGAATGTGATCGATGCTGCAGGTGTTTAAAATCTCTTCAGGTGAATTGTAGAGATTACAGTATTTAATGTCATCTTACTTCTGTTTCCAAACTTCACATAAAATAGCATTTTCGCAAGCAAATTTGGGGATTCTGGAAGATGAGTGAGGAGTAAAACTCAAGTAGGGATAATATTAGTAGGGCAATATTCAGAAGATATTCAGTGGTCTTACCACGTCCCACCTACAACACCATCTGATTGGTTACACGTGTTAAAGCTACTCAACACTGAATGATCTAAATCTGCAAAGTCACTAGTAAATAAAGTTTGATTTAGAAACCTCATGGTGACATCACAGACCAATGACATCGTTTATTAATAGATGTATGCGCAGGGGGAGAAGTAGCATTATATAATATATGATGTGTATTGGGTGCAGAGTTGTGAAATCAAATAGTGGGACTATATCATGGCAATGTTGGATTTTTACTGTTTTTGCCTTAATATAATGAAGTTTCTTGGTTTGTCAGGTATGTCATATGCTGGGTGAGCAACAATCTCAGTCAAGTCTGGTTATTTTAAAATATTATTAGTTTGTAACGTGTTTTTCCATCCTGCTTTCACTGATGACTGAAATTATATCTGTCTGCTTTTCATCATGATGACTTTCACCAAATGAAAATGTGCTATCTTTGAATTTCTCTCTGTATAATCAGTGAGCACTGTAACAACGTGACAGATTAAGGAAGATCATGCAATAGTTTGAAATCTAATCTGATCCTCGTTGTTGATGTGGGAGTTTCCAGCTATGATCTCCACCTGTGGTTTGTAATCTCTGGACCGTGAGATGCAAACCTCAGTCGTGTTTTGAGCCATAAAATATCCCCAAGGCTCATTTCCTTCAGAAGTCTGGCAGCCTCAAATTGTTGATGATCATCCGCACTGTGAAACTTTCAAGTTGCCCTTTTGTTTGATTGCAGCTTGTTTGCTTAAAAATCAGCGTCTACCAAAAAAAAAAAAAAAAAAAGAAAACACTCGGCAGCTTCTTCATTACGAGATCAGGGAGCTGTACAGACATCAGTGCGGCCGAACAATAGCAGAAGCAGGCTGGGCTGTCTGCATGCTCTGTGTTACATAACAACATGTCACACGTGAGCTGAGCACAAGGACAGCCGCACGTCTCCTCACTGATCACCAACTCATGAACGACACACAACGTTTAACGGCGTTTAACACAGCACCCGTGTCACATCAGATCATCAGCTACCATAGCGTTATGTAATAATAGACAAAAAGGCTGCTGTGTCTGAGCACTCACCAGTCGCAGCTCGTCTTGTTTTGTTTTTCACCACAGCTGAGACACCAGACGCACTTCCGCCCTGGCTGTGCGGCCAATCAGGCGTCTCCGCTCCGCTGTGACGCTCCTGCCAAACAGCGCGCCACCGCTCACCGCCACAGTGTTCATGCAGATAAGAGACCACATCCAGCCTGCTGAGCTGCAGATAACGCGTTTAACTATACCACCATCACACTCTTATAACCAGCAGACAGATGACTGATGTGAACTGTATTACTGCAGGTTTCCAGTAATGTGTCTGTGATGCCCAACAGATATTATGTTGATCGCATTTTGTAGTGTTATTCTCAACAGTGTGCTCTATGTGGGTTTCCTGGATTATAGAACTAAAAGAGACCATCTTGTGATGAGATCACACCAACCACTACACCTAATCAGTTTGTACTTTGCAGTAGACATGACCAGAGAAAATAAGATCAGGGAGCATGACCAGAGAAAACAGGGGGACTGTACCAGGTTTGTTCATGGTGCCCAACCATCGTCACATGGTCAACTTTTGGTATGGACATATACATTTTGTTTAAGTATCTCAAGTAATGCACATAAACATGACACAGCTCACCCGTTTCACAAACTAGCATCTCTCGTGTCCTGTTTCCAGCACAATACACACCGATTGTGATCACATCACAACATGGTCTGAGTGGATGGGAATGATTGAAACTTAGATACCATGATTTAAGATTTAAATTGGATGCAGCGAGGAGAGGAAAGCTGGGGGGGGGGCACCTGTAAAGTTTTGTGACTTCATCATGACTTGTGCTCTCCCATTAGCAAAATCTGCCCAGGAATGCTGGAATGAATCATGTTTTAACTTTTACCTCCTTTGTCTTGGTTAGATACCTGAAACAAGGTCTGTGGTTAACACTATTTAAAGAGATTTTCAAGTTTTGTTCTACAATAGTAAATACATCATTAATACCTCACTTGTAAATTTTAAAGCATTTAGGTTTCTTTAAAAAGGAGAAGGTTGCTAACAGGTAATTAAATGAGAAGTTGTCATCAGACCGAACATGGAGACTCATCTACCCACTAGTCTGACTTTACAGGCCAACTTTAGCAACAAACTATTCCAACTCTAAAGTGCGTACAGCGTAGTGCAGTATGATACTGGTGGTGGTGACATTCACAGTGCAGTGCAACACAACACATCATGTCACCCACACAAAGACCTTTAAAAGGTCCATCCACTAATTACAGGCATGGCAGTAAAGTCCTCAGTTCCTCTTGTCCACATGTAAAAGTGTCTTTAACGAACACACTTGTTTACCTCAGTTGCAATTTATGTGAGTGTGAGTGAAACGTTAAAAAGACAATGAAAAGCTATATAAATGCAGTCTATTACCCTCTCTTCAGTGGAAATCAAACAGGGTCAGATTTACATAATCTTAATAAATCTACATGTATGTAACATTTTGTTAATTTCTTCAAACATAATCCCAAACCATGTTTGGTTTAAGATTAGTTGTAGATAACAGTAATTCTATTTTAAACAATGGTGTACTAATAAGTGTTTTATGATGTGTGACAACTCTCAGTAATGAAGAATTGTCTCTCAGAGCCAGTGTGAAGCTGAATGAAGCAAAAAAGTCATTTACCACTTCTTTCATCTCTCAGATGAAGGCAGCCCAAATAATGAAAAAAAAATAAAACTGTGAAAATGAGTACAAAAGCCATTTAATCTCTCTCATCTTCCTCTTAATAACTGCAAATTTCCCCTTGGGCCCATGGGAGAGGGCCTCTCTGTGCCGCTGCCACCTTATCTGTCGCCTCCATATTTCAGCATGCTGAGCGGCTCCCTCAGTATCCAGCCCCCGGCCTCCTCTCGCCGGGGCCTGTGGGGAAGCTGGGCTCCTGGGCCCGCCATTGTTCTGGCCTGGGAGGAAAGTCCAGAGAGAGCCCTGAAAGCTAGAGAGTGGGAATATAAAAAAAAAAAAGAAAGAAAAAAACTTGAGCCACTGCTTCATTAAGCGGCAGCCTTTCACAAGCAAACATATCAGAAACGGCCCCCTTTCAGAGACAGTAATTAGCAATTTGGAAACCTTGCCCCCTCAGGATATACAGTTTCAATTTAGTCAGCAGCTTTAGATTCTAAGGCACTTAATATTCATTGTTTCTGCCATCTTCCCAATTTCTTGACGTACATTGTCTAGTCTTTCACCGCCGATAAAATGTTTTATCTTTCATGTAATTCTTCTTTTCAATGAGCCCTTTGCAAGAGAAGTTAATTTTTTATAAATAATTTTCAAAGGGATTTGTGAAGAATGTGAGGGATGCGATAGCAAAGTGCTCTTCAGGAAGTGCCCGGCTGAATATAATATGGAGCTTTATGTTTGATTGATTAAGTCTGGCTGTAAATAGTGTATGGGGAAAGTTCCTGGGAAGTTATATTGCAGAGAAAACCATCTGTGAGTGATGATGCACATAAAAAAAAGTGAATGATGTTTAAGTTTAAATGTGTTTGACATTGACTCTTCGTGATGTTACATTATTTACCTCTATTCTACAATGACTGACTTTTGCACACTGTTATCGTGAGTTACTTGTGTGTTTGTATTGACATGGTATGTAAATCCTTTGCATGGATTAAATGGCAAAATGTTTGCAAACTGCTTAATAAGCCAAACCACATATCATACCTCAGGGGGGCAGGAATGACACTTATCTTTGCCACCATGAAGCCTTTGTTTCAAAACGCTACCACTTCCATTCATTTCCAATCAGCATTGTCTAATAGAAATAATTGATTTTGCCTCTTCTCCACAAGTGAAAAACGCTTGTGATTAAACATTTTGTCTCCAAATCTAAATTCCAAGATCCCCATCAACACTTGAGCAAAATAGGCAACTCATTAAAGCAAAAAAAAAAGAGAGAGAGAGAGAAGTAGCTAAGATGTGAAAAGAGGAGGCAGGGAATGAAATAATGAATGGAGTCCGAGTGAGCTATCTTTCCCAGGCAGAGCGCCACTAGGGATGCAAACTCTCAGCCACCAGAAATGAGCTACCTATCTGTGAAAAGAGTGACTGCTCCATCCTATTTGATTTGGCTCTCCTATCATCTCTTAAGAAGATGTCAGCCTTGCTTCTTCTATTGCTCTGAGCCTTTATCAACCCGGAGACGATTTCCTCTGCAAAAAAAAAAAAAAAAAAAAAAAGGAGGGGGAGACGCATTTCAGTGCCTTTCAGGGAGCAACACTAAAGAATAAGTGTTATGCGATAAAAAGGGGGTTGTTAAATAGATCTGTCTATTTGTATGGTAATAATGATCGCTTAAAGACTCGCAGCTCCGTGACTTGTAGAACAAGGAAACAAATCTGTATTCAGGTATTGTGTTAACATGACTCTCCAAACGACCTTGTGAAACTTTCATACAGTAAAAAATGAGTTGGATTCTCGAGTTTTCCCCCCCTTTGTTTGTATCATTCTTTTCTCCTGTTCTTTTTAGAGTGGAGAAGTCTCTGCACTGAGCGAAGCTGCCCGTCTCAACCTACAGCTGGAGCTCTTTGGATTTTAGTCAATTTTTGTCAGCGTTTTTATTGACAGATCTGATGCAGATTTAAAATACTAATTTAGTATTCAGTATTACATTTATCATGCGTGTGGTAATTAAATATGTTCACCTTTGCTACATGTCATTTTTGAGTGCAGTAAGTGCTGACAGCCCATGTTAAATGATGGTGGAAGAAGTACTCAGATCCCTGACTTGAGCAAAAGTAGCAATGCCTCAATTTGGAAATGCTCCAGTACAAATGCAAGTGCTTCCAAGCCTGTGGTTCACTTTGTAGGAGCATTATGATGATGTGCAGCATGGACACACTCCCAAGCTGCATGTTTGGCTTTCAAGTGTTGCATGGCTTCAATCTTCTCTACCATTGTCATGATATCCATTTTTTCTGGTCTATGGCCATTTCTGACTAAACCCTAATTTTTGCCAGTATAATGCATGAGGAATATTGTCTACAATTGATAAATACCCATTTCCTCACCGTTTTCAGCCTGTCCCATTTTATCAATGACCATTACATCCACAGTGATACCTGCTGACTCTCAAAGCCAACCCTTGAGGTCCTTCATTAGGATTCTGACACTCCAGTTTTGTCCCCAGGTGACCTCAGCTATTGACAAAATATCTGGAAAGTTGGCCCATAAATCTCAGGAGCATTTTTTTGTTGTCAAGCAAATCAAACAATAAGCAGGTGTTTGTTTGTTGTTCTGCGTACCTGGAGACCCTCCGGTACATTGTTTCAGATGCGTCACTGCCATGGGTAGCCATGTCAACCTGATCCACTATGGTGCGTATGACATGTCAATTTAGCAGGTGCCCATTTAGTTGGTCCGTTATCTGCCATTCTGACATCTTTGTGGCGTGCCTGTTTAAACAACAAAGCATTCTCTTCTCTTTTTCTATGTTTTTGTATGAATTAATATATGTGTACACTGATTCAGCATCAATAGTGGTTCTAAAAGAATAAGACAAGAAGATAAAGTATGATATTAAACTGATGGCAGACTGTTTCTGGTTGATGAGAGCATGGACGGCACAAGGACCAATGCTCAAGTAGCTACTCACTTGCCAAGAAATGAGAATAAATTCAGTCTGTGGCAGCACTGATTGTTGAGAAGCATGTGTGAAAATATGAAACATCAGTGCTTATTTTGTTGTTAAATTAACAGTAAGAGCAGTTGTTGAAGGGAAACAGTTAAGTAACACAAAATAATAACATGCTGTCTTCATCCTTTCTGAACACTCACACAGTTTAATTTATAAATTTTTAACTGATGTGTAAGAGGAAGAGGGAACTGCTGTTACATTTTCAAGGTTAGGGTTAAAGATTTTTACAAAATTAATAGTGTGAAACATGACTATACAAAGACCTTTTCCCATACTACAAACTGTAACTATAAGCATTTTGATCCACAAATACCCTCTTTTTAAAATCACTTCCTACCTTCTTTTAAGCAAGATAATCACTGGACCAGATCTCTCTTAATTCTCTTCCCATAAGAAGAATTATGAACATTTTGAAGAGTAATTTCGATTTTAAATCACCTTTATGGGTATCTCTGCCTGGAGGTCTATGGCATATATCCATGTAGTTGCAATGTAGCTGTTTGAGTCCAGCTGGGGACTCATTTTTTAAATCCCATTCTACTGTCTACAAAATAAAATAAAAAATAAATTAAAAAAATCTGAGAAGTAATGAAAACAAAAACCTGACAAAAATCTGTCGGAAAATTATTTCTTATGTTTTAAGGACGGTCAATTGGTAAACAAGTGCAAAACCAATCAAATTTCACTAATTTCTCTATTTTCTAAAGCACTTATTTAACAAAGACAACAGTCGGTATTAAAGGTGTAAAAAAACATTCTCAACATATCACAAAATTATGACTGTGTGCATTTTGTCTCACCCTTAAAACTGTGTTGCTCTCCACAATACAGCTGAACAGAGGAGGAGGTGGAGGAGGAGGATGCAGGCTACACGTGGCTCTCCAGACCCGGCATAGCAAGCACTAGAGGTAGATTGATTAGCTGCTCAGTTTGGCTGATTAATCAGGGCCTGTTAGGTGGAAACGAGCACCATTTATGGCTGATTATCTTCCCAGAAGGCAAAAGTCTTAAGGTACAATCTGCAGTGGAACTTTTCAACCTCCATTTAAACCCAGTACTTTCTAACTCCTTATTTTATATAATGAACATTCTGCTTACATTTGATTTCATGTAGTTTTACATATAGGAGTACTGGGCTCCTGTGCTTTTCCACTAATTTGATGACAGCTCACAAGTCAAAGTAAAGGGGAAACAAAACAATTTTTCATTGCATTTTCATATTCAGCAAAAAATAAGATTTTCATCCAGCCCTACTAATTTCATGACAGCCAAATTACTTTATAGCAAATTGTGGGAAGAAAATGTAATGTAGGAGAAAATATACTCTTGTACTCACTTTATGCAAACATGAAATATCTTAATATCTTAACATAATAACACATATTCCGGTATAGTTTCCACATCTTGACCTGTATAGTGCTTATTGCTCTGTTTCTTTCTTATTTCTTTTAAAATGGTTTCCATCATTTTCAATTGTGATCCAACTGTATTTTCTGTCCAAAGTGCTTTAATGAGCTAAAACTACATTGAATGTCGATCACCAGAAAATAACTTGGCAACTATTCGGATAATTGAGTCATCATTTATGTTTTTATTCTGGCAGAAATTCACCGGTTCTAGGTTCTCAAATGTGAGGATTTGGGGCTGCTCTTCTCTGTTTTATATAAATTGCAAACTGAATACATTTGGGTTTTAGACTGTCGGGTAACATTGGACGAGTGAGTGATAGGTTTGATAAATCAAGCAACTATTCACTTAATCAGGTAAATAATCAACAGATTAATTGACATGGAAAATAACCTTTACTTTCTGCCTTAATGCCATAAATAAGCTTTCAATAACTGTGTTTACAATGTACCATTTGTAGCTCTAAAACAAGCAAGAACAACTTCCATCTCTTGCGACATTGAACCAAAACTAACTAACTCCAGGCTGTGCTCCAGTAACAGTGAAAGAAAGACTTTATGCAAAGTGCCTGTGACCTTTTACATTGAAGTGAGCTTGATATTATAGTAATGCTGACACTATCAAATTGGAAAGTGAACACCCATCACACTAAGGACAGTTGCAATCACCCTTTTCATCTTATATAGTTCATTCTCAATGGAGCTAGACCACAGCGTGACACAGGACTTTAAGTTTCCTCTCTATTGCTACAGAAGCAAAGAATTACTAATAGATTACTAACATGGCTGTTTGAATTTCTGTTTTACTAGAAGCCACAATTTCTCTCAGGTTTTCCCTGTAAACAGTAGGAAAGGAGGTGGTAACAGCACCCCTGTCTCTTTGGACTCAGTCCTTTAATGCTCACACCACACTTCACACTACTGTCCAGCCCTGCAGCCAACGCATGGCTACAGAGTGGCCTTCCCCAGGCCTGGTCACCCGTTTCCATTTATCTGCTGGGATAACTATAAAAATCTGTCAGGAGCAGGGTGGCTTTTTTTTTTCGCTCAGCTCAGCCCAGCTGGCAGATTGAGAGCCCCCTGTAATGCACAAGTCTGTTTTTATTATTCTTGCTGGGGGAACACTATTTCATCAAGTGCATGATTCCACAGAGGAGAGGAGACAGCCCCGGCCCAGCTATATTTCTTCCAATCAAACATTCCAAGGGGAAAAAATGAGTGGGTGCCATCAAATCCCAGAATAATGCTGCCAGATTTTATGTAAAAAGAAGGACTGATGGACAAATACAGGAAGGCAAGACAAGTTTAATGACGTGTGTTCAGGAGCTGAGATTGGAAAACTGACAGAGAAAAGCAGCCTCTTTGCTGGAATATAAATTGTTGTGCGCTGTAAAAAGGCTTTTATCTGGAGTGAATATGGGACGAAATACACAGGTCAGGGTTAAGTCATTTTCTCCGGCAAGTTAAGCGAATAATGAAGGCGAGCCCGCGCGGAGAGGAGCACTGCTACTGCCAGTTTGTCTTCATTTATTATGCCAAATCTCATGATTTTGGCGTTGGCGCAGTGAGTGCTCTGGCGCGCACCGGTGGACGACATATCGCTTAATTTACACAAGGTAATGAAAGCAGGGAATGGGAGGACAAAACAATTTACCTGCTGACACGGGAAGAAGTGATTTGCGAACATGGGGGGTGAGCGAAAGAGCAGGCAGAGGGCCAGGGCCAAGGGGTGGAAGAGGAGCAGAGATAGGGATGAGGGGGAGAAAAAGGGGGAAAGGGGAGGGAGGAGGGGAAGAATAAAAGACAGGGAGGCTGGAGGGGAAAAACAAAAGGATGAAACTGACAGGCTTCAGCTTTGGCTCGTCAGGTGCTGATGATGGCTTCGATGAGGCGACAGTAAACTCTCAGTCCGTCACTCTCCCTCCCCTAACAAACACAAAAATACACGCAATCGGGGCGAAATTGACCTCAAATCTGGAGGGTCTGTGCTGACAAGGCCCTTGTTTTACTCCTCCTTTCCCGCCCCAATTGTAATCACTTATCAGAGAGCCACTTGTGCATCAGGGACAGACGGCTTCAACATCACTCTGGAGCCGCAACAGGTATTTTTACCCAAAGACCAAATCTATGACTGCAGTCTCACACTGAATTTTGCTAATCAGTTCGATTTTACTGAATTTAATTTCAGTATTTAGTAGCTTTTATTTGATTTTTTCGTGCAGAGACAAAAACTAGCATCATTTCAGACTTTTAAAATGAGAGAAATTCATATCTGGGTGGCTTGTATCTATATGAGTGGTGCTGTTTGTGTGAATTAAGGGGACCGCCTTGAGTCCAATTCTAGTTTGCTCTGAAACCACATGTAGAGGATTACAATCAGTCGAAGAAGTTACTAGGGATGGATGATGATAAATATATTGGAATTATAAATAGCGTGGACAAGAGAGCCAAACACGTGGTTGGTGTGGAGGTTTTATACAGTTTCAGAGGAAGGGAACACGATTAGCAATATATGTTCCAAAAAATGTTCTGAAAGTTTTAACACAACAAATCGTATTAGAGTTGTGGAATAGTGAATCACTACATTTTAGGCTTTCATACCCTTAGCCCTGCATAAACTATAGTTTATCCACTTCTTTTAAATAACATAAATGTCAAGTGACCGGTTAACTTTAAGGTACTGGCCATGAGAAGCAGGTGATTATCCGTTATCCACATGGTGTATCCCTAGAAATTACCCAAATTAGGATTACCATACCAATGCTCCAGATCTAAAATAGCGCCGCTGCCGGCCAATCAAGTATTGATGGATGCGTTGTAAATGTTCACAATTGCCCATTCAGCTGATGGCCTTTCACACAAATAGAAAAAAAAAAGACGAGTCTGGCAGAGACTCCCTGGCAATATGGCTGGAGCAGCACTGTAATTTTCCAATCACTAGCCCTTCAGGCCAGGCCACTCCTTAGGGCAGTAAGATCAGATGAGCTGCGGCATTTTCTTTTGTAAGAGTCCAAACTCTATTTGTCTGCTCGCAGGAACAAAAACAATCAGGGAGCCGAGAGAGAGAGAGCGGCTGTTTGGTCTCTCTGGAGAAGGGCCAAAGACAGAGCAGGAGGAGGGGGATGGAGGTGAGGAGGGTGGGGGAGAGACAGTGGGGTGACACAGATAACCGAGTACCCCCCCACACCTCCGCCCGCTGTGGGTGGTTGGTTCTGGTGATGATGAACGTGGACGCGGCTCAGCACCAGGTCCCTGCTGTCAGGGCTCTCGGCAGGACGAGACAGAGAGAGGAAGTGTCACTCTCGGCGGGCCTGCTGGGCCAACCTGGACTCTGCTGAGTCCTGCTGCTCGAGTCTTCACAACAAATCAAACACCATAACACCCACCCCCTCCCCAAACATGGCCACACACATACACACACACAGCCACACAGCCAGGCCTCCGCCACTGTCTGGAAGAATGCATCAGAAAACATAACCAGACTGCATCTGATTATCTATCTGTTAAGTGATTAGGCGGACTGATATTTAAGAATAATAATCTTTGTTTTTTCCTTGAACGAGAAACTAGTCCGTGTTGGTGGGGGGGCATCCTGCAGCCTCCTCTCTGTCCTCCACCCTCCTCTGTCCGCAGACCTCTCCACAGGCTTATTTCCCCTCACAATGAGAGGTGACAGTGAACAGTGGAACTCGTCAGTGTGAATAACACACAGTCATGCTTGGTGAGACCCTCTGGTGGAGCGCGACACACATACACACTCGCGCACACAATGGCGCACACACCGAGGCTCAAGGGCCCAGCGGTAGGCACGCTGTCAACTTCGGTGCACTGCCTTCCATTATAGCTTAACTGGGGACAAATTGAGCAATCTGATGGGTTAAATCTGACACGTTCGCCCTTCTGACCTGTGTTTGTCGTACAGTATCGCTTCCCACACCTCTATGGGGTGGAAACAGCAAGCTACAGGACATAGATGACTTCTTAATGAATGCAATCAACATAACGTGCTGCCTCGGATCATAAGGAAGGTCAGAGTGACATTTTTTCAAGTTCACAAACTCAGCTGAGCTCACATTACTGTGCCATCAGGTCTGTCAAAGTCCCTCAGTGATGTGCTGTTCTCTTGAGTCTTGCAGTGTCCTTCAGCGGCACCTTATAAGAGCAGTCCATAACACAAGCAGTGGTCAGGCTTAATTTACCCACTTTCTCTGTCCACTGCCCCATCAGCATATAGTATCACATAACTGCTAATGGGCTATTGGAGGAAGGAGGGAGGGTGCGGGAGCGAGAGGAAGACAGCGAATAGTTAGGGAAATGGAGCTCAGGTTCATCCAAACATTTAATAACTTATCCAACCTGGAGCTTTCACCTCTTACTGGGCTAATTATATCATTTAACTTGCCTCGGAGACGGGGCCAGCGTGGACGCTCCCGTCTTACAGTGTCATCACATAATTATGACTTATGCCAGAGCGGCCTAGCAAGCTGGATGAAGTCAGCTCGCCATAAATTTTAATGACCACTTAGACAATACGAAACGTTCGCGGGGGCTTCCGCGGTATTAGCAGGGAAATGTGGACACTGCTACACAAAAAAGCTGAAGTGTGGAGGCGGATGGCGAGGTGAGAAGTAAAAGGAGAGGAGAGGCACGCCACAGGAAGCAGAGGAAGGAGATATTTGTGTTTGGGGAAAGGTGAGTTTAGACTGGGCAGACACGGCCGCTTGATCGTGTCAGATCAGGTTCTGTGGTAACCAGGCTGCTAAGAGGCCAACGTCAGTCCTGTCAGAGCTAAACACCCGAGTACAGTCTGCTTCAATGGAAAAACAGCAGCTGACACTCAATGCTCACGGCCCAACTGCTGACCTCATTCTGAGAATAAAACGCACAGGACGGAGGGGAAGAAAGCCTGGTGTGTCTAATATGGAAAACTGATGCTTTATTCCTCAGTGGTGGCAGAAGTTTCTAATAACTTTCAAAAGTTGGAAAAAAGAGAGAAGGCCATAATAGTGGGAAAATAGATGGGGCATAATGAAAAGGGCTGAGTGTCTTTTTTTTAATAGCTGTAAAATGGCTAATTAGCCCTCTATGATTGATCATTGAGGGAGCACGCATTGGGAGGTTTGAGTCTCCTGGGCTTAAATAGTTTTCTGGTAAAATAATTTTACATTTCTGGTGTAATTAAGAAACGTCCTGTGACCTCTGTGACCTCTGAACGTGGCATGTGGAAATATTTTCACAAGTCAACGAGGGCTGCTTTAATGTTGTCTCAATAAATAGGACTTTTAGTTTAAGAAAATGGCAAATAAGGAATATTGATTTCGAGATGCAGGTACCCAGATATTGTGCACTTATGAAAAAAGGAGTCAGAGCAGTCAGAGTGAAGCTGATCTCCCTTGCACTTAATATTAATGTCTGTTTTGTGGCTATCCCATTTCAGGAGGACCCAGCTCCTGCGGTGGAGCGATTGAATGACAGAGATTACCTGTTTGGAAAGCCCCACGAGACAGCCGATTGATAATGCATGACATAAAAATGTTTTTGTTTACCCACAGATATGGCTTTGAGCTGGGTTTCAGTTTCTTGGTTTTTTTTTTCTCTGGAAACCTGATTCCCTGGACTGAGGCGGACTGAGGTGGAGAGTCACGGGTCAGGAGGTCTCGTCTGAGAGTCGTCTGGCTCCATGGGTATCTCCTCGACCAGGGTTGGGGGGTTGGCCACATCATATTCATCCCATTCAGCCTGTGTTGTCCTAAAGGGGACGTAACATGAAAACATAATCTCACACCACAATTTCATTCCTTCAGCAGCATTAGATTAGATTGAAACTTCCCTGCACACTTTCCTGGGGCTGTCAAATGAGCTGTCAGTCATGTGTCAGAGCCAGCCCCCGCTCATCTGCTCTAATACATCACACAGCCTTTTATATGGATCAGTATGAGTGGGACTCTCTACACAAACGCCAGCAGCTCCTCCGCCGGGACGCTGAGGTGATTGATAACATTTCCCCAGCTCTTCACACTCATGCCCATTTGTATAGTTGGTTGGAGAAGGGCCCCTGGTGTCCACTGACATCCATGGTGCCCATCATCGGCGGGCGGAAGACATGACATCAGCTTAGAGACACGGCAACTCACTCTGATACATGCCAGGAAATGGGCAGCTTTTCATTCATAAAGTACAGTGTGACAGCCATTGACAGATCACTTCTACCACGTAACTGATATTTGTATTTTCCTGAACAATAAAGGCAATGCGGGAAACCAGCTCAGGTGCCACTTGTGATTAAAGATGTCAGCTTTTAAATCAACAAATGATCCTTTCTATTATCACAGCTGATAAATACTCATTAGTGTACAGTTTTAATGCTATAGAAATCCTCAGTGCCTCGATCACTAAGGGGGAATCCTGAGCCTGTTTTTGTGTACCGTCATATTGGCATATTGGCCGGGCTAATGGCCACTTGGCACATAGACAGCTATCCATCCCAATCTCAGCTTTGCTAATCCAATTGAGGCAACCTGCTTGGCAAGAGAGAGACTCATCTGTCTTTACTGTTCATTAATAGGGCTCCTCCTCGAAGCCCATTCACATTCCTTTGGATCGGACCGAAAGCAAAGCCCATCACTGGATCAGTGCTGGGGGTTCAGCAGGGAGGGGGATATATAATCACTTCTCAGATACATAATCACTGCAGTGTGGGGTAAAGTATCCGAAAATATGAAACCTCCCTAAGGGATGAGCCACATATTTTCACAGACAGAATAAAAAAAACCCAATGCAGGTATGTGATTCGGCTCAATATCATGACGACCATGCTTTTTCAAGCCCGTCTGTCCTGAGTAAAGAGCCTTTTTTTGAGTTTTTTTTTTCCACCCTCTCCATGGCAGGGCTTTATGTCTAGCGGTGGAATGATAATAATGTTTCTAATCTTGTTACATTGCACACAGAATTGTCTCCCGTGTTAATGATGGACCGGCCCCCTCCCTGCTCCACTGAGATGCTTACTTTCAATTTGTGTACTGTCATCTCCCCGCCACGCACTCAAAATTGATGCACTCTCTTCCTTTTAATTAAATCAAAAAAACAGTCAGTGGTCCTGGGCAGGTGGGGGACCTGCTCCCATGTACAGCCATCACAAAGACCTGGCTGACTCCAGGACAGATCAGGGTCGCTCCTGTTTTGTGCGTAGCTGTGTGTTGTCAAGTTATTGTATGCATGAAATGATATTTTAAATTACAAGCACACAAAAATGCATCAGTTAAACAAGTTAAACAAAAAGATTTTTCAACCGAAGCCGAAAACTTTCTTATAACATTGATTTCAGTCAAAAAGCCAGTGGACATTTTTCCTGGTAAATAAAGAAATAAATAACAATCCCAGGAATCTTCCTCAGGTAGGTTTGCCCCCGGGCAGAGCTAGAGCCAAAGTCTAAGAAATGAGAGCGTAAAATTCCCACACATTAGAGGGCGGATAATTGGATTTCCTGTGTCCTGTACGGTGGGCGGTGTGGTTCCTGCAGCTGTGACATTATCAAGGTAACATAACCTGAAGGCTGCGGTGTAGCAGCACAGGCCCCGCAAGGCCTGTCCTCCAGTTCCACATCACTGCCTGTTTGGCTATTCATCCTGTGGACCCTGCAAATGAAATTATGGGAGGAAGAGCAAAGGACATTCTTTGGGAATTAATCCCATTTATGCCTAAACCCACTTCAGATTTTTATAGTGAGGCCCTCTTTAGATGTAAGACGCATTCACAATTAGACAAGGCCTTAGGAGGATTGAAAGAAATACTGTGTGTGTGTTGGTTTGTTTGGTGGTTAATTTGGAGACATAGGCTGGAAATAGGAATGCTCAGAGAAATAAAATGAAATGCTGAAAGTTAGATACTATTCTAAAAAAAAAAAAAAAATGTTGTCACTGAAACACATCCAGGGCCAGACATGGGTCATTTGAAGTGTATTCCTTTTTTTGAATATAACAGCATGGACAACAGAAGTAAAAATGTACCAATTACTGGATGAATATCTCCCACTGAGAATCTGATATCAATTGATATAAATACATTCATCTATGGCAGCAGCATTTACAAACAAGTTTTTTTTAGTAATAAAAATATAACAAATACGATTCAATATTTTCTGGTACCATTACAATTATAATAGTGGACTAATAACAGACATTTACTGTGGTTTAAATAACATGCAGCATGGACTCAAACAAACCTGGTCACATGCAGTTCACCAGTTTGTTTTCTGTAATATTAAAAATTGAAATTGAAATCTCCTTTATAAATGAATACTTGTTTTTTGAACGTTATTGTACAGTCATCTCTACATTTTCCCTTAAATATCAGCCTGAAAATCCTAAATCTAAAACCACAAATCTGGCCTACATCAACAACACTTTATCTTACCATTGAGAAGGATGTAACTGCCCACAGTGGCATTTTTCTACATTTGTAGAAATATTATGGTGAATTACTTTTAAAGCTATAGCAAACAAATTTAAAACGTTAAATGTTCAGAATGAATGAGAATGATGTTCAGGGCAGAAAACCAAAAAAAAAGGGGGGGGGGGGGGGGGGGGGGATGTAGCATAAGTTACCTGACTGGAGTTTTTTTTTATATATATACATATATACATATATATATGCTTGTTTTGTTGTTGTGTTGAGTTCTACATGACTGATACTCACCTCCTTTTCGAACGTTTGGACTTAAGTCTCACAGGTCAGACCTATTTATCATTTCCAAAAATGTATCTTAACTTTAAAAAATAAAAATAAACGCATCTTCTATAAAAACTATATTGTGACGCAGATTAGCCAAAAGCAAACGCAGCATTTACCGCATCAAAGTGGCCTCGAGATGTGTCCAGGAAGTCGAGTATGTTAAATACCCCGCAAATAAAGTTGCAAAAATAATGACTTACTGTCTTGTAAAAGTGATGTTTTCATCCTACCTCGAACACAGACGCTATAATTGTGTTGTATTCTTGCTGTAATATCCTGCTTTTTTTTTAACCTGCAGCCTGCAGTTTCTACCCACGCAGCCACAGAAAGCACCTGACATCAATTAGCCCCGTCTGTGTACTCTCGCGAAGCATTGCAGATAAACACTGCCCCCTAGTGACGACACAGGAATACAACTGGTAACACTGAGGGCTAAAAAAATGTTTGTAGATGCAGGTCTGAAGTCTTTCCTTTTTACAGATTTTTAAACCCAAATTTGTATTGAGCTATGGTACTTTAATAACACATGATCAAAATGGGGGGTAACATTTTTTTCCATTATTCTTTAAATAGGTGTTTTGTATTTTGTTTTAGGTCTTTTTTAACTAAATTGAAACAACCAATATACAGTTCGGTTCAGCTTCAAATATCTATTTACAACTTTACAACTATTTGCACCTAATATTTAAGGACAAAAGCATATTACTGTTGACACAAGCATAAGCATATTAAATAATTTAACAAAACGAATACAAAATATTATATAATATTTGATTACATGATCGGTTTTCTCGTTTTTGTGTCCACATTTATATAAAATCACACATATGGCTTCATCATTTACCTGGAGACTTAAAGCTAGACACACACACACACGCACTACACTGAATGCTCCCTCCTTAATACAAGGGCTGGGCTGATTACAGCTCCTTCACTGTCCTCATCAAGACCAGCGCAGACCACAGTCAGAGATAAGAGGCCCCTAACACACACACACACACACACACACACACACACACACACACACACACACACTAACAGTGAATACAGTAATCTCCTTTATCCACTGCACACACATACTGTACTTTTAAACACATACAAATAAACACAGAGACAAGCACAAACACACTCACACACACACACTCACACACACGTTACCAGCCTCCTCCTCAGGCAGCCTCAGAGCTCGGGCAGGTCCCTGCCATTATCCCGTCCTCTACCCTAAACACGCAGTTTTAATTTCAAAGCTCTGATTAGCTGATGATTGCATGACAGCCGCCGACCAGGTTCCCTTTTCGCCCGGCTCCCAGACTGCAACTCAATCATGCCCAATTAGTGGGTCCCCAAACACTCTCTCTTATTAGAGGACTCATAATCGACTCATTGTGTCCTGATTTGGCAAATAAATCACTCTGGAGGCTGCTGACTTCCCCCCATCCTCCCCTTCCCCCCTTTTTCTCTCTCCCTCGCTTCTCTCACCCTGTCTTTCACTGCCCACTCCCCTTCTTTTCCATGTCCAGGGGTTCAGTGACAACGTTTTCAGGCATGCTTTTCATTGGAGCTGACAGTTTGAGCAACGCCGGACTCCCCTTTTTTTTTTATTATTTTTTTTATTCCCCCTGAAGAATGAAGAATAATTTAGCAGCTAAGGCAAGGCAGGCAGCATGCGGGTGTCCTTGTCCTACAAGGTTAAGAATCCATTCCATCTGAGCAAGAAAGGAGTGAATTAAAATAAATGATGGCCAGATATTTATTGCGAGTTTGTAGATGAAGCCAAGTCACTCCAGTGGACCAGCGGGGCCCAGGCTGCCAGTGGCTCAGTGTAGCCGAGTGACCTCCCTACCTCTCTCTGCCTAACTGGGGAATAACACTCAATGTCACATTACTCCTATCCTGCATTTGGTATATTTATTTATATCCCTATATATATTTATATCGATGAATGCATGTGTTGGGGACATCAGGACGAAAACGTCAAATGAGATAGCAGGACGTAGGTATATGAAATTATCTGGTTGGGGGATGCTAAAAATAATTATAATTTGATTGAAGAAGGGGGATTCTTGAGAAAAGGGAGCTTTGGAGACACCAGCAAGGAGATCCTGAATGAGACGGGACAGGAAACATGGAGACACAGATGTCCTTCAGTGTGGAGACAGAAAACTCAAGGCCACTCTGCCAGATGCTAAACGTATTATATTGTAAAGGTACACCATCACACCACACTGATAATTCTTCAAGGAAAAAAATCTTCCAAAATTGAATGAAAGGATGAGTTCACCCAAAAATGCAAATTCAGTCGTTAACTTCTCACCTCCATGCCACTGGAAAGTCTGGTGAAGTTTTTTAGACCAATAAATATTTCTGATTCTTCACAGAGAAACAGCGTTGCAGAATTCTCCTAAACAGCTGAAATAGATGTTTTAAAACGGAAAAAAATAAACAAAAATGGCTCCATACAGCAAGTTCCCAAACTGATTTGATGAGACGTTGTTTACACCCGTTTTAAAGCTGCTTAGCCAAGAGCATCAGAGCACACCCTTTCAGAAATGGATGCACACACTTGACCATGTGTTGATGTAAATATTGTCTTTTCAAATCAATCTGAGATCTCGGTGCTTCTGGAGAGGAAACTGAATTTTAAGGATTCATGTACATGGACACGCATTTTCATATACCACAATTCAGGGCTACATAAGGCCAACATGAGAGCTTTACGGACTCAGCGGGTGGACCGGCTTGAGCCTGGGGGCTTGCAGAGCACTGGGAGGCCTGTGATGTTGCAAGCATGCTGGACTGTAATGTCGTGGACTCAGAGCCAAAGAGTAGCTTTAGCAATGTCCCGCTGTGACTGTGAGCTCCCTGTCTGGGCTCAAACATCTTCTCCTACAGCAGCAGATCCTGTAAAGTCAAATCAGAATGCTGCTTGTCTTTGTCCAAACCAAACCAAACCTTTCCACAGACATTACCCCCCCCTCCTCCACTCTACCAAGGTGGTGTTGGGTGTGTGGTCATTAGTCTCCGTTTACAGTGCAGAGAGCCTGGCCAGCTGGTGTGTGACGTGTGATGTGCTGCGCTGTGGTCTACCACTGTGAGACCCCCGTGGCAGAGTCGTGGAGGACCAGCAACCCCCTTCCCCAGGCGGGCCGCAGAGACCGCAGTGAGCCCATGGCAGATGGAGCCTCCAGCGTTCCCCCGTCTCTCTCCTATGAGCGAAGAAGAGGTGGAGCGAGCGCTGGAGGTGGGACTGGCCCCGGCCCCCATCACAGATGCCAGGAGAAAGGCTGAGACTCCGGTGAGGCCCTGCTGGGAGGGTGCTGGGCCGGAACAGGTGCAATCTCAGCCCCTCGATCCCCTCTGTCAGCACCTCAGTGGTGGAGCCCCGCGCTCTCTTCCTGTCCTCGCTCCTTCTCATTCACACACTCAAGAGGTGTTGTGGGCCTACATCCCCCCCCCCCCACCCCCCACAGCAACAAATTCAGACACCCAAAAACTAGACAGAGTCAAAAACTACACAGAGTTCTCCTACTGCCATCCCCCTGAAAGGAACAAACATTAAAAGTTCAAAGCACAGTAGCAGAAGTGTGTGTTCGCGACCCTCAGAGGGCAAACAGTGGAGTTGTGTTGACTCAGGCGTTTTCCTCTGCTGGCCATGATAAGCTCCTCGGCTGACCCCGCCACTGCCGGGGGGCCAACACAACCACTCTCCTCCCATCAAGGCCTTGCTTTATCGCCAGCGGCTACAAGACAAAGAGGTTCTGCTGTATACCTGGCTATGGACGGCATCCAGCATGATGGAACGAGTTTATGACAGAGGGGGGGTGGGTGGGTGTCTTGCGAAGGCCCAACAAGCCACCTTGACCCGTCCCTGCTCAGAGGACCTTGGTGAACCCCGTCCCATTGCCCCCAGCCTCGTGCAAGCGACCTGGCCACTCCAACCGCCACTGAGTTATTATCATAATTTCCTGGAGAGGCATTGCAGGGCCTCTGCGAGCAGGGAGGCATCCGTGTTTTACAGAATGTTTTGTGTTTTATTGCCTTTAAGTCACTCATAGGCCAGAAGAGAGGGCCCGCGATGATAAGAAAACCAGTCATGTGAAAAATGAAGGACCTCGCGTACAGGACTGAGAGGTGAAGAAGGGAAATAATAAAATACATGACAAATGTGGAGCTGGACTGTATTTCATGTTCGAAACCCCCCGCGTCTCGCAGTCCAACACCTCGACTTCACTAAAGACATATAAGGGGAGAGCAGGAAATAATAATAATGAATTCAGCCTATCTCACTGTTACAAAAAGAACAGAAGCTTTTTTTGTACCCATCTCATACTTGAAAAAAAAAAAAAAAACTCGCAGCCCTCTCACTCCCCCTCCCGGGTACTTTGACAACATGACGGCCGTAAGATGCCCAGGGGCATTCCAAGCTGCCACCATCCCGGCCATTTCATGTCCGAGCCCACCTGGGGTAAACAAAAAAGGACTTGGAGCGACAGAATATTAACTAAAGAAGAGAGGGGAAAAATAGCACTGACAAAACTGAAAATACTTTTCAACCCGTCAAACTTTCGGTCTTAAAAAATACCCCTTTCATTGCATCTCTTTTGTGGTGTAATTCTCCCTCCTCTCCCGCAACCCCCTGCGGGCTTTTAAAGGTGGAGTGTGTCTAATGGAAAAAATAAAACATCTGTTTAATCTAGCTATTTCAAAAGCAAATCCCCTTTTGATCAAAAAATTATATTGATCTGACTCCCTTAGTTGTGTGGCGAGGATCTCTCCTTTAAACTTGAAATATCATGGAGTCTTTGTGGCAAATCAATACCGCCGCTGCCTTTTGAGGCTCGTTTCAAAGGGCACCAGACCTATTTGAATATGGTAGAAATAGTTATGTTATAAATTAATGTGTAAAACATGATCTCGGCTTGGCTTTAAAAGGGGGGTGTCTTTATTTTCTTGCCTTTTAAAACTGCTAATAATCCCCTCACGGTCGGTTTTGATGCACGTGATGGCCGGGTCACAAGGGAACCTGTGACAGGCACGCGGCCCCTGGTGGAATGAACCAGTCCTAATATTGCTTGAGCTTTAGCGTGTCTGTCCTCACCCCTCACTCTCTGTCTGCGGGGCCCCGGCATCGGGCCCCAGCTATCGCCACATCTCCCCATTTTCTTTAATTACACCTCAGCATATTGCTTTTGGGCCATATGGAAGGCAGATATTGAGACCAGATAAGATGTATAAACTTCTGTCAACACCACAGTATATTAGCTAGAGCTAGAAGCATATTATCTCTATTCTATCCTTCCAATTAGCGCCCAATATCAAAATACATTAGGACAAGCCTGTCGACGAGCAGCAGGAAAAAACATGACATTAATGGGGCCTTCATCCGTTTTCTTCTTTTATTAAAATTGTATTACTTCCTTGCGTTTGTTTTCTTTGCCACAAAACTGACAAGCCATTTCCACAAAGGGACCCAATAAAAACACAGATAAATTACCCATTTAAACGCAATGGCCTGAGAACTCCCGGTGTTCAGCTGGTCCATACTGGCCTCGAGGTTTTACAGTGGGGTCTTCGGTAACAACCTGCTGCTTTTAAAAAAACAAACAGCGTAGATTCACATGAGAAAACTTAATTTCCTACATAAACTGAGTTGTGTGTTGCATGTGTCCCATTGATTCAAAGGATTTTTAAAACACTGTGTCATTACTGGAACATTTTGAGTGAAATATCGGATTACAGACGCATGCATTGAGGCAATGTGGATTCTTACAGCAGTAATGGCTCCATTATTTTAATAGAAAAATGTCAAGGGAGAAACAAATCACACCCTAAACCCATGTGAGGCCTGTATCGCCTGATCTGATATACACAGCATCAACGTGGCCTCGCACTCAGCTCACCTCCCAGTGACACCATGTTCATGTGAAAGCTACCGCCATAACCAAAGAGCTCTCCAAGAACACAACTGTCTTCTTCACTATGTATATATTACAGCTGCATTGACGTGATTGAATTCACTGCACCCAGACAGAGAGAGGTCACAGTGAGCCTCACTGCAGCATCAGGATGTACTGTATACACTGAGAGACATGGGGAGAATAAAGGAGGAGAGAGCGGCAGGATGAGGCGGAAGAGAGAGGTCACTTTGAGAAGCTGGATGCGAGCACATGCCAAACAGCGTCTCTGGATCTCTCTCTCTTCCTCTAATCCCCTCTCTGATCCACTGGCACTCGGGCCAATCATTTGAGGCCGGCCGCAACCCGTGATCACCGAGTCCTAATCTGAGTCTTCGGCCCCGGCCGAGTCCACCTCAGACAGCACCGGCCGGCTGCCAGCAGAAGAGTGGCAGGCTTAGCCTTCTCCAGAGAGACAGCTAGAGGTTGTCTCTACATGGATGGGCACTTCGCAGCTCGGCGGGGGCGGGAGGAAGGGGCAACATAGCAGCTGCTCAGGGCATATGGGCAGAATTCATTAAGTCTGGCTAAATAAGCCAATTGTGGAGGCGGTAAAAAAAAGTGTGCGTTTGTATGTCTGATAGAGAAACAAACAGAGATCACTCACTGTGTTAGAGCTCAAATATTCTGAGACACACAATTATTCCAAGCACAAATATCCCATGTGATAGCTTCGTCCGGAGGTATTACACTTGATGAAGTTGATTCAAGGTCCCCTAAATGAAAAAAATCTGGATCTATTTGTGATGGCCAGTGATTGAGCTGTTAGATGCATAGATTATGTGTCCTTGAGGACTTTTGCTGTGCATCTCCAAATGTCATGAGACTGCTCACTGCAGCAGAAATAAACCCAATCACAATCTGTAAATGTTACAGCTGTTTCCCTAATAGACCTGGCCTGACTTCGGAGGCCTGCATTGATATTCGCACACATGAACTGAAGACAAAACTGAATGCTGATACATGCGACCAGCGTGTGCTCAAGTCACAGTATACAATGCATTTCATAAATTATATCGACTTCTGAGCAAAGGGGTCAGAGCCAGCATCCTGAGGCCTGTTCTCTCAGCTCTATTTTCAGTGTTATCACATTGTTTTCTTTCACACTAAAGAACACAAACCTGACACCAACTATTGTCTTGTTCCCCCGACTTACATCCATTCCTCTTTATCCAGTAAAAGGTATAATGTATGCTAATCCCCCAGGTGTCAATAGGAACTCTGTTCAATGCATTTGAGATAATAGTGAAGAAGGGCTTGCTCCTATCGAGGACCTGGAAGATAAAGTCAATGGCACAGTCAATAACAATAAGGTTGTAGGCTTTAATGAGGAATGTTAATTTGAACACAATCAACTGGATTTCAGCTTAGCTGATTATCAACCTTGGACTTGTATGAGGGTGTTGATAATGCTGGCAGTACAAGGAAGGCATTTTTATCTGTGACAGCTTTTTTCAGGGAAGCTTTTCAAACAAAATTAGTTTGCCTTTTGGCTGTTGAAGTTCAAAACTAACAAACAAAAGAGGTTGAAATTCAAAAAACTGGAACAAAGACAGGGTGAGACAGCACAGCACTGTTCACTGCACACTAAACTTTATTTATAAAATACAAAAAAGACTGTATTTACACTTTACAAAATATAAATTCTGGATAACAACCAGTAATTAAAGTTTCTAAGACCAAAGTCACTGGCCCTTCTGTGTGATGGACATTCACCTAGTTCCCACTGGAGCCATTTAAAGTCCCAGACCAAACCTCCTCCTCCTCATGTTAGAGGCATCTCGGGCTGCTCCTCACTCTCTCCTTGATCCCATTCCATCAGCAGCTCTGAGGACACCTCTGTAAACAGATGATCCCAGTCCCAGCTCACATCATCCTGCAGAGCAGAAGTGGGGGCAAAAAGAAGAATTAGAGAGGCAGAGGGAGACATACCAAGAAGGAGAGCATGGGGAACAGAGGGAGCAAAGAGAGGAGAATGGGGAAGGAGAACAGAGGGTGTTAATATACACATCATAAATCTTGATTACCTGGGAGACAGAGTGGCAACCTCCCCTGTTGCTCTAGAAACAGCTGGACGGGCCTTCGCTCGGAGCTCACAAGCTATATTTACTAAAAATTCACTCACCTCTTTCACCTCCTGCTCTGGCGATAAAACCTTGGTGAGAAGCTTCAAGTCGATCTCTCCATCCTGAAGAAAGAGCGCTGTAAAATTCACTGAGCATGCACAAACAGAGGTGACGTTGGTTGCAAAATTAAATGGACCACCTTGACGAGCAGAGAGGTCGGAATATCAAAGAGATATAAAAATAAATGGCTTTGACTTACTAATGTCTGGAACGCAGAGTTATACTTCAGATCGTTGTCCAAATCTCTGTAGGTCATAACCTGGTTCACCTGGATGCTAACAGGGTGACAGACAGTCAGAATAGGCATGTGACATACTAATAGATTAGTATTTCAATCAGAAAAACAGAGGCAAGCCTGCCTGCAGTGCTTTCACATTACACACAAACCCAGACTGAGAAGTGGCTTTGTACAAGTTTGGAGTTTGTGCATAACAAAGCTCCAAGACTTCAAGCAAAGACCACAGAGAGCAGGAGATGGTTGCCAAGTGGTAAACGCTTCAAATTGAAACCCAGCTGCTTATCTGTGGGTTGGAATTAAGTGGGGGGGCTCTCAAAGTGGCCGGGGCCTAGCAGTGCATGCCAGTCCTACTTACTGCACATTACACGCTACATTGCCCCCGCAATGAGTTCAATGTGGATATTATCTCGCACAGAGAGCAAGCCCCAGCCTAATAACCTCCACCGCTGTCATAGCCTTGCTACATATTCGACACATGTCGGCGTGTCTCTCACTGCCCTGTAAATCAAAGGGCCCGGTTAGTCGGGACCCTGGTAACAGAATTGTATAAATCACACCCAACTGTTATTTCTCCATTTCAGCCCGATAAAGCAAGACACTCTGCAACGGCACGAAAGAAGGACAGGTGACCATCAAAGTCACCAGAGCAGGCTACTGATCTCGTGTCCTGTGCACAGACAGAGGTTAACTGTCATACATGGGTCTGGGGACATGTTACGTGTGTGAAGGTGTGTATGAATCCTGAGTGCATGAACTTCTACGAGTTTAAGGCGTTCACTACCGTACCTTGGTGGAGCTGCAACTTGCTTGGTGAGATCTTCCTCCTGGACTTCGTCAAGTTCTGGAATCACTGGAATATCTGTAACCAAAAAAAGGAAAGCTCAGTATTTTAAAAGACAATCAAATTACGTTTTTTAAAAAGAGTCTAGAGAGAAATATGATGGCAGCCAGCTGACAGAATCATCAATGATAAATACAGTAAATCCCCTGTGTATGGATGCTAGAGGTGCATATTTTTTGTGTGAGTATGTGTATGTGTGATGTCTGTGTGGCACCTCCTCCCCTCCCTCTCTCTCGCTACATCCTCATAAGAGCTGCCCTGTCACAATAGCCATGCGGCCATGAATATTCAGGAGGCGAGGCGGCAGCTCTTCCTGCTGTGAGAGGGGCGCTGGCCAGGGGCTCCCCAGAAAGCACCCCCTGCTACCTTAGCATTTGGGCCCTGTCAGCGCCGCCCACCCCCAGGACCCGCAGTGGCCGGTAGGCCGACCTCCATGTCCACTCTGCCACTCCGACTGGGGCGGCATCCAGCCATGTGCAAGAGTATTTGCTTGCGGGCCCATCTGTGTGGGGTCGGAAGTCACAGTGCGGCCTGGCAGGGGCTGCAGTGCCAGGAGCCGCCAACCCGCTGCTCGAACAGTGGGAACCCACTTTAATTGGCAAAACGCAACAGGACAGAGGATGGCTCCACTCGCAAGAAGGACAGGGCAAACTTTCACAGCATTTTTCAGATGGACATTTGTAAGCGAGGCGTAATAATAGAAAACAGACAGATTGGATGAAAATAAGATGAACGACTAATAATTAAGAAAGACACTGATTGATATGTGTTCAAAGACTTTCATTATAAGTGACACTAGAAGGTTATTGTATATTTAAAGAAGAATGTAAGGCACAACCATCAAAAAGGAAGAAATGTTTCACAAAAAATGTTTTATCATTGTCACCGGTATACATTTGTATGTAGTACAGACTTCACTGGCTTCCTTTCTGCCCTTATATTTTATATGTGTTAACTTTGGGTGTCATGTGGCTTTCCTGGACAATATTTTCTGGAGGAAGGCAGCAGACTGCACATCCTTATTAGCTCTACAGCTGAGTGTTGACAGTGTGAGAGACAGAGAGAGAGAGAGAGAGACAGAGAGACAGAGAGAGAGAGGAACAGACAGATAGTGAGAGGAAAAGAGAGCTGGACTGCATGAAGAGGGTTGTCAGTAATCTCTAACCACAGTACTGCACCCTGAGGGGAAAGTCAATAGAGGAGCTAAATAGAGGTGAAGAGATGGAAGTCTGCATCTGATGTGAGGAAATATCTTCGCATCGGTGTCACTATTCCCTCAAAATAACTCTGAAAAAAACTGAAGCTGAAGAAACGTCAATCTGTGATGGAACTCAAAATTTGAGTTCAACATAAAAAGTGATGGACTGGGAAATGATTTTGATCAAGGATTCTGAAGGCAACTTGTTCACATCCTAACCCATCAACTTTTGGTAGATAACAAAAGCTCATCCCTCTGCTGATAACTTATTTCTTTCTCTTTTTTAATTAAACCAAATTAAAAATGCCACGCTCGTTTAGCCACTGACAAGATTCATCTGTGTTTCTGATATCCAAATAAATGCAGGCGCGGGTATTTCATATTCATGAGGCCCCGGTGACACTTTGTCCTCTCATTTACAAAGCACAGCGTTCAGCAGAATCCGTCCCCCCTGGACCCCCAATCAAATTTAATGGTCTTAGTGCAATGACATCAAAAAGCCTTGCCGTCCGGCTCTTTGCAAACAGCTTCCTGGGTTGTCTATCCATCCACAGAGACACACACACATACACACACCCTTTTTCATTTCAGCCAGTAATACACTATTAACACACTCCATGAGAGTTCAATGTGAAGCACAGAGGCGTATGTTGTCTATATGCAAAGTCTATTATTAAGAGAAAAAAGGGAACAACATTTTTAAATGAGCTTCAAATTCAACCCATTACTAGAGGTCAAGCAGGGCGTCAAAGCAGCTGCAAACAAGCACCAGTGTTTTCTTCTAACGCAAAGGGCAGCTCCATCAGAGGGAGCCGTCTCGCCTCAGAGCGGCACGCATTACCTACTATGACTTCCTTCCCTCTGCCGGACATGTATCAAGGTGGCTTTTGTCTGGCAGCAAGCGAGGCCACGCGTATCCTTATTACACGGGCCCCGTCCGGCTTCCTCGCTGGAGCATGTAAATATCAAAAGGGGATAATTTGCTGTGAGTGTAGACATACTCCCGGCAGGCACACGCCAGTCAGCGACTTTGGAGAGCAGGACATCACTTGGGCTCCTATAATCTACACAGGGGTCCAGTCAAATGATTACCTTGGACCAGAGTCCTTTTGAAAAGCTTACAGGACAATATTCAACACAACACGGGCTGAGAGTAAGACAGTGAGACATGAAACGAGATGAGTGTGTTTGTGATACTGGTGCTATTTTAAGTGACCAGCAGGAGGCTTTAGGGGGCAGCTGATGGGCAAGATGGGAGCAGGGGACTAGGTGAGCCTTCTCTCTCTCTCTCTCTCTCTCTCTCTTTCGGTGCTTGTAGCCAGTGGACATAAGGGATAAGGGTAGGGGACATAATCAAGATGGCAGGGGCTATCTCACTAACCCTCAGCACTGTAATTTCCAATGCCCCTGCCTCCAGCTCTGTATTAAGAGGTCTCCCTCCACAGAGTAATCATCTTTCCGGCGGCATTAACTGCAAGAGAACCAAACCTCTGGACTCTTCGTTCAAGCGGCCATTTGAACCAGTTCATTCTGGACAGTGATGGACAATATGTGTGTGTGAGTGTGTGCGTGTGTATGTGCATGCGTGTGTGTGTGTGTGTGTGTGTACATAAATGTAATAGAAACTGACAGTATAGTAAGAATTCATATGTAAAACTCAAAGTGATTTATCAACACATTTTAAATTTAATTTGAAAGTTTTTACATACAATGACACTTTTTTTGATGGTAATTGTCAGATTTAGTTGATAAATAAAATATAACATTGCGGAGGTACATTTTCCTTTGTTCTGAGTGACATTCTAATATTTTTTTTTAAAACTCTTGAAAAACAGAATAATAAAAAGTGAAATATTTCAATACTAAAAATAAATTTGACTCAGTATTTTTCACAATTAAAATCAAATCTTTAATTTTCACAGAAAAATAATTTAAAATCATGATGATATGACATTTGTTTGGGTCTGTCTTCTCTTACATCTGGATAACAAGATTTGTGAGGAGAGGGCAAATCTGCAGCACTTGCAGTCCTTAATGCTGTTTGTCACATTTAACCTTTTTTTGAAATGGCAGCTACTATGATTTGGACTATATTTTGAATAACTGTGCAGCCTTTAATTAATGGGATTAACAGACTTTATCTATTTTTCATTTTTTGCAATTCATGACAGATTTGCAACTTTTTAAAATGATAATTTCACTTTTTTGATGTACTGCATTATTCTGAATTTAGAAATGTCTTGATAGACATTTCTAAACAGTTAGAATCACAACAAGCTGGCTGTAAATAAAATGATCAATATGGCATTTGTTTATTTGTTCATAAATGGCATTACTCAATACTACCTGGAGTACTGGTGTGTAGTAGTCCTTTAGTGTTGTCACCTGAGCATTCCATGCTGCTAACCTATCTTTAGTGAGGCTGTTTGACCCTATTTGTCCCCAGCTGCCTTGCGCCACAAAATAGAACAATTATTCTAGGCAGGGTTTACCTGAAATTTCCCCCCCAGCCCTGACATTGTTTGTGGTGTGCAGAGTTGGGCCCTCAGGTGACTCGGTTACCGCTAGATCTGTATTCAACAGCACCTGTCTGACACAGTTTGTGTGTGTGTGTGTGTGTGTGTGTGTGTGTGCGCGTGTGTGTGTGTGCGTGGTGTGTGTGTGTGTGTGTGTCTGTGTGTGTGTGTGTGTGTGTTGGTCACCAACTGTGTCGTTCTGGGTGGTGAAGGGAACATTTACATTCTCTAACAATATTCTCCATCAACCACAGATCTAACTTAATTTAATGAGCATACGCACTTGTCATTTTTATCATGCTTATACGGAGTCACACACTGGTCAAAGGCAGATTTCTAACACATGAATCTATGCCGGATTCAAGGAGAAATATGGCGTGAGCATCAGTGAAAAGCGATGATCTGACCGCCTGCTTATCTGCTCTACTTCCAGAGGATGAATGTGCCGGGGAGGCACTGGAGGGCTCCTCTTTGCCCATGAGCAGAGACACAGAGTGGGGGAATAGTGAGGGTGCTCTTACCTCCTTCATCATCTGATCCCTGGGGAGTTTGTGGTCGCAGGCGGCGGCTGTAGAAACAGGAAGTGTGAGAGTATGAATTATTTAATGCTTTCAAAATGCAGCCCGACGGTGAGGTCATCACAGGGAGTGAGTGAGTTGACTCCTGAGCTGCTTTGCTTTGATGATGGGCCTGTTTTTGTCTTGTCTTTCTCTCATGGTAGTTAGGACACCTGCTCAGTGTGCTACACACTGACTGGAGTTCTGAACAGTCACTTTTGCCAAAAGGCACTGAGAGTGCTATGAGATGCTGTAGTGCTTGTCTGAGTGACCACCCTGGCAGCCTAAGACAAGATCACCTCCAGGATTTTTTATTTTTTTTTAAAACACACTCAGCTGGAGCAGCAGTCTGAATAAGTATTACTAGGACAAGACAGTTGTGACAGGAGCACAACATAAGGGATTTTTCTGCAAGGTAACAACTTTACACAGAAAGCCTGAGTCTCACTACAGTCAGGCACCCGGCTCCAACTGCGCTGATGAGTAAAACATAGACAACTCCGTCCTCTACCTGCCTCTTCTCGTGATGTCTATTCTAGTCACAGAATGATGGGAGGGAGCGTGAGGGGGAAAAAACTACAATAACAGGACAACTTGGCTCCTAACAGCAATAAAAGTGATGACAACTCAGTCACGCTGTTTTTTAATCATGTTAAGTGATTGTTCTTGGAAGGTGAGGATTAGCTGCAACCAAGGACAATCTGAAAATACAGCGCTATTTCCACTTTACTGCAAATGGAACAAATATTTAATATGACTTATTTTTATACAAACACACAAAATGTGACTAGCATTGAATTTAATCAACAACAGCAGGTCTACAATGAAATAATGGATGCGGCAGCAGAGTGAACTTACTCTTCCAGGTCGTCAGCAGCAAGTCTGCTTGAAGATCTGTACAGCAGCAGAAAAAAGGCAACTGTTAGACAAATTAAATAACACATTCGTTAGATTACATTATTCCTTGATAGAAAATAATCGTAAGCAAAAATCTCTATGATATATTTTTCCCCAATCCTCACAGAGTCCTCAGATTTACTCTGATGGGTACATCCTCTTCACCTGTATCTAATGATAGTAATTCTGCTGTATCAGACACAGTGGGGTCCACCATAGTCGTGTCTTCTCCTCTCCTCTCTGTTTTCTCAGCTTCATCTCCTGCTGGATCATGCCGCTATTTTCAGACCTCTCTCCATTTACACAGCCCAGCTTGAACAGAGCTTGCCAGACACCAAAATACTGTGTTTTGACACTTCCCTACCTCAGCACGGTATTTTCAGCATTCAGTATCGGTTTTAAGACAGGTAGCGATCACATCAGACACCAAAGAAAACTAACGTCACCACATTATTGTTACCTAAGAAGTATGTAAACATACAAATCACTGTTTAATAAAAGAAAGGAATCAAAGCAGAATACGTTTTAGTATGTTTTAAAAAGTGTGTATAAGAGGTTTTAGTCTTTTTTCCATATGCAACGTGGTTTTGTTAGTTCTCCTGGTTGAGTAGTGCCCCCTACTGGTTTTATATGCATCACACCCAGTAATTTCTCTGCTGTCATTTTCCTCCTTTTACACTGCCAGCAATCAAAATAGTGGCCCCACAGTATCAACTGATAATAAAAATATATTCCTTCAGAAGAATACGTGTTTATGAAAAAAAGTTATAAAATAAGTGTGTATCATAATACATATAGTAATTACAAATGTCGGGATTCAATTAACTGCACACTAATCAGTGTTCACAAAGCAGTAGAGGCAGCACCAGAAAGCCAAACCCCCTGTGAATAAGCATGATTAATATATATAAAAGCTTCTATATCTGAAGTAGCACCTACACACCAACTCCATACCAAAAAGAGGGATCCCTCCTTCTTCCTCTGGTTATTTCTTATTTTCTGTTAAGGTGTTTTTTCTGGGGTGGGGGGTGCTGAACAGACTGTGAAGCCTTTGAGGCAAATTTGATTAGGGAGTTTGGGCAATGAAGATAAAATTGACTTAAAAAATCAGAGCTGTTCGGTTCACACAAACAAATTTAGCAGCTTAAAAAATATAGAGACTGCACAACGATGTCCTTTCGATTAGACATTTTATATCACAAAGACCTGTCATCACCTGGTAAATCATTTTTCAAAAGGGAGAGCCAAAATAGAAGGAGAGAATGACATGAAACACAATTAGCAAAAACAATTCTCATCTAAAAGTGTTTACTCCTGTTTTGTCTGTCTTATCCGTGCTATCTGAGTGCAGACCACCATCCCTGACGGTACTAGAGTCCAACCAGGCAGGGCAGAGAGGCGCTGAGGGAGCCTACCTGCCTGCCCTTGGACTGTGTCCTGTCTGGGGGGCGGGGGTGGCGACACTTAAGACACATTACAGGCCCCTTGATTAAGACTCATGTAAGGCAAAGCGATAGACATGGTAAAACTGTCTGGAAAAAGTTGTTAGGGATAAAATATATTGTGACAACCTGGTTTCAAAGGTTCATCAATAAACTGACAGATCATTTAGTGTCAATTAGAAGTGATAGATCGACAAATCCTGGGATTTCTGCGCTGGGATTAGTGGGAGGAGGGCGGCGGTGATTGAGCATGAGGGGTGACATTGAAGGGAAAAGTCCTTGCCGGTTCCAGGGGGGACCATTACTTACTTTGTTTCAGAGAGGATCAATGCGTGTGCAAACCCCTTTTACACCTCCTGTATTTCAATCGCTTTGAGACCAAGAATCAAGCTGGGTTACGCAAAAAAGCAGAGAAGCGACACGCTGACCTTCTGTGAGAAAGGAAAGATCTATTGAGTTTGCTGTTTTTTCTTGCTTGCACTAACGGTGCAGTAAACTACGCAAATAAGCACAATTGACTCAGCCTGTTCACTTCAATGCATCTCCTGTGCTCTCACCTCCACTGAGACTGAAAAAAATGAGGCACAGTGGCAGGTGGGAGAGAAAACAAGAGAGGTGGTTCCACAGTACAATAAAATGCCTCATGTTGATTCAGTCATGTATTCAGATTTAGATCTGTTAGTTGAAGATGAAAGCTTTTGGCAAACAGCTTCCATCTGTTCCAAATATTTCATGAGTTCTCCATGTTGTGCTCCCCGTGTAAAGAGCAGACTGCAGTGGTGAGGGGTGATTAAGTGGCTTGAACCCCTGTGATGAAGTGGCTAGCTGACTAACAGTGCCCTCCTGTGGCTGATGCATTAACCATGTCAATTACCGCCTTGCTCACAGATGAAGACGAATGGAGAGTTGCCTGCTCAGACAGGCTCCCTCTAACCTTGTTGATTCACAGCCTGAGTGCCAAATATGCACTGATAAATAAGCTCATTCAACAGTATGAGAGTTCATTAATAACACATAACCCGAGACCACAGTGCGCGGTCGCCGCCTTCGGCATAGCCAAGGGAGAAGGGGGGAAAAGGTGAGTATACGTACTTGGCAGAACCGGAGCTGGAGCATTCTTCTGCCCAGCCACCCTGCCGCCGGGCTGGTTTAGGAGGAGGGCCCTGAGAGATGAGAGAGGTTTAATAGCAAACAGCTTCAATGAATGTTTGCTCACTCACATAGAAAATAAATAAATCATATTTGCTACAGTTGCTGGGCTTTAATCTTGAAACATAAAGAACAGACGTATCTTGTGTGTGTAAGAGGCCTCTTAAATTACTGTCAGAAATATTGGGTAATGTTTTCCACCAGTACCTATCTGACATAGTGGTGGACAGACTATAGTGTGTGCTTTAATATTGTGAAAAAGCCATGAACAAGAGACCTGAAAATGCGCCAGGAGGTGGCATTATTATTTATGACAACAGAGAATAAAGACCCCAACAGATAAAGTAAACCGTTAAACTTGATTTAAATGTAAAAGGTAGGGCTGCAATGATTAATCAAATTAGTATTATATTTTCTTGTTTCTTTGTTCCTCTATGACAGTAAACTGAGTATCTCTGGGTTGTGGACTAAACCAGACATTTAAGGATGTCACCTTGGACTTTGAGGAACACTGATCAAGATTTTATAGGCTGAACAACTAATTGAGTAAACAGGAAAATAATGAATAGATTAAAAGACAATGGAAATAACCACTACAGCCCTGGTAAAAGGCATAAAGACACAAGTTTAAACATCCTGCTTAATGTATGGGTACTGTTAGTTAACCAAAGTTCGACCCTATTCCTGCTATGTAGAGCCCCCTGTATAGCAAACAATATGCCTGGTATGTGCAGCAGAGTCAGCTATATGCACCCCATTGTTTTGTTTATTATAGTTTTCAATACTTATAGTTTCCAGCACCAGAACATATGGAACAGAGTGTGGGAACTGCCAGGGCCTGTAAGTCCGACCCTAAAATAGATCCTCAACTAAAAAAAAATTGACCCTTTCCGTCTCATTCTTCGATTCTGAAAATAGTAAACTGTGTATGCATCTCGATCCTGAGACTGAGACCATGAGACCGGCACTTGAATGAATGAATTCCTCGAGGGTGGGCACCAGACAAATGAATTAGGGAAAAAAAATAAAAGGCACAACATTTCTCATTACTAAATTGGGTCTGCAGAGGACAAAGTGCTCGTGAAGAATTTCTTTCGTTTATGATGAAAGAGGAAATAATCTTTCATGGCCGGTTCCTTCACCAAAGCCATTTATAAATCTGAATGTCACCATTAAGCAGGGCAGAAGGAGGAGGAGCCTCTCTGCTCTGCTGTATATTACCATTAATCGAGAGAGCTGAGGCCGAACTGGCTCCCTCAACTTTGTGTAATTAGTAACTGTCTCTTTATTAGGAACAAAAGGGATTACAGTAATGACAACTGAGTAATTTTAAGCAACATTACAAAAAAGGGCGATTGAGCGATGTGAAATCTCTCTGTTTAACGTTTTTGACAATGAACATTCTTCATGAGGGACAAGATAATACAGCCAAGTGTCTTTGAGTGTAATAAATGTATCCTCTGACAGTTATTCCACTCTACAAAAATGGAGAGGACCACAAGTGTCCTGAGAAACAAAATAAATCTGCGCCTCCAAGTCTTCATGACCAAATATGAACCTCACAGTCGTAGTAAAATAGTTATGGCTGTTAAGGCAATTAGCTTATCCCTCATGGTTTCTAATTTTAAGGTTCTCTGATGGTCTCCAGGGCAAAGAACTTATGATGACCAAACCCTGTGAGCCCATAAAAGCAAATGAGGCTTTGTTTAAAAGGATGTCAGGAATGCGACCAATCAGTTGGGTATTTTCGGCAGAAGAGGCCGGGGTTGATAAACGAAGACTGCAAATAAACCCACCCAGTCGCACGACACGCTGGAAAAATGTATTGCATGTTCACAGCAGGTCAGAGAGGGCGCGAGAATACTGGTTCATACATTAGGGATGTTGGCCTAATTTGGGAAGATTAGCCTAAAGCAAAGGCATCGCTGGAATTGTTTTTGCTTTAGGAATGCCGGCTGGTTTACAGTGTGCAGATCTAGGAGATGTGACTGATTCCATGAATGCCAACGATAGTAAAGTGAAATTATTTTTTAAATGGAAATTGTGACTTCTGATTCGACTCTTCTCATATACTTTCGAATATATTCAGTCTAAATTTAGAAAACATTAGCTCCTACGTGTTTTATGAGGCAGAGATCACAGAGAAAACTTTATGACAACATTTCTTGTTTTTCAAGTGATTCACCAGGCAGTATAAGGAGAGGATTTATGAAAACTGCTGGTAGACTTATGAGGATGTAAGTGATGTCATCTGCTTGTTTTTCAATTAGACAATTTACAAGAGAACAATTACAATGCTCTGTGACTCTGAGGCTTAAAAGGGTTTTAGAGCTTGTGTGAAGTAACACTTCAAAACATTTCATGCAAGCACATCAGAGCCATTACACACAGGACAATAAATGAAGAGCAGCTACAGTTTTGGAACACTGACTGAATTTGCTTTAAAACCTGCTCAAGTAGGAAAATGGCAACTCAAACATCTCTACATAAATGAGCAATCCATTAAAACTTCATACCATGTGTGTCAAGATGGTACTACTGTGTCTGCTGTAATGTGAGAAGTGGTGAATCTCAAGAGGCCTGGATATCAAATACAACAACAATTACTGTAACAAACTAGGGTAAACTCTATAAAGCTGATCTCTGGAGGATTAGCAGCAGAAGCCATGCAAAGTCACTGTTTTGTTCATGCTACCTACCTCCTCGTCATCCTGTGATTCATGTATGAGACAAAACCAAAACGCATTTTGATGAAGTTAATTGTGAGGTGAAATCACAACATGCAACTAAATGTCTGTTACCACGTGATCACATACTTCTCCCACTGAAGCAGAGGTTGAGGACTTCCTTACATGACGAGAGTCTTCAAACGATGACTGGTCTGCTGCAAGGCGAGCTCTTCGTCCAGACTTTGCAACCTGGGAAATGTGCATAGTTTTAAAATGGGAAATAGGAGTTTGATATCATAAAGACAGAAAGGGCAGCTAACAGAGATTTGGGCAATACATCGAGCTTAAACTGTGCCATCTAATGAGTTTGGTGTGTTGTTTAGCTAGACATTTTAGACATTTTGTAAGACTTCCAATTCTGTGAAGTCACACTGTGTAAATGTGGAGATGACAGACTTCCTTAGCATATGATGGGAGCATTAATCAACAAATGAACTTTATTTGAACTTTCAAAATAGGATGTAACATTATTTGCATGTTCTTTTAACAGCAAAATATACATTGGTTAAATATCATCTGAAATTGACAGCATAGTCATAGAGAATTCCATGAAACATTACTGTACTTTTTCTGACAAAAAAAATTTCTATAAAGCTGAAAACTCAAATTTTCATCACATGTAGAGTCTAGGAGCCATGAAGTATCTCAGTTGATGAAAGCTACATGCCCATTGAGGCTGAGGTGAAATCGATAGGATGATGCATTGTATGTGGTCAATGGAAGAAAAAGAGTCGGTGGACATGCTGGTCCAGAACCCTGCTTTAATAACCCTGCTGAAAAAAAACAGCATAGACCAGCACCAAAACACAACACATGCTGGTCTTGCTGGTGGCCTGTTTTGGTGCTGGTTTTGGTGCTGGTCTATGCTGTTTTTTTCAGCATGGAATACTCTGCTAAATTGGAGATGATCAGTGGCATCAGTATTTAAGCAATGCTTTCTAGCAATTCTGAGTACTTAAATGTAATTCAAATACGATAACTAATAGTTTACTTTTCATTGCAAATATTTCAGCACAATAAAAATAAACATTAAACAATCAGCAACCACAGCATCAACATACAGAGGAGTGGATGAACCCCCCAGGAATCCTAACTAGCTGCAACATGTGTTTCACTCTGGGAAGATCAAGGATGAGAAAGTTGCCTTTACTAGAGAAATAATGTGATGGTCGTTGCGTGTATGTTTTTGTTGATAGAGCACTTACAGGTATCCCAACGGCTGAGAGAGGGGAAGAAACCCCTTCTGTGATAAACACAACATCCCAAAAATCACTGAGCTAAGCTGCTATGCATGTCGGGATATTTCTGCTAACACGGCTAACCACCTAGTTAACGTTAGCTGCATACTCAGAGAAACACCTTCTTGCTGCCGTTGATCAAAAGCAGTCAATGATAATGTGTCTTTGCTGATAGCAGGAAGGATCCATAGCTCTCTGATTTACTGGCTGGCTAATACTGATGTTTACGTTAGCTTCGTAGCTAAGCAGTTAGCAATAGCCTCGACGCACCGTTACAGTCTGTCCTAAACTCCGTCTACAGCGCACAAAATTAATGTTTCCTCTGCTCCTGCTCACTTTTTTGCCGGGTTACTTACATTTTTCACGGCTCCAGCATCTCTGAGCAGAAAGTTATCGTCCATTTCTCTCCTTGCTAACTCCAGCCAGAGCAGCAGCGTCTTCCTGGAAACCAGGAAGCGTCGTATAGCAACGCTCTCCATGGTAACGCCGATCAGAGGGAGAGCGCGCGCCCCTGTAAAGTCCTGTCAGTATGTATGTAAATTAATTAATAAATAAATAAATATAAGAAGCTACAGATACACAGACAAAATGGAAAGAAATGGAGTATAATGTGTTTTTCCAACGTTATTATTAATTATTGAATTTACTCATTAAACCAAGAGAAACACATCAGTATGCAAACATGTACGCCATACCATAACAACAACAACAACAACAATAAATAATAAAAATAAAAATAATTTTGTAGATAAAAATAAGTTATAAAATACATGTTCAAAGAAAAGGCAGAATACGTGACTGTTATATATTTAGACATTTCCTTTTCAGTCATAATTAGTGTTTCATTTTCCAAGAGGAATTTTAAGATAATGCAACACAAAGTTCTTGTGGTATACTCTAAGTAAACACATTTTTGCCCTCAATGGGATATTATTTTTAGTTATCTGTGATAAGCTTTTAACAACATTTCCCTAAAATAGTCCTGTGTCTTTGGACACTCCCACAACCAATGAAACAAAATTCCTTTCTTTTTCTGGCCAAATAACTGGAATGTTGAGGAGATATGATGAAATTGAATGTCTTGTGCCTTTAAGCAGCTCATTTCCCCACTGACTTCACTGTTGCTGCTGCTGAGTATGATGATGATGATGACGACGACCTAAAAATGCCTCTAAAAATAATTAATCCCTTGTGCATCAGGAATGTTTATCTCTGCACTGTCTTCCCTACTGTACGGTCAAAAGCCCAGGAGGAATTTGTCCCCAGATACCACACCAATCTAGCTGTCTCTGGTACATCAGTGACCCATACTGGCCCATTATGTCACCAAACTGCAATGCACAGTGTCACAAACACAGCTATCTCAACTGATGAAAACCTTTAAGAGTCACGTGACTAATTAGAGATCCCAGGCCTTGCACTCTGAAGCACGCAGTTACAGTGAACGATCGGCCAATCAACTGTCTCAGAGTTGCATCAGTCAAAAATGAGAGCCAGCGCTGAGGGACAGCACACAAATGATGTCATCTAAACAATCGGATTGAGAGTTTGCCTTTAACGAAAACAAACAGCATGTTTCCCACAACTCCCACGCCTTTATCATTTCCCCCTTTCATCAATTCCTGATCCCGTGCAACCCCATCACATCATGCGGCCTGCCACAGTTTGCACACGCAGCCACAGTCTGAGAAAGGAGGTGGAAGAGCGGGATGTGAGCCTTTACCCCGACTGTTCGCTAGATGTCGCTGTTGCGCATGTTTTATGTTTTTGAACGGTAGCCGCATGGAGCGGATCACAGCAGCTGGCTGTGCTCCCTGTGCACCTTCAAGTTCCCTTTTGTTCGCCCTAACTTTGGCCTTACATCTGCGTTTGATTTTCCTCCAAAGCTGTGTTTTGGATGTAGTTAATGTCGTCCAAAGACTAAATTATAAAAGTTTACAGAATGATCCCCCAGTCAGGTCAAGGGTCCTTATAGAAATGTATGCCCATACAGTAACACGTGCTTAACTTAGTCTCTCATATCGTATAATAGAAACGTGTTTGTGCTCTCCAAGTGTAGAAAGGGCAGAAAAACAAAGTACTCCCCTGGTGTATCAGTGGGGATTCTCTCTTGCGCAATCGCATGTTGCCCAATATTACGCACGGTTTTATTTAAAGTCTGATTGAAAAACAATTTCGACCACGCGTCTAATTAAATGCATTTCAGATCAGGACACATCTCATCGTCCGAATAGAGGCTTTAACTCGCTGCCCCTCCCTCTAAAAAAAACGTCACAGCTCGTGACTATAAATTATGAGTGAGAGTGGAGAGCGCCCGAGTGTGTTTGTGGCTGGACTGCAGGGAGATAGCAGTGAGGCGCATTGACTCCACAAGCACAAGTGGATGGAGAGAGCCCAATGCGATGGAGAACCTGAAAACGGAGGAAGGAGAGAAGAGATGCTCGCATGAGACAAGAGGGAATGAAGAGTAGGACAAGCAGTTTTAATGAAGAGTTGAGATTGTTATCCAAAGCAAAAACAAACAACAACAAAAGAAATGGCACGGATTTGCTCCCATGCGAATGCGCGTTTGGCAAAGATGACATAGCACTTGAGAAAAAATGGGAATCCTCCAGGAACAGAACTCACTCACGACCTGAATGAAAAGAGAAAAGGGATCCTGTTTCAGATCGGAATTTAGTTTGGTTCTGTTTTCTTTTACTTGACAAGCCTCAGTTTGTGAGCGGAACGCAGAGTGAAATATGAATCTGGGCAAAGCGCTTCTGTTTTTCCTCCTCTCAAACTTTGTGACAATGACTTTGTCGCTATCCACTTGCACCACTGTGGACATCGACCACATAAAGAAAAAGAGAGTAGAGGCGGTCCGGGGACAGATCCTCAGTAAACTCCGACTGACCAGTCCGCCTGCAACAACAGGTCCAAGTCAAGTGCCGTTTCAGGTCCTGGCGCTTTATAACAGCACCAAGGAGCTGATTGAGGAGCTGGGGAGAGACAGGCAGCAGAGTTGCGGGCAGGATAACACGGAGACTGAGTACTATGCCAAAGAGATTTACAAGTTCAACATGATCAATGGTCCGCCAGAAAACAGTAAGTGTTGTTTATGATTGTGCGATTTTGCAAACTTCCTATACTCACCCAATAAACTGCAACGCTTTGACGTTTTAGATGTGGGTCATTAAAATATATAGGGTGGTGCAATTATTTGTGATTGGCAAGGTGTTTTATTTTTGCCACTGCGCCTTCAGCCAAGGTGCTCAAACCCGCTCCAAATGCCTTTGTAAACTAACTTGTGCGAATCTATTTACGCTCACAGAGCTATAAAGCTTCACCTGGCCTGGATACACAATCATTGCAGGTGAGCCAACAGTGTCAAAAACAGGGATCTCAATTTTTCCAGCTGGCGTTCAGTCCACTCGTGTCTGTGCTGCTTTTACGCACGGACGCGCCTGTGAGCAGCGGAGCGGCGCGCAAAGGAGAGGGCAAAGTAAACAGTCTAATTGGAATGAGCACCATTCCTCATACATACCTCACACCAAAGCCATGGGAACTCCAGCCTAAGTCTGACACATTCCTAAGCGGGGAAAATTCTCAGGCAGTTAAGTCTAGTATTTATTGCCAACTCCAATACCTCATTTCCATTTTCTGGCTGTGAGTTTCCCAATATTTTTCATCCACTGTTACGACTCTCTCACTTCTATTTCCCTATTACTATTTCTTTCTAGTAGCAAGGAGTCGAGCAGCTCTCTGTTATGATCTAATTCCCTTGTTCATCCATATTGGTATTTCCTGTATAAACTATGGTCCATTGATCGTTCCAGAAATCAGAAACAGAAGCTCGCTGAGCAGCAGATTCTCCAGAGAAAGTCAGCTTTTAAGTGGAAGAGTTGGATGTGTGCCCATTCACTCGGGGTCAGAGGCCGGTTAGTGCATGGTGTTGCCATTTTGAAATCAACAGGTGTTTATGCTGTGCCGTGACATTAAGCAGAGCCTCCGCCGGTTCCAGCATTATAGCCCTGAATCAAATTCATTTCACAGGTCCCACAAAGTGCCTCTGACATTCAAAAATACACAGCTCGGGGTTTATCCACTGGTCAGAGGTAGCCAGAGCTCCCAAAACAAACAAGAGGTCTGAGGAGTGGGATCAGTGATGGCCAGGTGCCCAGGACACATCACGCTGGTCTCATGCTGTAGGTGATAATACAAGGCATGAACTTGACTTGCTGCTGGCAGCACTTCATGCACTAACCAGCTTACCCAAGGAGGATATTAAAGAAATGAACAGAGGCTGCCAACATGCATTAATTAGCACTTTTCTCACCCTTTCCATTATGTAATTGTAAAGCGAGCGGGGCATGTTGCAGTGTGTAGGAACATAATGTCTGTCACCTTGATCATTTTTGCAGTGTAGTTCATTTTAATTCCTGCTGGATATAATGAGTTTTACATTCACCGTTTTTTGGAAGGTGGGAGTGTTTGGGACCACAGTCAAGTTTTGCTTTTTTTCGTGCCCAGTTAAAAAGTTAAACAGAAACTTTTCTCTCATACTTGAATGCGCCACTTGCTCCAGACTACTCTGCTAGACATTACTACAAATGCAAATCAAGGCATGTGCCATTTTGTGTCTAGATGAAGCATAGCCGAGACTGGGCAGCTGTAGATCTTCCCTTTCTGGTGCATGAGGAGGTCAGCGCCGTTCATTTCTATCCTCATAAACCAAATGCTGTTGAAGAAGGGAGATAAAGACACAGCTGAACTGGAGGATGACCTTTGGCACAATAACAGTTTAAGAATTCACCAGCGCCTGAATTAGAAAGCTCATCCCAAAGCATGCCATTTCAGTGAAATTTCAATCCAATCATTGATTCAGTGTTGGGTCAGTAACAAACGAGGACGAGGGCTGAGGACAGCAGGGTATCTGGTATACAGGATAGTAGGAAGATGATGTCATCTGAACAAACAGAGACAGAGGTCTTTGGCCTGTTCCCAAAGAAAGAGCATCTCTCTCCCCCCAGCTCCCACGCCTTAGCCATTTTTGCTTCCTCATCCTTAATCAAGTGGAAAAAAAAGTTGTTTTTCTACAGAACAGAGCTGCAGCACATTATCTCATCTGGTGTAGTGACCTGCCACAGTCAGTGTCTGCCACAGCAGGAAGTGGAGAAATGAGACGAATACAAAAATATGTCTTATTGAAGCTTAACATCTTGGTCATGAGTATGTGAATTGCAATTCATACCAACACATTCTAATTTCAGACACTCTAACTACTAAATTTCCAAAGAAATCTCTGTAGTCCTCTATGAGGGCGAGACACCTCAGCAGCTGGCTAGCACCTGCTGCCTTATGCTTCCTATTTCCTTTGTTTACCTCCACAAAGCTCTGGAGAGACTGACATCACGGACAATCCTCCGGGCAAAAGGGCAAACAGAGGTGATTCCTGAGAGCTTTTTCTTTTTTTTTGTGTGTCATGAGAGCAGAGGATCCCAGACAGACACAGGAGGGTGAGCGTGTGTCAGGTGTGGTCCACAGTGTCTGGGCGAGGCACGCGTGTCCTCAGGCCTTCCTCTACAAATATACCTCTAAATCCCTCATTTAAAGCCCATCAATCTTCAAATAAATTGAGTGTTAATACGAGAATGAGATCAACTGGGCATCATTTTGTTGTTCAGGCTTTTATTTGTGACTATAAATAAGCTTTTGCAAGCGTGTTAATGAGAAGGTCCTGCAGTAAAACTAAATTCTCTCATCAGAGTCTGATTTAAGAAGACCAGTGTGTCATTCAATTAAAACAGTAGTCCTGACAATAAATCTAATTTGTTTACTTCCTTGATGTTTAAATAAAAAGAGTGTGATTTTCTTGGATAATATCTAAATGCAAAAATCTCAAAATCGTCCATTTGAGTGGATTTTACAGTAGGAATAAGACCCCGAGCTATGATCCCACAATGGTGAGGGTCAGTAAATTGGTGAATGTATATCATTTTAATTATGCAAAGCAATCCCCTCCACTTACCAACATGGAACAAATTACCTTTCAGACCCTTGGCAAAAATAAGCCATAATGTGAAATCCACCTAAAACCATTGCAATGGGAAAAATGAGGTCATCCAAAAGGAAACCAAAGACTTGATTAGAATTTCAAATCTCCCCTCCAAGTGGGGCTTTCCACCTTCTGTGGGGGAGGCAGAGTGGGGAGACGGAGCAGTGAGTGAGGGGAGGAAAGGGCTACTGAGGTTTCCTCCGTATAGATTGTGTGGAAAACACTGGACAGATATCTGGCGGTGGATGAATGCTGAAAAGGTCACCTATAAATAGGGAAAGTTTTTAAAAAAAGCTTTGTGGAAATATCAGATAATGACTGGGAGGACACAGAAATAGGATTATGGGTCAAATTAAGTACAGACACTCTGAGATGTGCAAGTTCCCTCTGCGTGACACGGAAACAACTGAACCTCTGAGTTTCCATTTGTCCTTCTTGAGGTGCAAATCAGATAAAGGTGCAGTTCCCCTTCTTTTTTTTTACACCACCAGCAAATCTGAGGCGTGCTAGCACAGCTTAAAGCTTGGGGTAATAAATTAGCCATGGCTTGGCTGTAAATGACTGTTTCCACTTGGCCCATAAAAAGATTGCTATGTGCTTGTTTTGCTCAACACTCCATGTGCTTGGCCTGTTAAATTAATAAACTGTTCAATGGCATTAAAAAGGTTTCAGTGCAACAGGAAGCTTTTCAAGATAGAGTCACAATTCTGGCCATTTATTAAGCTGATTCTGCTAAAGGTCACTGCGCTATCACACACGAATGCATACCTATAATACAGCATGTTATTGCTTGTCAAGCATGCGCTCAGTGGTGTTAACTGTCACGATGGAGTCCCCCCTCCTCGCCGGTTTCTCAGGTATTGTTCTGCTCCAGCACGTGAGCCCACATACTCCTCTCAGTTCCAGGGAATAACTTGGCTGCTTTCTGAGCCCTCCGAGCACCTGTTGGGCTCCAGAGCTGGTGGGCGGAGGAGGAGCACGCTGCCGTCCCACTGCAGCCTGCTACTCCACCACCACCACCGCACATGGGACATTTGGTTTTCATTTCATGACTTCAACTTGTTGCTAACTCGGACCGCACAAAGCATAAGCAGATGGTGTGCGGTAATGGCCCACGTTTCTCTGGAATGGACTAGAAATAGTAAAAACAATAATAATAATAAAAGGTTTGTTGAGGGGAATCCTCTGTGAAAAGGTTATCAATAACCAGAAGGTAAACGAGTCCACCCCTGTGGGGATGTCAGTGGAAAAATAGGCTTTGATAACATGTACACAATGAGGGAACAGATGGAAAAGAGCTCAAAAGAATTCTAACAAAAGCAACAATGAGAGATCCAATTTGATTTTTTTGTTCAAAGGAGATATTAAATTACATCTGTTGAGTCATCATTTCCACTTTCCCTGCAGATGACCTCCCCTACTGCCCTAAGGGTATCACCTCCAAGGTATTCCGCTTCAACGTCTCCGCCATGGAGAAGAACTCCACCAACTTGTTCCGCGCCGAGTTCCGGGCCCTGCGGATCCCCAACCCCGGCGCCAAGAGAAACGAGCAGAGGATTGAGCTCTACCAGGTGTGAGAACTGACCGTTCCTTTCCACTGTTAGCAGAGCGCGGGGGGGTAATGCGCTCGATTTGTCTCAGAAGGCCAGCCCTGTGCAGGTCAGCGAGAAAGATGAAAAAATTTATATTAGGGTGTCCGACTCCCTCTCCTCCTCTCTTCTCATGTGCTGATCATTATTCCATGTGCTTACAGTCAAATGGATTCTGCATTAGGACAAATTTAAGAGCTTGCACAGCCGTCTTTGAGAAACCCTAGATCACCATTCGGCAGTTTCTTCTTTCCTAGCTGTCAATCTCGAAGCAGTTGTCCATCCTTGTTAGATCAAGTAAGGTGCCGTGCTTTCAACACAGGGGTTCATGCTGTAGATCTCCACCTGCATTTGGGTATTTATGAGAATTTTTTTAAAGTGTGTCAAAGCATGCATCTGTTAGATGTCAGTGTGTGCGGGGTGGCAAGTTTTTTTTTTTTTTCCTCATTAATCTCCCGTGAGAGACTAGGAGTAATGATCAGGTTCCAACATTTCCTGCCAGGGAGACAAGCGTCTCCGGACTGCATACCGCCTCTGAGGCAAGGCTCTGGCCGGCGCTGAATACAGACTGTCAGGCCCTCAGATTGTTTCCAGGGGCCTAGGAGGAGATAGAGGCAGGGTCACCCACCGGGGGAGTAAATGGAGCTGCTTGCTCGCCCCCGCACTTTTTCAGGCCGGAGCTGATTGGCAGAGGGCTGACGCTGGCAGCCTGGTGGCCCCTCGTTCCCACAGGAAGACAGATTAGATCCTGACAATGTTCAGGAACCTGGTTATCCATAGCACCGCTGTGGGGCTAAGTGCTCGTACCCGCCACCCAAACACGCACATTTCTCACTGCAGATAAACACCTTTGTTCAGAGAGGTGCTGATGGAGATAGGAATGTCTGAACCACACTGTTGCATTTTCCTCCGTCGCCAGTTTTTGTATATCTGGGGGTCTCCACACGATAAGACAGTTAAGGGATACCTGCAACCCCGGCTTTTTGTTTCTGAACCGCCTGACACTGCATCTGGGAGCCCAGCTCGAGTCGAAGTTTGAACTGCTGATGTGAAGGACAGCCAGGTTCTCATTGGCAGGAGGGTAACACGCAGGCATTAACTTGCAAAATGGGGATATCAACACAGGGAGTCACTTTTTCCATGAGGAGTAGACATTTGGCCCAAGGCATCCTGGAGAGTCTGGCTCAGACAGACAGCTCTGGTTCAGCGTGTGTGTGTGTGTGTGTGTGTGTGTGTGTGTGTGTGTGTGTAAAAGAAAGAGAGTTTATGCAGCTGGGTCACATTTTCATCTTTCCTCACAGATCCTCCAGAAAGACGACCCCAAAGCCAAACAGCGCTACATTGGGGGCAAGAACGTCCTGACCAAGGGAACGGAAGAGTGGGTCTCCTTTGATGTCACCGAGACAGTGAGGGAGTGGCTGATGTACCGACGTGAGTGTGGGATACCTCAAGTGTTTCCTTGCATCACACCTTTTTAGTTACACGTCCTGCCAGAGAGTGCTGGTTCGTTTGAAATGAAGGATAATGGCCCTAGGGAAAAAACGTCAGCTATTTACATCCCGCTGCTCTTGTTTCCCCCTCAGAGACCAATCTTGGCCTGGAGATCAGTGTGCATTGTCCCTGTCACACTTTCAGACCTAATGGTGACATCATCGAGAATGCCAATGAGGTGCTGGAGGTCAAGTTCAAAGGTGAGACTGGATTTAATACCTCGAGATGTGACAGAAACTGAGATATTTAGGACTTTGTTGAGACATATTATGCTCTTTTTTACATTCCTGATTTTCTTTTGGGTTACTACTAGAATAGATTTACATGCTTTAATGCTCAAAAAAGACATCAGATTTGTTATACATTCCAGTGCTGCAGCACTGTTCTGTCTGAAATGCTCCCATCTCTTTAAGGACCCTCTCCTGAGTACCCAGTCTGCTCTTAGGATTGTTACCATTGATTAGCAATCAAATTAAGTGGGATTTTCTTACAGTCTGATGCCCTGTTTATGGCACACAGCTATATAATGTGAAGTTAAAAGTAAACATAGTGGTAAATATATTTATTTGTTTATATTCTCTGTTACGAGAGTGGTGTGAATGTTCTCATCTAATTTACAGTAGAAGGCTAATTAACATAACCCCAAAAAATGGCCAACTATTCCTTTAAATACCTTGCATATTTTCAGATTTTTTGTAAAATTGGAGTATGAATAACTGGAGTGACTTCTTCGCTGATATAATTTGCCCCATTTTGAGAGCATATCTCAGTCACAATCTCCTGTCCTCCTGTCGCCGCTTTTGATCTCCTGCAGATAAAATAAGTTCTTCCGGCTTATATTTAGGATCTAGGGCCAGATAACATTTATGTGTGTTTGAATTTGGTTTCATTTGTCTAATGTTTCAGATAGGCATCTTGTGTTTGTTGAACAATTTGGTTTGTTCGGATTAGCGCTCTTGAGGCAGTGCTGGTTTTAGGATGATCTGCATTAGGGGGTCTCAGGAGTTAATATAAACTGTTACACTAGGAGTTTGTTTTTGGTTCCAGTTTCAGTTTATAGTGCCTGTTTCAGATGTTGCCAACATTTCTTAACTATTTTTAGATTTTGCTATTATTGAAGTATATTATCAGTGGATATTGGCATATATTGGTGTTTTTTTCCTCTTATTGTTAACTATGATCCTATAAACCTCTTTACACAGGGCCTTTAGAGGACACTGTATCTGGTGTTGCCATGTTGGCAGAAATGACTCCTCTGGGAGAGGATTTGATGAAAGTCCAGATACAGTTGATTTCTTTGTCAGTTTTCAGTGTTTTCTTTATTTGCATAAAAGTTCAATTTTGTTTTATTAGATTCACTGCTAAATAAAAGATACTTTAGCCACTGATTGTGTCTCTTCCACCCCTTTTTCATCAAATTATCTCTGGTCCTTGATGTGGCTCCGTTCAAGATACGTGGAACCGTGGTGCTATCTAGCAAACTTGCCTACATTTCCACCAGTTTTGAATTGAACCATTGTAATCAAGGATGTGTCACCAATGGAGGGCATTGCACAATGTAACTAACAACAACCATCATATTCAACAACCTGTGGACCAAATGATTCAGGTGCTGGTTTGGACCCACTTTTTTAGCATTTTGAGATCCAAAGAACTGGCCAGGAAAACTGGTCTTGAAGCAGCAGCACCTTTTGAAATCTTAAGATAATGGGTTTCCTTTCAAAGAGGAAGAGAGGGACACAGAGCATGGGAATACAATTGATCTGGTATCTCACTTAGCACTGGGGCCCCCGGGCCCTCGGTCCTGGGAACACTCCCGACTGGCTTGGCCGCAAGGAATGTGCTGCCACGGCGCTCAGACGCTTGGCCCCGAATTAAAGAGAGGCGTACATATCCACCAGCAGCATCTCTCCTGAGATGTCCACTGCTTTAACTATCAGGGGTAGATTGGATGAGCAGACACAGGCCCATGGGGGAGAACGGAAGGGACCAGTGTTGAATAAGACAGAAAACTGGGCAAAACATGAGTGAAGCCCAGCCTGGATTTTACAGTATCCTTCTGTAAAAGTTACAGTTGACTACACCGAAGTCAGCTCTTAAAGCACGGACATCCTCACAGCTCTCAGCACAATCCTCTTTATTTCTGCGCAGTTCTTCTTGGTATCCTCCAGACTAACTGACTCGCTCCTGCAGGTATGGAAGCGGACTATGACGAGCTGAACCGTGTGAAGTACAAAAAGGAGCAGCTCTACCCCCACCTCATCCTCATGATGCTCCCGTCCCACAGGCTGGATGCTCAGTCCTCCTCCCGCAGACGCAAGCGGGCGCTCGACACCAATTACTGCTTCAAGTAAGGCAAAATTCCTCGTTGTGGCAAATGCACTGCTTAGACTATTGTTCATCGTCTTTAACTTTGTTAAGTCATTTCAAGTGACTACACCTGCAAAGCCAGTTTTGACGTTTTAAACCCTCAGCTGGCTAAACATACCACAGGGAACATTGTCTCAATTTAATACTGTTGCCTCTATTTGACCTACATTAGCAAACAAGACCATCAGCAAGAAGATTTCAGTACAGTTGTCCTCAAAGCCTGTCACCAGGTTGAACTGCGAAAATTAAACTATTTCTCATGGCAATCTGCTGAGAATGAATTGAAGAAAGAAGCTGAGGAAGCTGCTCTCTAGTCTGTTGGTGCGGCAGTGGATACTTCTGTTATTGTCAGACAACAGCGGATCAACAGGCCTATAAAGTGAAATTTTATGTTGGCCTTGCTACTGAGCCATATCATGCTGCTGGCTTATTATTACATGAAGACATGACATTTCTTGTGAATGCTGATTACTTTGGTGTTATCTCAACAAAATTACTATAACTGAGTAACCAAATATGTTAGCTGAAGTGTATTTTACTATAACTTAAGTGAAACAAAATGAACTTTTTTCACCATCATCGCATTATAGATCTATAGTGATTCTTACATAGCAACAAAAAGGGCCATACTTGATTAAAAGTAAAGATATCAGCAGTATTACTTTTTAATGAGATTGCTGATAACATTAGTTAATTCAAAAAATTTGCTACTTAGTCTCTGATGTTTCATGCAATCTTAAAAGTAACGAGTAACTAAATATATCAAATAAATGTACTTTATGAGCGCAATATTACAAAAGTGAGCATAATATCTACCCCAAAATGTTGAGGAATGGGAGTAAGAAGTAGCAGAAGTTCCTTATAATTGTACTTAAATACAGTACTTGATTAAAGGTGCATTCCATCTGGGCAAATTAAAATACACTTAGTCTTTCTTTCACTTCCTCCCAAAACAAATGCACTTGCTAGCTGGATCAAGATCTTCTGAACAGAATAAACCAAAAAAAAAAAAAAATCAACAGTAACCAGAAAAGGTGGCTGCGTTTTAAAATTGGATTTGGAGCGCTGCACATAAAAATCCATTGGATGTATTCCAAGATACATGAAAGGGGAGCACATCTTAAATTTCAAAGGAGCAAAGAATACTCACATTTCACTTAATTATTTTGTTAAATGGTTTTACCAAGATCCTTACAGCGGCTGTCACGTATTGAAAATGAAGAAACATGGCCATGATTGCGGTCTTCCAAAAGGGTTAAACTGTCAGGTAGTACATCAGCCGAGGCAACATGAAATGGAAATATCAGCTGTCGCGTCTCAAAACAGATGGCAGGGAAGAAGAGTATGTGGGCACAGAATACATAGAATAAGCTTGTTAATCACCCAGACGAGCATGACAGAGGTATTAGCTGATACAAGTTGGGATCTGTCCCGGTACTAGCGAACGCTGCCTCCCCTCACACACCGTCTCCTCCGCTTTGGATTTCCTCTGCCAGGCTGACAGGCAGCACCAAAGACACCTGGGCTGACTCCAAAATAAGGGCACACCTAAGAGTGGAATTTCTAAACCTCTCTCTCATCTCTGGCTGGGAGGCCATAGGGAGGATAACATTAAAATGTGTTATACGTGAAGTGAAGTGTGTTATCTGTTCTGTCCTCTCGTCCGCAGCAATTATGAGGAGAACTGCTGTGTGCGACCACTATATATTAATTTCCGTCAGGATTTGGGCTGGAGGTGGATCCATCAGCCTGAGGGGTACTACGCTAACTTCTGCTCTGGTCCCTGTCCTTACCTACGCAGTGCAGACAACACCCACAGCTCGGTGAGACAAAGTGAAACATCATATTAAAGTCATGAATCTATGTGGAGTTGTTGCTGATCCCCATCGCCAATCTTTGCTTTTTCTTCCGAAGCTGCTGAGCCTGTACAACACCCTGAACCCAGAGGCATCCGCGTCACCCTGCTGTGTTCCTCAGGACTTGGAGCCCCTCACCATCCTCTACTACGTGGGTCGATCCCCGAAAGTTGAGCAGCTCTCCAACATGGTGGTCAAGTCCTGCAAGTGCAGCTAGGCGTCTGGGGCTTCAGGGCCCTGCGAGAGACATGGGATGTGACGGCTCCCAGCACTACTCAGGAGCGGGTATGAGGGGTTAGAGGGGGGCGTGGTACAGTTCGTCCTCCATGAGTACCTCCGACCCCTGCTTCAGCCTTCGCCGGAGCTCTCTCTCTCGAAAGATGCAGTCCACCACTCTCCTCTAAAAATCATTGGCAGCATTTACAAAGAAGACTTATCAAACACCACTCCAGTAACGCTCTCAAACCCATCAGACCTCTTCAAGAATCGCCTCGTCTCTCATGTTTTTTTATTTTGTTTTTTTTTAAATATTCCAGCATTTTGAAGAGCCTGTACCTCAGTGTTACATAACGTCGGTATTCAAAACCCAATGAAAGAGACACAGAATTGTCTCGCAATGACCACTGCATTCTTAAAGACGTCAAAGTAATTGCAGTCAAAAAGAGAAAAAACAACGGGGAACACAGACTGAACTCAGCATGATAGGAATACGCCAAAGAGAGCAACACAGGACATCTTCGAACGTCCGAGCTGGAAGCTGACGCTGTGCACGCCGCAGCTCCTGACACTGTTTGTTTAGGATTAAATGCTGTTGAATAAAAATGACCTTAGGAGAAAAAAATTTATAAATAAAGCGAACATGCTGGAAACCAACCTTTATTTCAAAGTAGTATTTCCATGGTTATGTTTACCTCTGTAATACAACAGGATGGTGATTCCAGGGATTGTTTTGTTTTGTTTTACAGTGAAGCCTTTCTGTTGTATGAGACGATGTATGTCACTAAGTGAACACTTAAACTAGATCACAAACTGTAAATGTTTTTTTTTCTTATTACTCTTGGAAACACCTTTTTTTAATTAAAAAAATGGACAGTTGGATAGATTTTGTTCGATTTTAATTTTTTTCTGGGTTTTTCTGTTTTTAAGTTTATATTTTAGAGCTCTTAATTTTTAAAAGGAAAGTTCAGTGCAAATCAAAAAAACATATTTTTCCTCTTACCTGTAGTGCCATGTATCCATTGAGCTTGTTTATACCATAAGGGAGCTAGATGGCACTCAAATAATACATTTGAGAAACTGAACAGCAATGTCTCTTTCTGGAAATTACGATTTAGTTACTAGGGATAATCCACAGACCTCGTTGAGAGCAGTTTCATGTAGGAACTATTTACTTTCTACCAAACTACACTCGCCAACAGTATCACTGCGTGGAAGGATGCATTACTCTCGGACGAGGGACTGTAGGAATGTAATGTTAGCAAGCTTAATAAGCATACCAAGTTAGCCTCTGCCTTTAGGGAGGTGCACAATTCCTTTCCTTTGAGCAGTGATACGGATAGAAAATACATTCTCCATGAAATTTCTCACAACAGGTCTGTGGATAATCTTGAGTAACCGGGTCAGGATATCTGGAAAGAGAGCAGCTTTGAGCACCACAAGACCAGTGCTATCTTGTTCCATTATATTTAAGAGAAGGCAGACATCTCTACGGCCGATATCTCCAAAACTCTGCAACTCATAACAAAACAATCTGGCACTACAAGTAAGAGAAAAAATATGGATTTTTCATATTTGGGTGAACTGTCCCTTTAAAGGTAACAGGATACATTTAGATGACCAATCCAGTCCAGTCATTGACAACTTCGAGTGTACATCATGTGTGGTGAAAAAATACATCTACTGACACGATCAGCATGTTTTAATGTTTTCGAGGTCTTCCCTTCTCACGTTGTTTCATACAGACTGCCAAGATGAATCCATGAAATATTACATTTCCATGCATGTGTGCTGTGAACAATCAGCAGTTTAACAGATTAAATGCCTGACTGTAAACAACAGGAGAATATACACACCGATTGGGATTCTACTGTTGGATTCTTGTAACACAGCATGCACTGGCATTAACAGCAGTAAATCCACAACGTTTAACATCACTACAAAAGAAATACCATCAAGTAAGTGTATTAAAACCAGTTCTGTTGTACTGCATTGAAATTACAATCTGTGCAAAATCATCCTGATGGGAATCATCAGTTGATATGAAAAAGACATGCATGAAATTCAAGTATTCCTGACAAAGACATCATAAACATATGCTGAATCTCTTGATATATAACAGATATGTTTTATTCTATTAACACGCCCTGAGTGAACTCACTACATGGTCCCAAGCAACAGAATATCCGCGAGGACATTGTCTGCTGGTGCAGCATTAACCTTCATTGTGGGCAAGGCTGTGCATAACCATAATTCCTCTTTATGTTATGCTTTGAGCTACAGAACCGGCCGAAAAAGGCCTTATGGTAAACACTAAATATATACTGATGCAATAACAATAATTTATTTCATTTAAAAATTAAATTTGGTCCATCCAAGGACAACAACAACAACATCTTAACAGTTTACAGTAACAATCACAAGCCAACTATATAGCTGATAAACTTCCTGGCATCAGGGTTACATCGTCAATGGTGAAAGGCTGCCTTTTCATATTCAAGCTCTAAAACTCACAATTTCAGCCTTAAGGATGCTTTACTCTTGCACATTCTTAGGCAATGGCCATAGAGTGTGATTTGGCAGAAATTTGGCTTCAAACAAGGGCCAGGAGTTGGAGTGTCTGATACCAGAAGCCACACGTGAAAGAAACTTCTTCTATGAGTGAGGGGAGAAGCTGCATAGGCCATCTCTACAAATCTCTTTTGTTGGCAAAGCCCCACCTTACTTGTTTGTGTAACTTCATAGGAAGAAAAAGTCGGCATGAATGGCTCGCGGTGCACATGCCATTCATGCATGAGTAAAGAATAAATTGTTGAATCCCGTATGTAAAATGCCACTGGGGCATTGAGGAACCATCTGCTGAAGACTATCTGTCAGTGAAATCTCTCTGTGGCATCAGTAGAATGGAGGGAATGAGGGCGCACAACTGTTGGTATATAGACTGAGTAAAGCCGAGAGGGATGAGGGGAAGGGGGAGAAGGGGGAGAAGGGGGAGAAGGGGGGAGAGGAGAGCTGAAAAGGCCAACTGATGTTGAGCTGCGCAACAAAATCCCGACCTGCGTCAAAGCTGGGCATTCCTGGCCTCGCCGACCATCCTCTCGCATGTCGGTGGCTGTATCACCAAGAAGTTAATAGGGCCCTGTTCGATGTCTGGCATGCTTTCATGTGCTGCTGTTGTCCTTTCCCAGAATACACCTCTGTGAGGATGTAGTTACATGCAGAGACACCTGTCAGGCCAGCAGAGGGGCAGGATGGCAGGAGGCCTCTGGTTGCCTTCCTGTCATCTGTGAGCAGGTTGCTGACCCTGGAACAGCTTGTGGTACACAGAAAGACCTGGGAAGGGATGGATAAAAGTCAAGTTACTCAAAAGAAGAAGAAGGTTTTCCCCAACAGAAGAGTTTTTCCGTAAAAAAAAAAAAATACACTGATCCCCTACAGGTGAATGTTTTGTTGAACTTTTTAATGATTCATGGTCCCCAGCAGATCTGCTTGCTCATCTCAGTGCTTTGCCTCTTGTCCTGCTATCCCCCTAGACTTCTCATCTCTATCGGCTGGCACGCGGCCAGCTATCCAGTAGAAAAGGCATTCCAAGTACAGTTAGAGCTGCCGTGTTTGTGCTCCCAAACAGTATTCCCTTTCATTCCCCCTCTGCACACTCTGTTTATTTTTGTGCTCTTTTACACCGTGGGGCCTGACTGAGCCGGGGAACGAAAACATCTCCCCGACTTCCAATCCGATGACATGACCGCTGGAAGCAGCTTCCTCTAGCTCAGCAAAAGGAAGATAAAAGGGCGATATTCCCTCTAACGTGTCACGCTCCAAATGACATTTTGACCTAGAAATGATGTCAACAGTTTGTGCAATGGCTTGGAACAGAAGTTAGATAAAAGCACAATCAGTTATCTAAATGAATCATTTTAGGATCTTTGCATCTTACACCTAAATACAGTGACTTAGAAAATCATACACTGTTGTTATTACATACATTTGATCTTATCTAGTTGTGTCAGACCTAATACATGATTCACAGACTCAAAAGGTGTATCTGTTTCAAATAAAACATCCAATAACTTACATAATACATCTGAAAAGGGGATGACAGCCAATAACTACCTTCCTTTCCCAACAAGGCATCACTACAGTCTTATTTTGACAGAGAGAGAGAGGCCTAAGCTATCCGTCCTGACATGATCAGACTCCCATTAAAATGGCACAAGTGCAGCATTCATTTCCTCCTCAAACTGAGAGCCATAAATCTCCTCAGTCAGCAGCTGCGGAGCCCTGAGAACTTCAAGAAAGCTTCAAGGGAAGCATTGTAAAACACATGTGGCCGATATAATCTAGGTTTGTAGGCTTTGATAGGTCCTCATCGAAACCCCTCCCCTCGAGCCAACACAGAAGAAGCAGAGGAGGAAAAGGGGGGAAACAGGGTGAGTGAGCAGGAACAGTTTTCTGAGGATAAAGGGAGAGTTGTACGAGCAAAGAGAGGAAGAGATTAAGAGAGGAGAGAGATAAAGGGAGAGTGTGATAAATGATGGTTGACAGCTGATCATAGAGAATGCTCTCCATTTGGACCTGGCTCTAACTCCCTGTCAGAGTCAATCAGGGGAACTCAGTCATCTCGCTACAAAGGTACACTGGGTAGGCAGAAAGACCTGACGCACAAAGACTGTGACCCTTTTAATAACACCCTCCTCCCTCCACAGCACTACACTGACTCTCTGTTCAACTCCCAGTCCCATTCATGGTTGCTAACTGGTATTCTGTACTGGGATTTTTCTCCTTCTTTAGTTCAGACGTTCATTTTTGAAGTCGAGAGCGAAGCATCTCCCCCACCCTTTGCGCCCTGAACGACGGAAAAAATGCATTCATGAAATTCAGAAGCTTCTCCCAACGGATCCAGTTACAGTAATTGATGAGTTTATAAGATGTTTGTTAACCTAAGCCAGCCTCCATAGTCTGGGGGGAAGAGGGAGAATGAAAAGAAATGTTCTGGTTACACACATACACACACACGCACACACACACACACTCACACACACTCATTTTAGAACGGGGAGGTGCACAGCTACTGTGTTTTTCCAACAAGCTGATCCCTGGGACAGCTCGGCTGTGACACTCACGTGATGTGATGAATAGTATTATCCGTGTAGTAGGTCTGTGGAAAAAGCCCTTGATCAGGCAAACGTGTGCATCAGCGCAAACTGCTTAATATCACTATCACTGCAATAAGCCCAACACTTTGCTCAGGATGGAAAGAGTTGTGGAAATAGGGCAGAATGACAGGGCGCACGTGAGTGCATCCACCCACAATTGGAGTATATTGCTCATAATAAACCTAGCAGAGTCTGAGATGTATTTTTCATTCTCTCAGTGTGATTTCTGGGGCACGACTGGACAGCCCTTTTGGCGGACGGACAGTAATTACGACTGCGTAGGAATGACCAACAGATGGGAATGCCCAAACCGTTCCCATCACTGGGTCTCATTACAGAGGGAAGATGTCATCACTGTTAGGCCTCTTTATCCTTCAGCAGTAATCTGACCTCTACTCTGGGACGCATAAAGACTATATGATCAAAAAGACAAAATCCTGAGCTGAAAAGTTTGTTTATACTCATTCAGATCTGGCCGCTTCCTCTCTACTTGGCATGAACTCTAAAGAGGGTCATGGCACAAGCCATTGTAATGTAATAGCCAACAAATCCTCAGTTGATTCTTCTAACAAGGTTGTGATTTAAGCTTGAACGCTATTTATCATTATGACAATGTAGTTATCTTTTACAGTGTGCAAAATGCATGTACACATCCTGCACACCGCTGAGCGAGCGCGAGCCGGCTAAAAATATCCAGTGGAGGTTATCAGTCCTCCGTGGGGAATGTCCAATATGCCTGGCTGTGATCACTGACGCTGGCATGGAGAGGGCAGACTACAGTACCGACAGGCCAAGTTACAACACTGTACTGCAGCATCAGACCCACCCGTTTGGCCACAGATGGCTTTGTAGACCGTATGCTGGTCGCTGGAGCCACTTCCACTGGTCGAACTCTCTGCAGACATCTGCCTGTTGATCAGACACAAGATAGGAGTCAGTGAGGCGCAAACAGATCAGGTTATGGTGACAAACTGCATCTGAAAATGAACGACTATCCTCAACACTGCAACACTTACGCTACAGATTTATACCAGTGTATTGATATAGTTAACAGAGTTATTTCTTCACATTATATGGGGTATTAAATGGGGGTCTTGTGACATATGCGCAATAAAATGAGAAAAAATGACTAGACCTTTGTTTAATATTTTGTTGAGTTTTATATTATTACAAATGTTTCCAACAATGCTCAAACTCAGACAAATCTGTAATCCTATCCAAGGTAATGGTGTGTTTTATTTGCTCGCATGTCACTATAACTTCCAGGGGAATATCGGAAGTCTTGAATAAACTTTAAAACATTACCTCGTCTGTGAATATTTCTGCCTGACTGTCAAAGACAGTTCCCTCTTGCAGCGGTGGCTGTTGAACAATGAAGTCAGCAACTGCAGCATCGAACTACCTCTCGATGTCATTGTTTTTGATAGAGAGAGCGCTATATGAAAAAAAAAAAAAGCCATCCTCTGACAGAAGAAAAGTGGCGTCAATTTCAAATATTCTCCCTGTGTGTGCAGCCACTGGAGGCTGGTGGGGGATAAGTGTTTACTGAGTGCCTCTCATGAGCTATTGTGACAGGAAGGGGTCAAATTCCTGCTCCTCATCCTGGTGATGTGATTTTCACATTGGCAAGACCATTGTGGTGATGACTGACTATGTGGACCTGCGGGCAACGGCGACAGACAGAAAGGGCGTATACATCGTCTTTCACAGAGGGTGAACAGTCAGCGCGATAGTATATACTTTGTGTGTTTATCCCACAGGGCTTCATACAGAAGTCTGCAGATCATAGACAAGGATTCACAAAGTCTTTTTCACTTCATCAGACAGCAAATACAGTGTTTTCCCAGAGTAAACCATTATTAGAAGTGGTGGGGCGTAGAGCAGGAGCAGACACGTCCGTAACCTTATACATTAAATCTGTTAAGCATTTTTTTAGGGGGAACAATAAATAAAGCTTAGCTGGCATTAACCTCTCGCCCCAAAAAGCAGCTTGCCAAAGGAGCATTAACAAGGTAATGAGGGTACACACTGCCTCCTTGTAAGGGGCTGCACAGTTGTTCTTTCATACCATTACACAACCACAAATAGAACTGGCCCACTTTAAGCGTGGCATACCTCGACAGGAAGTGACTCCTTTCATATTGAAAGGAGGGGGAAAAAAAACTTGACCTATGGGTTCTTCACATCACTTTCTTTGTCAACAGTCTCTCACTCTGTCACTTCAAGAGTCAGCCAGAAAAGCTGCAGGCGAGAACAGAATCTGAACTTGCAGTGTGCGGGGATGACATATAAGCCTAAAGTTGAACATTTCACACCGCTCGCAGAGAGCTGAGGGACTTATGTAAACAGAGCTGATGTGCAGCTTTACTTTTGGGTGCATTCAGGTAGTGAGTATGCCTGACCGAAGGGGATAAAGTTTAACCATAAACACACGTTTGGCAGCTCCTGTGTGTATACAGTATCCCGTGAAAATAACTACTGTTGTGGCTGATTAATAGGGAGCGAAAGCAGCAGCGTGGCTGACATTAATGGTGCTGCTGTAATTGTCACCCTATTAGTAATGCCACACGACAGCCCGGGTTTCCGCAGTTACAGCTGTGTCTAGCCAAACCTCGCAAACAAAATACCAAACAGGCTCATTTATTTGTGTTACAAATTGGTCCTTTCAAAGCCTTCACTGAAGTCATTCCACTTTGAGTCGTTGCAGCCCCTCGGGTTGGCAGCTGTGGTATGTTGATAGACCAGAGTGCCCTGCCCTGCTGAGTGGATACCAACACGAGGCACATTTGCTTCAAGCAAGTGTACCGCATGTTAGCTGAGCTTAAAAATCAAAAGACACTCAGAAACCATGCCAAGGCCCATTCAGCTTCTTTTAATCTTGAATAAAAACTTGACGAGGACTACAGACCAACCACTGGACAAGAGTCTGCAGTGTCAGACCAAGCCGGCTGGACAGCACTCTCGCAGGATTTCATCTCGCAGGCCTCCATGCAGAGGAAATCATTTTGGCTGCATCAACAGAAATCTTCACCTTGTTTCCTTTTCTCGACAAAAACCAAAAACCAAATGTCATCCTGATAAACAGATTCAACTAAGAACTGTCAGTGACCATTAGTGGTGTATCACTACAGTTCAGCAGCTGGCCAGAGGAAGGTGTTTGGAGGCCTAGATAACCTTGAACTGTTGAGTACACCCAGCACAGTGATTCTATTATAAGTTGGAGGAGCTCAGGCCTACACTGGGATGCGTTTCAGATGTGCCTCAATAACAGAGGTATTAAGTTGCCCCCTAAAATGAGCGCTGGAAATAAAGGGAAGCAACTTATTATCCCACCATTCTCTGCGAACAATCATCTCCTTTCTCTTGGACGCAGTTTACATTTCTCTGTCATTCTTTCTTTTTTCCCCTCTCTTTATTCTTTCATTTCATTGTTTCCATCCGTGCATTTTTGGTCCCGAAGCTTCCGTTTTTCCCACACTCTCCCCTGTCACACTGGTCGACCACAAAAATGCAGGACAGAGGAGAGTGTGAGGGGGCTCTGGAATTCCACATGCGGAGGGTAAACACAGCCATTGCCAGGAAGACACACACACAGGAGCAAACACAGCACCTACCCGGCTGCCCTAACCTATTCTACAACCCCTTGCGCTGCTCCACTGCCCTCTTAACTCTTCGCATGCCAGGTACAGTTAGCCCAGCCGAGTAAGATGACTGAATGTAACATGTCAGCAGAGCGAGGGCTCCACTCTTTACAGTGTCAGCAGGACTGTGAAGTTTCAGTGAATTAATACAGTTACAGAGAGGAATAGAGTGTAGAATATCCTGCCTATTTAACATAGAGTGCACATCTGTTTGATCTCCACATATGGAGGATAACTGCAAAATGTTATTTTAGGGATATATTATAAAATACATTTTCAATGTTTCATTTTCCAACATATTGATAACCAAATTATCCTTCACTCGCAATAAAAACTGCTCCAATTGAGTTCTGGCCTCGTTTCTTCACAGAGACAGAGACACCATTTCACCCTGTTACAAGACACCGTACCATAAGAATGATTAGGGTAAAAAAGTTACATATTGTTGCTTTAAAAAACACATGACGCACATAGCTAGCACGCTAAGATGTAGCTAAATAGGTAGTTTTTACTGAGAAATAATGTGTATATTGCACTATAACATATTAATCAGAGCAAGTTCTCACACACATTGGAGATCACGTAAGACTCCATTGGAAGGAATACATTTTGGGTGCACGCAGAGCGATGTGGAAATGAGGCATCAGAGGGCTGTGAGGAGCCCTTCACCGCTGCAACAGCGTGCTTCAAACAAGCAATGCGCCCTGATCACAAAGGCTTGCTGTTGTTGTGTAATTTGGCCAGATGTTGCAGTAATAAAGTCATAAAGTAATTGGGGGGGAAATAGCTGGCAGTTCAGCCCTCTTTCACTCCTTTCCTTTTATTTGCCCTTGTGCGCTCTTCAGCTTATCTCCAAACCAAACAGGATTTAAACAGTGCTTGGAGCCCGGGCCCTTCCACTGAACCACGCTCTGTTTATGGTTCAGGCAGAAATCAGGCCTGTGATGAGGTTGTTTACTGAACTAGCAGATACACCCCGCGGCCAAAAGACTGGGAGCACTCACACTACACGCATTTTCTTTCTCTCATTAGCATAAGTTGTGTCCTTTTGAACTCACCAAAGTCCATGCACTTTATCTCGATCCACAAGCAGTGGCCAATCAATGCCACCCCACTGCAATCAACTTAATGTGCTACACATTAGATAGTGACGTCATTAAGCTATCAGCTATAGTGGATTTAATTAGCACAAGGAATCAGAACTGTAAATCAGCAATAAATGCATTCAGTTGCAAGGCTGGTCTCACTTGACGAGGCGCTTTCTTGGATTTTTCCTGATCTGTCCCTCTCTGGCATCGCTGGGTGGCTTTGGGGCGAGAACAGGACTAACACAGGTTCGGACGTGGCTGTGGCCATGACCATGACTGGGTCGGACATGATAGCCGGGTGGAGGGCAGCTGGATGAATCTGTGGGAGCCTGCGAGTGTGGAGTAGTTGTCTGGTTTGGAAACTGAGCCTAAGAAATAAAGAAAGGAAACTTTTAATTAGGGTCAATGTAACTCAGACAACATACTAAGTTTGCAATGATGACTTCTGTTGTAGTGTTAACGCACAATTTTGAAACAAGAACAAGTGTTATTGCTGAACCCATGTGATCTCTACTGTCTATAACAGCAATTGAGTTAAAAGCAGGTATTTAAAACAGGTGTCAGAATAGGTCATGCACAAAAATAATTTGATTTAAGTGTTTATTATTTCATCACAACAATCTTCTAAAGCATTATCAGTGTTACAAAAAACATTTTGCTTGTGTTAGTTTGGTGAATCCGAACTAACACTAAAGTCACATAACAAAACAAACTAATTAAGTGGTGAACCAGCAACTAATGACTGTTCTTATCAAAAGAGTTCAGAGAGCTTAGATGGATTAAATGGCTTCAATATTCTAAATATAGTGTGTTTTTTTTTGAAGGTGGCTTACATATGTGTTGTTGTGGCTCTTGGCAGTATATTGCTTAGCTTCTGTGGCGGGGCTATAGCTGCTTCTCCAAACTGGGGGAGTACTGACTGTCATCTACTGTAGATAAGACCATGACTATAGATGAGTACCTCAAACTACTAATCCACTGCACTATTTAGGACAAAATAAAATCAAACTCAAGTCCAAAAGAGGAATAACAAGGCGCAGTCACATTTGGAATGGGTCAGTCATGGGAAAAATATGTGATCTCTGATCATTAAGGTGAAATATCAGAGTGCTTGACATGACTTATTGCAGATATATTAATGAAATGCCATCCAGTATCAAAATAAGCTCAACATTTTTTTGCAGTTGGCTGCACCGAGGAGCAAATTCTTCACATTATTTATTTGTTTGTACAAGATCTCTTCAAAGGCTGTGGAAGGGGGAAAATACTGTTTTAGTTCTGACATAATATTAGCCACATTTCACTCTGTCCTTGCAGAGCAGGGGAATGCTTTGCATACATTCCTATCCCAGCTCATGCCAATGCTATTTTCTCCGCGGCTTTATACGGCTATCTAACAAGCTAATGGTTTTCCAGTGTCACAGTGCAGCCGTTCAAAGTGCCGGCAGTGTGACAGGGAGTATCTGATGTAATTTGTGTGCTGATAAATGAGAAGCTGAGTTTCCAGGTTGCGAGGCCCATGGCCGCAATTCAGTTTGAGCGAGACCAGGAAGGGCACCTTTCTTTGGCTGCCAGGTGGCCCGGGGCCAAGCCTGTGGAGGAGCCGCGCAGTCTGCACCCAGTAACTGGAACGTGAAGCGGGGCGCCGGAACAGCCCCCTGTCTCTTTCTCTCTCACAAGAGTACACACTCAAACCCATGTGTACATGAGCACTCACACCCAATGAATCACTTTCTTTGTGTCTTCTGTTAAAGAGCAACACCACTACTTTTACACATTTATTGTATTTAAAGGTCTTGGGGATATCTCTTCAACACAATACATACATTGGCATGACGCCAAAACTCTTAATTCTTCACATTCTGTTGATTTTGTTTTTTATATATTACACCTTTAATGTGTAATAGTTGTTGGAGTTACCCATACTTAATCCTACATAATCAATGACTTGCTGTAGTGTCAGAAAGACCAAATCCCTGGAGTATTCAGGTCAACTATCTCTGGAGTCAAAATATGTAATAGTAATACAAAATGTGGCTGCAAGATGGAAGACCTCAGTTTCAATACAGATTTTCTCACTCAGACCTAGCGTAAAGTGGCCAGATCAAGCCAAGACAAATATCACCTCAATTGCATTAATTAAGGCTCAACCAAGATTCTGTAAAAACAATGACATGGCAACTGCAGTACTCAGGTCGGAAATAAGAGCGGGCATCGAATTATTCCACACTGTTAGCTGTCCCATGGCACTTGCATGTCTCCACTTCTCTTCATCCATGGATGGACTCCACAAAAGGCATTTCCTTTTTCCTCTAAACATTAAAATTATGCAGAGCGATATGACCAAGACCTCTTTACCTTTTTAATCTCCTTCTAAAAACAGCCACATCTGTCACGGCCAGTCAGGCACAACTAAAAGGTATTTTGTCGCTACATTACTACCGCTGAGAAAATCATATCCCAAAAACTTTATTTGTGTTGCAATGGGAACACAAACAGAGTTCAAATCTGATATGATCTGTACTGTAATGGTCAGACTTTAAAATTCATGATCAACTCTGTACTCTTTTAGTGCCCTCACAGGCAGCATTCCTTGATTACTCACCTTCCAATATAAACCTAGCCCGAGTCACTTGGCCAAATAATGTAATCTTGAGGTGAGAAGTCATGTTAGGCTCTCCAGGAATGAGCTTCTGTTCGGGAAGACGTTCCCACCAAACACCATTTTGTGAAGCGGTTTGGAAAGAGATTCTCCGAATATCTTTGTAAATGCTAACATGAAAGCTTTCCCCTTGATGTGGGTGTATTTTGGACTATTTTGGACAGCAGTGTGCTTAGGTTAGGGAATATTCTGTACAGACACAAATATGAGGGTTTTTTCTGAGTTATAGCTCAATAGTTCTCAAACACGTTGACAGTTTTCAGCTGCGTGGTGTTTATATAAAGTGAGACATCAAATGAAAACTTAAGGAGCTGAACAAGACTTTTCTCTTAACTCTTTTACTAACTCCTAATTTCACAAAGTCAGATTCTTTCAAAAAAAACATTTTTCAGATGGAATCAAAAACAAATCCAGTTCCATTTTTCCACCAAAGGTTCTAGCCCAAGTGTCTGAAGGTAACTACCCAGGGATTGTGCACTAAAGGATGAGAGTTTACCAGCAAAATCTCCTCTATACCTGGTATCTGCAATGGCTCTGGTCCAGCAGCTGTTGAGACTGGAGTCTCTGCTGTTGTAGTTTCTGGATAGCAAACTGAAGCTGGTAGCTTCCTTGGGCGGGCTGGTAGTGCTGCTGGTAGTTCATCCCTGTCACCAAGCTGTTGGCACTCTGACACATCTGCCCGTCCCAGAGACCCTTCTCATTCTTCAACGGCCTGTGGCTTGGAGAGCAGAAATGAAGAAGAATAAGTCAGTGGCACACAGAAACACACCTACTTGCTCTTCTTCCGTGTTTTTCATTTGCACTTGCGAAACTGTGTATCAAAAAAAGGTAGCATTATGATGTGCAGAGGCATGGGTTTATGGGAGTTGTTGTCTTCACTTGTCTGACTTGACATATCGCTATTAGACATTTCAGTGCAAAATTGTTACAGCTACATTTGAAGAATAACTCAAATAGTTTTGGGAAATGCTCATTTGCTGAGAGGGTCACATGAGAGGAGCAATACCTCTGTAAAGTCTCCCTGTTCAATATGAAGCTACAACCACTGAGCATAAAGACTGGAACCGGGGGAAACAGCTAGCCTGGCTCCTGAGCTTTGCTTATTTTCAGTATTTGTGCTAAGCTAAGATAACTGGAAGCTAGCTGTACCTTGTTGTTGAGATCTTTTCATCTTATTCTCGACAAGAAATCCTGAAAATCTAATATATTTGGTAAGAATTTAACCTTCTACAGACACAGAGCACAGAAAATATACGGAGGAAACAGAAGAAGAGGTGTGACGATTGGAATTACAGTCAAATTTGCATATTTTTTAAATGGTTGCATATTAAAGTCTTACTTTCTAATATTGTGACTGGGTAAGTGAGTAAAATGAGATTTGTGCTGTCTTTTCCTCTAATCCCTGTAGTCTCAAATGAAGAAACTACTGACTTACAAAAGACCTGTCTTAATAGCTAATAATGACCTTGAAGACTGCAACATAGTGCAGGCTTCAGTGGCTCAATAGTGTGCCACAATATGAGTTTATTCCCTACCATCTTTTCCTTGTCAGTAATTCTACTACCCAACCATGGTGGAGATGTGGCAGCAGCTAATGAACTCCCAACAAAAAGTAAAAAAGACAAGACAGCCTCACATCATCCCAGTGTGGGCCCACAGAAGCCTCAATCCAAAGTGTGCAAATCAGAATCAAAGCAGAGGGCAAGCCTGTGGCAAACGCAGGCTGAACTAAAAACCTTTCCTCTTTGCCTCAGTGCTCCCCGAGCTTCACGTTCCATTCACATCACAAAGCCACAACCTGGAAAGCAACCTTTTGACGAGCTCCACGAGTTTGTAACTGGATTATCTGTCATTAGAACTAAGCCTGTTTCAGCCCCCCTCCTTTTTTTTCTTCTTTTTGGCCTCTGCTAAAGCAATGAGGTGACTGGCCTCCCCCTTCAGACACGCTCAAATTGAGTCTATCTGGAGTCTGGTGGTGTGCTGCTGTATATGTACCACTTCAGCCAAAAATAATGCCATAAAGAGCACTACTGGGAGCTGCAAGGAAGGGGGGGAAAAAAAAATGAGAGATACAAGTACAGCTGAAGAAATGGGATCCCTGGGGGTCATAATGACAAAAAAGTTCTTGGAAATTCCTCCCATTACATGCAAAAACATTTCTCCATTGGTCTAGAGTAAAAGAAAACACTGGAGACTTAAAATCACAATAGCTGCTTTATTTTTAGAACCAAACCATGATATGATCTAAAATTAGAATTCAATTAATCTCGAACAACAATACACTCTGTGGGATAATGATCTTGCGTCGCTCAAGTGAAAAAATAAAATAAAATCCTGTCCTGGGTGGCCAAACAAAGACACAAGGGATCTTACACTCATGTGAAAATGCTATCCACCCATGTATTTCTCAGTTCACATAATGGTACATATATTGCAAAAACAACTGGTGTGACCACAGGCCAATACAATTTTTTTAGCTCCTGGAAACAAAGGCTTGTCTGTAAACCTCACAAGGCCAGAGATTCTACAACGCCAGGAGACAAAACAAGAACTCGTTCATTGTTTACAGCAGTCATTTCCTTTAGCTTGGCTGCCGTTTGCACACTGGACCTCGGGGACCTCCAATGCTACCATTTTATTAGCATATGGTCGAAAATTGACTATTTCTCCGGACAAGAGCATGTGCTTTCCGTGAGCACAGTGTCGCAGTGGGACCCCAAGGAGAAGTGTTTTCAGACAGGGCTTGTCAACACAACACCACGCAAAGAAAATTACTACGGATCACCATGAATTTTAAAACAGCAGGAGTTCTTCGTCCAACACGGTGACCAATGAAATAGAGGAAAAGAATTGAAAGAGAAGAACAGCTTTACATCTGAGTTTCTCATCACTCGTGCAGCACATGTGTGGGGCTCCAACTATCTGGGACTTCCCTTCCTGCCGGACTTCTGCTCGCTGGTGTCAGCTTACTCCCTGCTGCCCTCGCCATCCTTTAATATGCTGATCTGACTTACTGTGGAAGTGCACAGCAGCGCAAGTTGAGCACATGTGCAGCATCAATCTAACTCAGCGTGAATGTGGGAAAATGGATGATCCCAGATGACGTCATGCCACAGTGTCTCAAAGCCCTGCCTGGTCAGTGTAAACATCAGCGGTCTCGGGTGCGAGGGTATTTCCAGCTTTTACTCTGTTGTTTGTTTATCTTGTTTTATCGGATCAGCATGACACCCAAAAGAACTGACCTCAAAATATAAAAAAGAAAAATGACTAAGGATTTGTTGTGGGAGCAGTCTAGACAGGGATGCTGATGTTTTAGTAAGTGATGAGAAATATTGCATCCTGAAAGTACAAAAGGTGTGTTTGAAGAAACAGTTTTACTGAGTTTTCTGGTTAACCAAGTTACATGTATATATATATATATATATATTTATATATATATATATATATATATATATATATATATATATATATATATATATACACATTTTGAGAAAGCAACGTTGAAACTGCGGGTTGGCTCCCACTGTGTGAAGTCCTTACTAGTAAAAACATGTACAGAGTTAACGTACGATCACTAGTTTCAAACAAGCTGAGAAGTTACTTAGGAATGACTTCCCATAAACAAACTAATCAATGGCCAGTGTAACTCAGTCCTGATCCACTGGCAATCTGAGTGTCACAGATTTGACACAGTAATGCAGCATACTGTTGGACACATGCTGCTGTAAAGGCGTGTGAATCCTCTGAATAACCTAAATTCATTCACTGGAATTTCACTCGGCCTTACCTTAAGGGTTCTCCTTCCTTTTACCACATCTGGCTTCAATCAATGTGAATAAAAACTTCTCTTCCTTTAAATTCAAAGGAAGAGAGACATCAAACCAATTTTGCGGTGACTTTGTCCCCCCATCAAAGAACTTTATACATTTTCACCAGAGTTTTTTTTCTGATTAGCTGGGCTGCTGGCTCAGCCGATGGGCTGCCATAAAACCCTTTGGAATGGTATGTCCTTACAAATTCGACCAAGTCAAACATCAATCTACCAAAGTATTGAACAGAGCTAAAAATACCCTGCACAAACAGGGTCATGGTATTTCTCAGGTCTAGCTGTGCTGGAGTGCACACAACACTGCGGAGATAATGGTTTCCGGTCATTTGTAAGTACAGAGAGAAGAAAATGGGGAGGCAATTTAACGCAGCTCAGGACAAATTAATGAGTCACATGACTAATACAAGACAGACTTGGCGCTCCATCACAGACTCAAACCACAACTGTAGGAACGAAGCAAAGCATTCAAAACTGAGATGAATCAGTCAAACAAAAGATGCAAAAAAAATAAGATGCTACAAATTGCCAAATTGTTACAATGTTAAGAACAACAAAAAAGCGGTTGTTGTAGTCTCGACGTCTGAATGTCTATCGACCGAGTGTTTTAAATTGCTCACATCTCGTCACAAGTACATTGAATGGAAATGATCACAGACATGATGACAACGATCCTGCAGTAAACCGTGGCTGTATGGAGACATGTAGCCGAGTGAGGCAGCAGCTCTCAGAGTGCTGATGCAGCATACCTGGTAGATCCTGGCAGCGGCACTTCAAAGCGTTGTGCTGCTCTTTGAAACCCATCATAGTTCACCCCTGTGGTTGCTTAAAGAGCCAGCGTGCTTAACAGTTTCAGTATGTTTGGCAGAAACCATCAGCCTGAGTGTAGAGGGCAGAGAGGAGGGGGACTCAGGAAATTCTGGGTTATAAGAAACAGGGCCGAGGTGAAATCAAGGAAATTTACCCTAATATCTTATCAAAGACATTTTACTGCAATAAGAGGCAAAAAACAAACCCAATGGATAAGTTCTAGGGTATAAGAGGGCTTTTTATACTGCCAGCCAGTGATCAATGAGAAGATAAAGGGAAACATTTTGAATTATTAAACTCAAATGAGAAAAGATGAAATATGGAGCTGTACTTACATTTTGTTTTCTGATAAATGTAGAACCAATACATGTTTATACATGGAAAATTAGATTACATCTAAAGGGAATGATGATATTCAGAGAAGGAACATGTGATCAAGCCACAAAACTCAAAGGTGACTTCTGTTTCCTCCGTATCCGTACAATTATAAATTCTATTTAATATCTCTACTTGGTTTGTGGAAATAAAAACTTTTTTAAAAAAGTGAAAAAAGCCAGACATTCCTGGAATTCCATGACAGCTCGGTACACAAGAAAGGGCCGGACTGGAAAAACAGAGTCCAAGATCAAGGCCAAGCTGTCTGAGACACTGTCACTCAAATTTCAGGACAAAAATAAAAGGGGATTGATCATAGATGCTTAACCCATCAATAAATTACACCCTCAATAGCTGATTTATTATTCTGGCCCAGTGCTGTCGAGCATGACCATGTGATCATACTCTGTCCTTCTGTTTCCTTCTTTCTCAGAGCAATGTGAGGAAGGGGGTGGGATTCAACGGTTCCAGAGGCGAGAGCCTGGAGCAGACAGACTACGTGGGTGTTGACATCGCCCCCTAACCACCACCTCCATCCCTCCAACGCAATGCTTTAAGCTGCCAGCGTGCTTCACACACTCTCAGCACCAATTCCACTGCAAGTTACCTCCACAAAGAAAGCACAATTAGAAAGGGAACAAAATGCCCATTTCCAGACGCATATTGAACAAGTCGGGCCAGAGGAGTGTTGGCACTCGGCAATCCTTTTCCAAAGACTAACAATCTTCAATCTTAAAGGTCGTCAGAGACCATTAAAAAAGCCTTTAGATTCTATTGAGTGTGACCAAATAGGCAACCGCAATCTACAATAAAGACTTGCGTAAGGCTGATTACAAAGAAAGTCCTCAGGACATTAATTTGGCCAAAGTGAATAACACTTGATACGTGCACATCAACACATCAATCACAAGAATGAAAAAGAAAAAAAGCTTCAACAAAGTTTAACATTCAACCTCAGTATGTTAACCTTTCAGGCTTGAAACGATGGCTGGGAATACTAACTATAATGTCTCTGTCTGTGCACCGTACATCAGGACAGCATCTCAAACTCAAGGCTCTCAGAGGAGAGATATGCTGTTTACCCTGGCAGTGAACCCCACTGAGACAGTAACGAACTATTCCTTCTCTACTGCCTTAGGGGAGGGCGAATAAATAGTTCCCGTGTGCACAATGGTGAAACTTGACCAAAAGACAAAATGGAGCACTTAAAAGTGGGCAGAGGTGTGGAGGTATGGGGAAGTCCACCGGACAGCAACTTTAGGCATCCCTTTTTATAGTCAACACTGATATAAACATTTTTTCATTATTATTATTTAGCATGAAGAGCGTGTTGTTGTATTGAAGGGTAAGGGCCAAACCAACATCTATAACTGGATGTGTTATTTACAGGTAGGTTTACATTCTGTTTAAGGTGATTCAATTGAGCGGTTAATTAGCAACCTAGCGAGCACACTGATGTTAGCGGTGCATTTGTCCTCGATTAATGATTGTTTGGTGGCTCGTTCAACAAGCTCGGGTACAGGACCAAACCTGTGTTCCTGTTTATTAGTTAGATAAGACGAAGAAAAGAACAAACTGTTCTTTGGCAGGACTTTTCAGACTCAATTCCCCCACATTCAGGGACCTGACACAGTGTAGCTTGAGACAGAGATCAAAGTAATTACCATTACAACGCTGAGAATTTTATACTGAGAATGAGCAGAACAAAAGAGGCTTGAATATGTGAACACACTTCTCAATTGGGCTGCTGTGTCAAAGTGATGGCAGAAATGAATATCATTGATAGTAAAAACACTGAATTTTATAACAACTTATTGAGGAAGAAACTTTATATTATGAAGGTATGTCATATCATGTCCGATATTCATTTGTGTATTATGGGTTTGTTAAAATCAGACCAAAATATTCCCTTCATATTCCACAGTACATGTCTTTGGACTCACCTGGTGCTGCTACATCGATCTGGTCCAGAGTGAACAGACTTCACTGGGCCTTGGGGTACAGGTGCACTATGTCGTACTTTAGGGTTCAGCGTGTAGCTCTCTCTGCCCAGCAGCATCCTGTTGGCCAGGATCATGTTGCTCAGCTGTGGGCAGAGGGCAGGAGATTTGACTCACATTCAAACATTAAGTCTCAACATCACTCTACTAGTGTCTAAAGCAAATGTTTGATGAATACGCACTTGAGTTCCTCCCTGCAATCTATTGTATATGGGGCGCTGTGTGAAATGTACACACAGTACATGGCAGAGCTAGCCTCCACTCAGCACTAAATCCAGGTGGTCCTCTCCCCAGGATCTCCATCTATAGCAGAATCAGCTGTCGTGACTCGACAGCTCGCATCTGTTTACAACCACATCAGGACTACTGCAGAAAACTGCGCCTCTGCGCTGCCCTGGGAATTATGCTCAGTGAAATCTAATGGGAGAATCAATTATACTGCTGTGGCGTTTTATTTACTTTACTTCCTCCTGTGCACTAAATGTCCAATGGGAAAATTGTAATGCTGCCAAGCCTTGTACAGCATGAAAAATGTGTCAGCATGGTGTTATACAGCTACAGCTCCAAGTCACTTATTAAGGTATACTGGTGGTATTCATACAGACTGTTTGATATAAACTGAGGAAATGAAAACACACATGTGGGTGCCAAGTTGCTGGGCTTTTTGGAAGAAATGTCATAAATCATATATCAAGTCAGGAGATCTATATGAGATTCATATGTATAATATATCTACCTCAATGACAAGTTCTTTACCACATGGGCACATTTTTCATCCTCCAGTGTACGCAATCGGTCATGTTTGTCATCATGTAGGATTCACCATCATATCTATGCAGTACAGTGTACAAGTATCTTCGCTTTATTGCGGCTGTGCCTGGCTTTACTCAATTTCATGTTTCTGTTTTGTATACATGTGGCTGCGCATGAGAGTGAGTAATTACTTAAACCTTAGAGGTCATCTAGTGCAACAGGGTGTTGTTCATGTTTACAATGTTCTCCATTTAGTGCAGCAAGTGATTTAATGACTTCAAATCTGAGCCCTAGAAAAACACAAAATGTACTCTGAGCCTTTAAGTGCTGAACACTGGACTATTTTACTCTGCAAAATAAACTGCTGCCAAGCCCAGGATTAACTATTCATGGGGTATACAGCAAACACCTCTTAAGATAGATGGAATAATATACAGTCAAAAGGAAGCTGTAAAATCTGCAGTCTGTGTGGTCTGGTGCCATCACACAAAAAAAACTTTGACAGTACAAATCCAGTGAGGTAGAGGAGGAGGAGGAAGGGGAGGAGTAGGGAGGAAAGGTAAAGGGGCTCCCCACGCAGAATGACAAACCTTTCGGGAATATAGGAGGAGGTGGTGATGGAGGCAAGGGAGCTGGCGCTCCCCTGCTCAGTGCCAATTTGCTACATTCCTCTATTTATAAGCATCAATTACCACAAAAAAGTGGCTGCTTGTTAAGTATCAACAGAAATCACTCCCCCATGGTGCATCTGATAATGAGACCTCACACAGAGCCGAAGCTTGATGCGGCTCACCACTGTTTAGGCCAGCCAGCTTCAAACCCCAGTTCCAGACCCACCCCCACACCAACCCTCAGCCCACAGACTGCAGGCGAGCCGAGGGCTTGAAGGAGGAAGGTGCACGGTGCGAGGCAGCAGACCCTCCGGCTCCAACAGGTCTGCTGTACGAATGAGCAGCGAGATGCCGCCAATCAGTGTGGGGTCAGAGCCAGGTTTACACATCAACAAAGAGAAATATCAGAGACCTCACAGCGAGAGACTACTGCACAGGGGCCAGATTCTTCCTCTTGACATGAAACATTTGCACGGATCAGTTTACAGTCGCTTTATAACTAAAGCCTCTTCTTCGAGCACAGCGAAACTTCCTGCTCCAGGTGGGAGCAGCTGTCGGCTCAGCGGGCTGCAGAGGTGAAAAACATACTATGAACTCACGTGTTGCGTCAGCAGGTTGATTTGACTTGAGGTGGCATAGTGGTGAGCGACCTGCTTGTCGGCCATCTTTGGCAGTGCTGAGATGAAGGCCTGCTGGTTAGACTGGACCTGGGCAGACAGGGAGCTTAACTCTTGGAATGTGCCTGATGAGTTTGACATCAGCTTACTGGAGCTGCTCCTCTTGATCCCTGACATAAAGAATAACAAAAGATAACCGTTAGAACATGGAGTTAAATTTGAGAAAAAGGGCCAAATGCTCTGAGGCTTCTACCTGTCAAATGATTGACATCCACATCACCATAGCGCTCAACAGTGACGTTCCAGAAGTGAAAATCCAATTTTAATTCTGAATTGTGGGTGTTGCTTATCAGTCATTATGTCATAACCATTCAAGAAAGACTCACCACAAGCTATTGCGAAACGATGGTATTTGCCCCTGTAGAAGCCACAAATCTGTGTGATATCAACCTTGTTTCACAAAACATGTATGATCCATGATGTCATGAAGAAATTCTGCGTTACCTACAATCCCAGCAAGTGTAGCACTGACATTTCTGACTGGTGGAGCAAAAGTTGATGCTGCCCAGTGGGACACCGTGTAGACAACTGGATGGTTTACATTACGTTTAAATCAGAGCAGCCACGATTTACCTTTCTGACCTGCTGCCTCTTTTAAAGATGAGGAAAAGTATCCAAAGGGAAGGGAACATCACTACAAGTCAGGTCACATACTAGTGGTTATGAGTTGAAAGTCATTTGAAAAGAATAATTTGTTATGGTTTGTGGGATGAGTATTCAGTCTTGAAATGATTTTGAACACAGTCCTGTAACTATGTCCATTTTTTCAGTTTTTTGCACTTTTTCCATCTGGTATTTGGTTGGCTTGGTTCTGGGCTAAAAAAATTTGAAACGTCAGTGGAGTGAATGATGGGAAATTCACTTCAGGAACCAGATCATTCATAAAAGCGGGCAGTCAGTGTTGAGCTCTATTCAAATGGAGTTGTGACAAGAGCAAGCTGGACCCCTTCATACGGTCCCAGGAGGGAGGGGGAGACCGTGGCTGATATCTCCCTTCCTGTCCTTGTCGACTATACAAGTAAGTAATGACCACTAGTTCAATCTTTGATTAATCTTGGATAAAATCTTACTGAGGCTTTGAAGCCTCAAAGATGCTATTTGTGACAGCTCTACTACAGCATGTACATAAAATAATGAGTTTACCTTGCCCTGCAGAGGTGGGTCTAGAGAGCGTCTGGCTATAGATGTGCATGGCACATGGGATGGAAGAGGCTGCTCCAGAGCTGGACGGTGATGAGGTAAAGGGCTTAATCCTCCTGAGCTTCTGGGTTGGTTGCCCAGTACAGAGTGTGTTAGAGCCAGTGGAAACAGCTGTCCACATTGCTCTCGGGGGCTGAGTGACCACAACTGCAGAGGTGTACGCAGGAGGGTCGGAAAGAGGCTCGGAATGGCAGAAGTGAGACTTTGCCAAGGACTGCGCATATGATGGTGGCTGAGGAGGCGGCGGTGGTGGCGGGCAATGGAGAGGCGGGGAGGTCGGGGCAGGAGAGCAGTGCTGTGGATGAATGGGTGTGCAGTCTATGGTGACAGGGAAGCCGGAGCAGTGCTGGGAGGCTTGGACCTCTGGCTGGGTTTTACCAGCTCTGACAGCTGCCTGTTGGTCTTCAGACAAAGTCTGGACAGAAGGCTGGCTGTCAGCAGCCTTGATGTCTGGGTCACTGCTGACTTTATGTGCCTCCAGAGGCGGCAGCTTCCTCTCATACTGGACAACGTGACAGCCGTGGACGGCGTCCACCTGCAGCTGCACATTCCCATTCACATTCCTGAAAGACAGAACAAGACAACAACACAACTGTAATGACAACAAGCAAAATGATTAGTACGTGTATCACCAACAATTGCAAAGCAGAGCAATAAATATACATTTTAACGTCAATTGAAGTCAGGACGAAAGTTTAGTGTGGTTCAGCAGCTTGTCCAGATGTCGATGTGAGACACAGTGATGGTCCAAAGGGAGAGGATAAACGGCAAAAAATAATAGCAATCGAAGTCTTGCAGCAACAACCATCTCCCTAATCTGGCTACCTAACGAATGGAAAATCATAGATGGGCTTAGCTGGGGGGCAAATCTCCAGACGATATTGTGCAACAGTCAAGCTGTTGTTAAACTTGAACGCACATAATGATTCAAATGACATAAATGCAAACTGTATTACAATAACAAGAATTTGGTTCGATAAACAGGCCCAGTTTATCTATAACTGCCTTTCCCCTCATGCCCCCAAATCGACGCGGCAATGCCACATCGACATTGGACATGCGCTGGAAAAGATGACTGTGCAACATCCTCTCAGCTGTTCCTCTCACCTATCCAATCGAAAGACCAAACAAACGCCACGCTACAATCCGACCGTTTCCACAAACTGATGGAGAGATTTATTCTCCAATCCCGACCACAATGGAAATGCTTACCTTTCATGGAAAAGTCTGTTTGCCAACTTGTAGTTCATTGATGTCTTGGACTCCAGATATCCACTGAGAGAAAAGATAATAAGCAAATTACAATAATCATAAAAGGCAGGGGCCCCGATGAGGCCCTACATTACTATTTGTGGCGTATGTGTTAAAATGAGGCTTCTGTGATATAGCTACTCTGGAAGCAGCCGCTATTAAATGCACCAATCAGTACCAAGACTGCTCAATAATATGCTTTCAAAAATGCCACAAAATCCCTGCAGCAGAAAGGGCCATGGAACCAATCAGGCAACAAATCCTCATATAGGAATATGAATTGTGAGCAAGGAGACGGATTTCCTCTCTAATAGGGGCTTCAATGCCATTTCAACATAAAGTCACTGTGGGATATAAGCCCTTCTTGGAACATAATACACAACTCTGTAGCTACACCTTGGTCTGTGGGTTCAATTAGTAACAGTCAAGAGGAGTTGTATAGTTTGGTTTTGTAGTAGTAACGAGTAACATTACAGACAAAAACCCCTTAGGGATTGCAATTGATTTGTCTGCTCCTTCTTGGCGCAGCTTACCCATAAAGCTCCCATGTTTCTGCAGTGGGAAAAATCCTAATGAAGCCTCCTCGTCTCTCATATTCCTCCTTTATCCTCCTCAGCACCTTGATCTATATCAGTGAAAGAAAACAAAAGACATGTTAACGTCCTTTCAGGTTCCTATAATGTCTTGATTCAACAATATTGCACACGTCGCGTGGCAAGCTACCAATGCTGGGGCCCTCACCTCCTCAGCAGTCAAGCTCAGACTGCTGTCTCCTTGGCCTTGTTTAGCTCCTTGCTTGTCTTTGGATCCCTCTGTTTCTGAGTTACTGGCTGATGTGGGCCTCTGTCGCTACAGGGGGAGAACAGTGGAAACAATATTACTTTCAACTAAAACCAATCGTGGGACGGTGATTCATCTTTCCATGGATACTTACTAATGGTAAAAAATTCTTTACAATTTATAATCGATTTGAAGGGGTGACAAGGCTATCTTGATCTGGCTAGAACGTGCATTCGTTTTGGAATCAAGTGAAAGAAAGAGGCAACGCATTCTAATACTATTTTTCTTTTTTTAAACACAGTGGTTTGCAGAATGCATCACGATGACTTAGTTTTAGTGTCTTACCGCCAGACTACAGAGCACCTTTTTCCCTCAGGCTGTGTGACTTCTCAATTGTTCCTCAGCACTTTGCAGTTAAAAACTGTATCAGTTTTATGACTTATCCGACCCAAATACATCTGAATGCACCCAATGACAGGCATTAAGAATAATAACTATTTAGAAATAATCAATCTTCTGACTGATGGTCTCATTTGCTTATGGACATCACAAAGAGCCATCAGAATTCAGTTAAGTTTTAAAGTTCCTTGTAGTTTAATTGAGCTTAAAGGTTTTATGAAAATCTTAAATGTTTTATGAAAATCTTAAATGTTTTGTGAATAATTAATATATTCGTGACAAACAACCCACAGATCTGAAACATAATTCTCATTTCGAAAATGGAAAATGGAAAATGTGCAAACTACACCCTGTGTAACAAAATATTCCCTCTATCATCTTCTCCCTGTCACATTAATGGAGCATTTTTGTTATGCATTGGCATTCCTGGCAGCCTTCCCCTACTTGCACTACCCGGCTGTGATTGACAACTTTGGCATGCAGGTTAGAACTTGGGCCAGACAGCAGGGCATAACCCCACAGGATCACATGCAGAATTTGTCATCTAAATAGAAGGGGGATTACATTTAATTTGTCTGACGCGGCTGGGGGGATACAAAGGCAGCCAAAAAGTGACATGGCCTAATCCTTCAGAAAAAAGACTCAACTGTTGCCCCTAATCAGAGTAAGAGGAGAGCACGGCTTCTCTGAAGGCCTCTGGAGTTCTTCAACAGCCTCCCTGACAGCCCTGGTTTTATATCTGAGATGCTGTACCACAAAGTTTTCTGAGTTTTTAGTGAAGTGGTGCACTGCAGCATTAAAAGCACTTGCTTACTGAGGCCACTTGCTAATGTAATGAGAATTCTATTTAATATAGCATTAGGAATCGATACAGCAGTCCGCTGTCACAATGAAAAATGGTAAAGCCACATAATCAAATAAGGAAAAAGGAGTGAGCAATTTCTTACCGGTAATGTAACAGGCATCAGGGAATTGCAAAAAAGGGAGAAGGCAAAAGAAGATTAATACGTCTGAGTCAGAGGAAAACTCACCAATCTGCTGCGGGCAGTGGCTGTCGTTGCAGAAAGAGGTTTCTAAGAGGCAGTGGGTGAAGACAGTGAGTTGTGGGAAAGCATCAGCATTACTGTTTAATCTTTACGAAGCCGAATGCAGACAGAAAGCATGCTACATCCACATGCAACAATGAAACATTGTTAGTGGATCCCTAAAAAGACCCTTTACACAATAAAAGGTGGAGCAGAAATCTGTCTGATTTAGTAATCTCCCTCCAGCAGGTCCTGCGCCAAATCTGGGTGCAGTAGTCGAGCGGAATGAGCCAAGTGCATTAGCTGTTGTGGCATCATTAGGCAACGAGGCCTAGAGAGAGCATTAGTCACTTGATTAGAAATGATAAAACAATAAGCCACAGAGTGTAGCACTTACAAACTGATGTCACTCAAACTGTGTAATTACATTAGCAGTTGTTTTGCATTACAGTGAATTTTCCATGAGGGTAAGAGAAGAGCTCAATGGCAGTGGCAGGAATGTACTGCAAGCAACGGAGAGATGAAGACAAGAATGAATGTTTCACAAGGAAGGGTGAATGAGTGCAACACTTGGCTCTTTGCGGTGTGTGTGTGTGTGTGTGTGTGTGTGCGTGTGTGTGTGTGTGCATCCAGTACCTGTGTTTTTTGAGCTGCTTGGTGCTTGAGGCCGGGGTCCAGAGGGTCCTGACACACAAAGCCTGCAGGGACACAGAAGAACCATAAAGGGGGTATATCAATGACATCAGGTCTTAAATATGTTACTCACTCCATTGACCTTCAATTGCATCAGATCTTCAATGTTAGTGCAAGACCAAAGTAAAATGAGGGACCTTGAGGCAATAAATGACATGAACATCAACAATATCTTTAACAATATCATGTGAAATCGCAGCCATTATATCGATTTCAGGGGTTTTTTGGATGGAAAAGGAAGACACGTTTCAATATATTGACACAGTGTTGGCCCTATACAACTGCAACTCCCTGATGTGAACCATTGCACATTCCTTCAGATTCAGGATCGAGATTCAAGATTCAAAAGGCATTTTACAACCAGGACTCTACGGCAAAATTATGTAGCTATTGTCCCATTTATAAAATCAAATTATTTAAATGAATGATTAAATAATAAATGAATAAATATATACATTTCAGGTATGGAGTCTCACAGCCTGAGAAAAGAAGCTGCTCCATAGTGTGGTGGTACGGCAGTGGATACTCCTGCATCTCTAGACAGGTGGCAGCTGGGTACACAGGCTGGAATAGTTCATTTATTTGTTGTCATGCCAAGATTTAAATGAGGAGATCAATTCCACTCTCATATCTGTCTGATTAACATAAAGCTACAGCCAGCAGCTGGTTAGTTTAGCTTAGCTTAGCTTAGCTTAGCGTAAAGACTGAAAACGGAGGAAACGGCTAGCCTGGCTCTGTCCAAAGTTAACAAAACCTCCCTACCAGGACATATAAAGCTAGCTTATTAACACATTGTTTGGCCCATATGAAAAGTGTAAAAACAAGAAGTTGCTGTTTCATTTATACATTTTGGCATTTGTACACATGAGCCTAAGGTGTTTTTTGTTTCAGTCAGAATTAACCAGGTTGGCAGTTTCCCATTGTGTCTGATCTTTATGCTAAGCAGAAATGTCTAACTATTCCTTTAACTTTTTATTCGTGGAAACATGTGTAGTGACACTCTGGATTTAGACCGCTCTGCATATTGACATTTTAGTGTGTCTCAGTGGTAGCTGATATGGGTGGGGAAGTTTTCAAATCACATTTCCCACTAACATGTTCCCACCCAGTCAATAAGATTCAAATCAGTGACCTTCTGTTTATTAATTCCCACACTCCCTCAAAGCTTACTAGTGCTAAAAGTGAAATGTTAAAGAAATATGTTTGTGTTGTATCTTGCAGTCACACTCAAGTTGAATTAAGTCTATTGACAGCTTGGAGCTTGAGGTTATTTGTACTACCTCATCCAAGCCGTCAGGTAGGAATCAGGCCCCTGCCATCATCATGCTCTTGCCTAAACATAGCAATTATTACAAACACGGGCGACACGGAGCTGACAGCTACACACAGGCGGAAAATGAACGCTAATGGAATGCTGTCATTATTTACAGGTCTGGGATGAAGCCCAAGTGTTATCAGCCAACAGCGACTTAGTTTGTTTGGTACATAATAGATGTGCTATGTTTTACATGCCACTGCTCATTTTCCCCCAGATCCGCAGTAACGTCTCAGTCCAAAGATAACTGGCAATTTATGACTCCACTCTTTCATTTAATGAGCCGGAGGGGAGGGTTTCAAGCCACAGCATGGCCTAGGCTGAGACACACACACACACACACACACACACACACACACACACACACACACATACACACACACACACACACACACACACACACACACACACACACACACACACACACACACACAATATCCATTCCTTTAATATCATTAGGCTAAAACCACAGATAGACTTTGTGGTTCAGTGCCAGTTTAGGTGGACGCCTGCTAATCAGCCAGCTCCATGTACCCTGTAATTGGTATTACGGGTAAATAAGAGGATTAAATGAAGTTGAATAATCAGGAGATGCAAGAGTTTGGTTACTCTTTTGTTACTGGATGTGTGCTTTTAGCTCTCATCCACACGAACAAAGACAAGCTTTCAAACCATATGTGGTGGTGGTGGTCAGAGTATGAGATTCTCTTCAGTTTAAACTTAGATATCACAAAATATTTGACGCTGTTTTTTTCTGTATGAGAACTCAGTGATCAGGAAGAGAGGAGACATAACGGAGACGCATCTTGTTCCCTGCTGCAAACACTCTTTGTATAAACAGTGTTTATCCCCGCCTTGGGCCAGGCATTTTTTATTTCTACATGCTAAAGATTGCTTCAGTTTGACGTGTTGGATCCAGTTTCTCAATAAAGCTTAATGACATCAAAACAACTCAAGTCTCTGTTGACAATTTTGTCCTCAAGTCATTTGCTGCTAATTAATAAAAGCTGTGGTTCACTATCTCAACACTGGAGCTCCTATTATGGAGCCATTTTTTGTTTTTTTGCAGTTTGCACAAACCCAACCAGTGGAATTAACTGGAACATTAAGCATTAGACAATAGACGACTGTCTCCACCTGACAATTGTGATTAGAGTGAGACTGGTGAAGAAAATACAGTGTAACTACAGCACTTTTCCTTTTTTATTAGCTTCACCAGAATTAACATCTTTATACCCAATTATATAATTTTGTGATGCCCTTTACCACAAGCAAAATATGTGATTTACGTATTATTTTTCCACTTAGTTATCAGAGGTTGCAAAATGTAAGCACAGTTTTGACGTTGTGACCTGAAAACCTTCCTCCAAGTAATGTAAACAGAACTAAGACTACCCCAGTGCTCCAAGCTCCCAGTCTGGACCGCTAGCTGTACCTTTAATTAAGCTAACCAGCTAAAGTCAGCAGCAGCGAGCAATAATATGAATCAGTATCTGTTGATATGCTGCCCCCTATTTGTTTGCCGTACAACAGGTGGTCAGTGCCTACATATTGTCCCTTTAAGTATGTGTTATCAAATAATTTGGCTTGAAGTAGCTAAATATTTAACGAATATAACTGTATTTTACAACTTTTAATGTGCTGTATCACCCAATGTTTTCCTCCTCTGTTAATTGCATGTGACTGCTAATAGAACTTAAAACATGGAAGTGTCTTCCTTGATGTGATTCATCTAACTAGCATATAATTTACAGGTGTAATGGTTTTATTCATGTAGTTATGCACAGTGAATTTACACAAACCGAAAGTCTATGAAGCACAATCTCTTGTGCAAAACTTTGGAATCGAATGGGAGTTATCATTTAGTCATTGTTTCAGCACGCACTCACCCACAAGTGAAAACATGTCTGCAATCATGCTGGCCTTTATCTTCAGATCCAAGGGTGCATCACTGCAGAGAAGTTGATTTAAAAAAAGAAAAAAATAATAATGAAAATTACAACAGGGTACAGCCAAATTAATCTGCTGTCACGAGAAGATAAGGATCTTTTGTTTGAGATGCCAGGGTAAAACAAATTGTTTCAGCAAGAGGACCCTCCTGAAACAACAGCAACATAACGAATCAAATGATTAAGATGGTGTCACTCACCAGGCTAGGGAGGGAGAAAGATTCACCTCTAGCAACCAGGGTTTGAGGTTGGAGTCAATGAGCACATCAACACCATACAGCTCTACAGAGGGGGAAAAAAATATAAATCAAACTGTTTCCACCACAGACTGAGAAGTAGGCAGCAGAGTGAAGCAGAATTAGAAACTTCTGAGATCTGCTCACTGAAAATTAAGGATGAAGGGCATCAAAGTCACAAGAGTTTTGTCATAGCCTCGTTATGTGGCATTTGGCAATGCGGCCTATGCCTTTCTGCAACTGATTACATGTATGTCACAAAGTCAATCGCCAAAGCCTGCTACTGAGGGATTGGCTAAATGACATTAACTAAGTACATACACATTTCATCTGTCATGAAGTTGCTTATGGAGGACGGCAGATCAGAAACATGGCGTGGTGGTGAATATTTTCATGCACACAGGCAATAATTTTCTCATGACAGGCAAGGTTAAGTAGTCCATATTTTGTCACTGCTTGTTAACAAGAAGGACAGCAAGCTAATGGGTACCAGAAAAAGCTTCACACCCATCAATAAATTTGTATCTTGTCAAACTGGGGCAATAAAACACTTGGGGTTGGGGGGGAATTGGTACAACACAGTATTATATTGTGTGTTCTGTTAAACCTTTTGGTAATAGGATGATAAAATTGGACTATGTATTGTATACTGTAATACAGAACTGTTTGTCAAGTGCATGCAATGTTTATGGTTTTTATTGACAGTGTTGGTCAGTCTTTGTGTTTGACAATCCCATTTCACCGCAATACACATGACTGAAGTGAGAGGAACAAACTGGAAACTTAATCTGAAAGGATAAAAAGGATGTTGGCAGTGGACAGATGTTTTCCTTTGCAGTTGAAAAACATACATATATATATATATATATATATATATATATATATATATATATATATATATATATATATATATATATATATATATATATATATATATATATATATATATATATATATATATATATATATATATATATATATATATATATATATATATATATATATATATATATATATATATATATATAATATGAACTCCAGAAGTACAAAGTTGGGAATGTGGAGCATGCGTCCCAAGTGGAAGAAACCTGGGAAATTACAAAGCCTAAAGCTGTATATTGTATATATTTCACTGCAGTGACAGCTTAGCACTGACTGACACAATAAAAGCCTTTTACAAAGTGGTCAGGGACTTCCCTGTGCAAAACTTCATCCAATATATCCCAATTTTCTCTCTCGTTTCACTGACTGATATATGGCTCACTACAACAGAGTTGGCCTACGTGCCCTATGAAAGGCCTCACACTGCTCTGGGGAGTGTCACCCTGTAAGCCAACGACCCATCGGCCCCCGCAGCAGCGTGCAGGGAAACCACATTATTTTACAGGGACAGGGCAAAACCCAGCCATAGCGCTGCAGAAAAAATCCTTCTAATGGCACTTCAAAAGAAAAGACTTTGTTGAGAATAAACCAGGGGGGTTGGGGGGGTTTCAAAGCTGCCCTAACCAGCACTGTTTGTTCAGGCATCTCAGGTCAGTGCCAGTGTTAAGCATACAAAAGTCAGTGTGACAGAGAGCAATGGCTTGATACTGCACTTGGTTGGATACTGGTTGCAAGGGATCACTGTTGCTGATGAAAATGCATCTAACGTAGCTCTGGCAAAAATCACCCCCCAAATACGAGGTAATATATAAAAGTTTAATGTTGTGTTTTGTTACATGCACCGTCTTCCTCCCTTACTCTCTAAGCATCATCTGCTGTATCCCAAGAAGTTATAGTTACAGCAGAGTAAATGAAATGCACTGTTGGGTTGAATAAAATGATGTACCTTTCTCTAGGTTCGAACATCGTTGGAAACATTTGGGATAATCAACCAAACAAAAGTCAAGTCGTTTTTAGATATTTTGATGCAAAAATGTTGCACACTATATGTTAACAAAATGCACCAGCAGGTAATCAGATGTCTGTGCATAATGTGCTATCTGTAGTCCCATGCCGTATACATTTGGTCTTTCAAGTAAAGCTCTGACATATGACACTGTCATAATAAATTGTCTAAAAACAACTTGACTGGTCTTTGAGTTGTGTAATTTATTTATCCCAAATGATTTAACGTATGTTAAAACCCAAATTTGTCATTTTGATTGAGGTCACTGTGCATTTCATCTGGTTTGCATCTCCCATGATCCCACGCTACTACACAGCGCCATCATCCTGAGGCTTTTGTTTACAAAAGACTCCCAGTGGCAGAAATTACGTACTGTGTGCTTAAACACACCGATTATCCACAACAAGATCAATTTACTCGTCATCATTAAAATGGTTGTCATCAAGGTTATCTCAGCTTGTGATTTGGAGACTCAACTCTCCAACAGATACTGTTACAAAATGGAGACATGTAGTTTTAAAGACATGGGCATTTACCAGACAAGGAGACTTTAATGAAAGGTGCTATCGAGTTGCACTAAAGGAAATGTAGGATCCAGACTTCTTTTATTTTGACAGTTTTTTAAAAATCTTTCTCTTTCTCAAGTTCCTCAACTTTGTGAAAGTGTAAGACTAAATTACTGGAGTACTCAATTAAAACAAACAGAAATTGTATATTTTTCCCCCTTTTTATGTTTTCATTATCTGTATCAAGATGGATAAAATGAACACTGGATTTTGTTCACTGGGATGTATAACATGGGTCAGGACCTCAAAATATGCTCATGGGGTCCAAATTGGTGTAACTGCAAACTTTATTTTCACGATGGGACTGAACAAAGTCTCCCATACATCCCGGAGCCCAGACGTGCAACTAAAGCTGCCACTGCCATCTTTAACGTCTTTAACTTCAGAGGATGGACTGGACCCCCACTGCTAAACGCTGCTCGCTTAAGCACAGCACGAGGATTTTATTTTCCACTTGCCGGCTTATCCCATTCTATCCACTACTGTGTAAGAACACACACACAAATTGGGACTGAAGGAGAGACGGAGAGAGTGCGTGTGTCATAAAACATCATGCATTAGTCTTGGGGAACAGAGCGCTGGAATAAATGGGTTGGAGCTTGCAGTGCCTCACCAGTGGCACCACAACAACAGGGGAAAATGGGGAGGTGTTACACCACCTCACCAGCCCCCGTCAAGCTGACTCCATGTGCCACGCATTTTCCCCCAATTAGGAGCAGACGCCGCTCCTGCCCCATGAGCCTGCCGAGCCGCTCGCTGCCTGCTAGACACGTTTGTTCTATGGCTCGACCGCTGCCGGGGGGTGGGTGGGTGGGGGGGACGCTGTTAAATGTGCCCACAACAAGCATCACAGACAAGGAGAGGAGAGGCGGCGAACATCCACATCACACCCATTAAAGAGGGAGGGAGCCAAAAAAAATGTGACAGAGAAAAAGGGATGATGAAGAGCATTCTTTTTTTAAATTATTGGAGGGGCGCCGCTGGAAACTTCACCACAAGAGACAAACGCCCAAAAACAATGATCTCCCCGCCCTGACCATGCAGCCTGTTGGCCCACAACAACAACATTTAGTATCTCATTTATGTGTGTTTTCTCCATAGGCGAGGACAATTGAATTACTCTTGCATCATTCTGATAAATTATTGCTTCTTTTACTGTTGCTGCAGGGAGCACTGCTCGGAGCCACAATCATGAAAACACCCCAAGGACAACAAATTAAAGTCACAGTTAACACTCTTTCGCCCTATTATGATAGTTGGGCCCGATCTATTAATCACTCTTGAAAGGATTCTGAATCATACAGCAGCCACACTGTCATCGCAGGCACACCAGCGCTGTGCAGCAACGAAGTGTGGGAGTATCTGACAAATGTAAAACAGGGAGGGTGGTTCACAGACAGGGGGATCCAACCACACTCAGCACTTAATGAGGGACGTTCAGTGGAACACAGGACCAGTAAGTGGAATGTTTTGTGTGTAATAAAATAGGCCTTTGGCTTGGCTAATCAGATCTTAGTCAAAACATCTCGTAATCAGCATCCCTCAGCAAAAAAGCTTGTCCATTAATCACACGGCAGCGGTAAGGAGCTGCATGGGTGGTATTTTCTCCCCACAGACACACACACACACACACACACACTCACACACACTCACACACACGCACACACACACACACACACACACTCACAATCACACACACACACACACTCACATTCTCACACACACACACTTCTTACCGATGTAAAAAAAAACAAAAAAAAATCTGCTGTTTTTATTTCTTCCCACATGAGACATTATGGAGCTATAAAAAGATTTTCGTAACAGTATGCCCATTTAGATACGGATGTGCAATTTGAGCGAAGGGAAGAAATCCCATTTGAAAACAATAAACATTGTATTAAAGCCATTAATAGACATTAAAATGGCAGGGAACAATTTGCAGTAAATTAACATTATAATGTGCTTTATGATCTTGCATGGCTCCCTTCCAGCCGAGCCAGAGACTGTATAAAACACTCCGAACAATGGCTGCTTTTATCAGCACATTCACTGCCCTAACACGCATGTATTCTCTGCCCTGCATTCTGACGCTTTACCTGTTTACTACTACAGGCAGCTACACAGGCCAAGAATGAATGCGGAGTGGATAGGTGCAAAAAAAATAGGAGAAAGGGAGCTGAAGCTGACAATGACTGACTAACAGTAAAGATTACTCCCTGGTGGTTTGGGTGGGTTTTAACAGGACAATTCATCCCAAAATAGTACCTGTAGTGTTATTTTTACATCTGGATTGTTTTGGTGTTGTAGATATTAGCCACAGAGACGTCTTCCTTCTCTAGAATATGAAAGACCTAGATGGCCCAGTGCTCAAAGCACTGAAAAAAACAGTTGAAAAACTCAGCAGACATCTCTATGGAGAATATTTCAGAAAACTCCTGCAACTCATACCAAAACCAATTTAGATGCATAACTAGCGCTACAGGTGAGAGGGAAAATATGTATTTTTGACTTCTGGGTGAATTGTCCCCTTTAAGAGAGAAGAAAATCTTGGACTGGTTCTTACATGTCTCTGTATTCATACTGTCCATACATACGCTCTCACAAAAGGAGTTTGCATGCAACACGACCACACTGTGAGAGACGGAGAGAGGATGAGGGTGGTCCTCTGGAATCGTCCCTGTCTCTCTTTGGAAACTTAATCCTGCAGACAGTCTATGAATGCTGTAATTAAGTAGCTCAGGGCCATCCGAAGACAACAAAATTACACTAAATTCAATAGTAAACTGATACAGCTGAAGTGAGATAATGTGCACATTCACAGCAGACCACAGTGTATTATGTGTCCTATCAGAAGGTGTTAGATCTAATTGTTATTGTACTACACAATGACATGCTGTAGTATCCATTTCTAAACGGGTCTCTACAGGCGCACGTATAACATTTCCACAGTGTTCAACCAATAAGGATGTAAACACCCTTAAAGATGAGCACTTCAACACGTTCCCTCTGCAAATTTGGATTTACACTGTATATGTCTACTGGAGCTGCAGTCGATTAAATGATCATTCGATTGAAAAAAAATTAATCGGCAACTATCTTACTTATTATTTAATCGCTTCAGTCATCTTTCAAACTAAAATGTCAAACATTTGATTGATCCAGCTTCCTAATTGTGAATATTTGCTGCTTTTCTTTGTTATTTATGATGGTGAATAAAGAGTCTTTGGGTTTTGGAGGGTTGGTTGTACAAAAGAAGCAATTTTAAGATGTCACTTTGGGCTCTGGGAAACTGTGAAGTTTTTTATGGGCTAAATGATTATCGACTATTCCTCAAAATAACTGTTAGTTGCATCCCTAACATTCACTATTCTATCCGATTATTTTGTATATGCAGACGCAGAGTTCTCTTTATATCTGCTGGTGCAGTGCAGTACATACATTAACATGGCATCACTGGATGTTCCTTAAAGCATTCTCATGATTGGAAGTAAATGAATGAGAAGGAGACCAAACTTGTTTTCCATTCCTGATTTTCACTCTCACGCCAAAGATGTGTCATCTGGTTGTTTACTCATGTCTATCAAGTGTGTACAGTATGAGAGCCAGGTTGAGGCTTGGTAAGCCGCATTTCCCCGTAAATACCTGCATGGTCACCATTCACACCCTGGGCTAATGTGGTTTTTCAACATAACAGCCATGCTCAGGGTGCAGATATCATCTTCATGCAGGCGACTGTCTGATGGCGCAAATACAGCCCAAACAACCATCAATCGGGGGGAGCTATTATGTCTACAGAAGGCTGTCACAACTGCAAAAGCCTTTTATTTTTCTAACATCCAAGAGGTGAAAGAGAGTGTGAGTAGGAGAGGGAGAATTATAAACAAACAGAAACAGCGAGACAAGAGGAAAAAGAGAGTGAAAAAGAGACAGTGGTGCTGAGGGAGGCTTGGCCGATGTGCTCGCTTTCAAACCCCAAATCTCAGAGAGACTGCCAGACAGGGAGAGAGAGAGAGCGCAGACAATTAGTGCCAACACTAACATGGGTAATGGCTCCAAAATGGAGTTCACACAAGCCCGCTGCAAGGCAGGAGCAGCCAAGAAAACAGTCAGCCGAAATCAGGCAGACCTGAATGGCAACTGAGAGGAGGAAGCAAATTCCTGCTTCAGTCAATAGGCCCTCCACGACCCGGCAGCCGGTCAGAGGGCAGCGACAGGCAGGAAGGCTCCACACTGAGGAATGACTGTCTACAAGCTCAGCTCGGCTCAGTGGAGAAATAGTATAGAGGAACTGCCGGACAATGAATATGAAACTGAAAGGAAATATGAGGGGTGTGGTAATGTGTGTATGACAAACTGTGTGCGAGTGTATCTGCACTGTGAGCATAAAAAAAAAGTGTTTCATTCGGACGAAATTCTTCTGAAACTGTGATCCAAAAGCAGTTTGTTTGTCCTGGACTGTTTGTTTCACTATTGATGCTTTCAGCATCAGACTTCTATGAAGTGTAACCAATTACTAAATGTGAGTTAAATGTAATCAGTAATTAAATAGCAATGTATAAATGTAATCTAATCTGAATACTTTCGGATTGCTTCATAATCAGACATTGAAAATACGGCACGTTATTCTAACAAAAACGTTCCACAAATAATATTTGTTTCTCCTTAGATCACCTCAAACACATGCATGATTATGATCATGATGCATTACTGTTCTTCTAAAAGATACAAGTGAGAATACAGTGTATTATATAGCATGCTGGATGTTGTTTTTTTAAGTTTTCTTGTTGCTGTTAAAAAAATCAAAGGCCCCATAGAGGACTTTTGCTAAGAGGAGTGACTTACTTTTATACACAATAGATCATATTCAACTTGATATTCATTACAAAAGTTGCCATAATTAAAGACATAATCAAAAATGGAATAAAGTAATCTTAGACAATATAGCTATGATCCAGTTGCACATTTGTTCAAATGTTATATGGACTGATTATGGTCACTTATTTTTGTAATCTGATTACTAATCCAAATTACATGTAATCCGTTACTATCCAAACCTGGATACGCCTTCAAAATAGCCACTGACCTTTAGATCAGAGTTAACATTTAGGTCTATATTTACTTACTGTGTCATCAAATACATTTAAAGGCCTACTCCACACATTTTACACGTTAAAGTGTGTTCAAAGGTCTTGTGGAGTACCATTGCATATGTGAAAAGGATGCCTACATTACTAACAATGCAATTTAGCCACTGAGTGACATCACTGGACACAGTTTATCAGATTACATTAAGCTTCCTCTGAAGCTACAAAAGGCTTCATACTAGTTTTTGCACATACGCAGACGCACTCTACAAGACCTGTAGACACACTTCAATGTGTAAACCCATTGAAGAAGAATAGGAAATAATTACCAAAGCAGTTTGTCTTGTGGGGAACAAATATCTTGCAGGCGTTGGCTATCTGCAGTTCAGCACTCAGTACTGCTTTGATGATGAGGTCCTCCACCTGTCTCATCAGCACTGGAGCAGACACAATTAAGAAAAGAATTCGACTTAAAAAGTTTTGTTGGACTCACTCGCTGCAAACTGGTAACATTTTACTTAACATTATCTTTAAAACATAAAGGAAAAGTTGAGCAGGGGGAGAAAGGGAAGAAAATGAAGGTTTGACTCACATGTGGTGTCCTTCCCCTCCTGCTTCAAATACCTCAACACTGCACTCATACTCCACTTGTTCCCATAATCCTCAACTTCAGGGTCATCGCAGCTGAAAAGGAAGAAATGCACTTCAAACGCTCGTGTTACAATAAAAGGATGAGTCAACCTGGCTTCCCATACCAGCCCTGCATTCAATGTATGTTACCTGACATAATCGCTGCTCTTTTTGTTCACGCTGTAGTTGGTGAGATGCATGAATGTGTTCTTAATGCTCTTTGAAGTCCGGTCATACTTGACTGTGGCAAACCTGGAGAGAGACGGCGTTTGTTTGTGCAAGAATAAGAAAACTTGACTTGCCGTCCAACAGTTTCATAATATATCGTTCTGCCATGATGACCACATTCATGAGGCTCACACTTGACTGAATGATTGGGGCACTTGGGAGAGAGATTAGTGTCTGGCAGCGTTTGAGAGGAGTGGATGCCACATGTGCAATAATGAGAATTCCTTGGCACGCACTGTGCGTACCTGAATACCAACACAACCCAAAAGGAATGTCAAGAGATAGAAGCGGGAATCAGAAGTTGGCCGTGATTAACTGCGCACAGTTTGATAATTAAGACAGCAAACAAGAGGGCAGCGGCACTCTTGTTTTCTGGCACGTCCTTTCCAGTCATTCCATAAATCATCTACCCACTCCCGACCTTTCTGTGCCTGATAAAAGCCTCTTCTTGGATTAATAAATTATCCTTGCTCTAAATACCAGCCTCCAATAAATATGGTGCAATTACACCAATCAACAACTTTTGATGAGCACATCCTACAACTGGAACAATAGAGTGCTTTGTTTCAAAGTCACCATGCAACAGCTCTAAGTTTGGAAAGTGAAGGCTGCCCTCTTCTGGGCATCGAGTGAGCACCAGTGGATGTGTGTCAAGTGCACAAACCAGGCAATGTCGCGCATGTACAACAGACAGCTATAAACTGTTGAGGGTACCTTAAAGACCAAGAGCTCGATTACCAGTGGTGGAAAAGAATCTTTGATAAGAATCGAATCTAAACATGATGTCGATTATTCTCAAAACTAGCATTCAGGTCAAGTTGATGTTCTCTCATTATAGATAACATTTTCGCCCCAGAGTATCTCAGTGATAACTGCGGTGTGCAGGTAAATCACCATCCCATATAACGCCACAAACGATGCAACAACCCACACACAGCTCACCTGGCCAGGCCCTCCTCATACAAATAGATAAGGAGTGGATCGTATGAGGTTACCAACACGTACAACCGCATGTCAAACTTGAACTCTGTAAACAAAAAACAAAACATTAGATTAGACAGATTAGCTGCGTCTGTCTGTTGTTATGAAGTGGCGAAGGGGAACTCACCATCTATCAGTAGTGGGTTATTAATATAGCGAGACACCAAGATGTTTTCATCCATTGAGATCTGATTTGGCTGCCGATGACACACAGAAAGAAATAAAAAAAAACAATATAATTAACATGAAGAGGAAGATGAAGGCAGCAATCATCATTTCAACAGGTTTAGGGATAATGCCATTCATTGACCAGCTAACAACTAAGATTGTAGATTATTTACTACAGCGATTAACTTTAACAGGATTTTCAACTGGACAAACTCAGTCAACATCTCTCGATATGAAAGAAAGAGTATAAATGGCATTTCCATGGCAAATGTACCGTTTTGTTGTGTTTCACATCACTCCTCCGTCCTCCACCATACGTTCATACATATGCCATAACAGAGCATTAAATAGTGAATTCCTAATAGATGATGCGACGCTGCTGTTAAACATTAACATCAAAGAATGATCAGATCAAGAAAAAGATTGCAGTGACACTGGCCTTAGCAGGTCAACGTTAAATAACAGCCTATAAAAATACAATCCAGTGGTGGGAGATTGGTCATTTATGAGGTTGAAATGTGTTGCAGGTGGTGAAGCTGAGAAGAGATGGGGTGGGGGACGGAGGGGTGTGTGTGGGGGTAACCTCAGCGCTGGCTACAGTTCAGAGAAAACCTGAAGCAAAAGAAAAAAGAAATGCGAATGTATTTCTTTCTTCTCTCCAAATATCGTTGACATTCTTTCCACTGTTTCATAAAAATGCCTGAGAAGAAGAAGAATTGTGCATATGTTTTCCAAGAGTGAGAACCTTGTTGGGCTCCTCCAAAAGCCGGAGCCTCGGAGGAGTGTGATTTACTCCACACTTAATGTCTCAAACGCTGGTTGATACTTATTTCAAAGTATTTCTACACCCCCGCGCCCCCCCCCTCCACACACACACACAAATGACATCTGGCCGACTGACTGTTTCAGTTCACAAAGTATTTTAGTATTTTATTTAGTAAGTCAGTGTGCTTCAGGTCAACTCCCACCAGGTCTGACTTTAATGTGACTCCGTGTTAACGCATGAATCAGAGGGAAAAGCTGATTAGCTGTTTCCAGGCTGCGCTAACCTGAAATAACATCTGCTGGCTGTAGCTTCAAAGTTATACATTTGAGTGGTATAAATATTCTCACCTCACCCTCAGCAACAAAAAGCAAATAAGTTTATCTCCCAAAGTGTCAAACTATTTCTTCAACACACAGCTTTACTCATCCAGAGCTGACACTCAAAATAGTGGCAGCGCAGAGGGATGCTACTGGCTATAAACTAGAGCTGCAACAGTTAGTCAATTAATCGATTAGTCGATGGAAAGAAGATAATTGCCGGCTATTGTAATAATCAATTAATTGTATCAGTCTTTTTTCAAGCGAAAATGGCAAAACATTTGCAGGTCCCAGACACTTTAAAGTGACAATTTGCTGCTTTTCTTTATTTCAATAAAGAGTCTTTGGGTTTTGGACTGTTGGTTCAGTAAATTAGGCAATCTGAAGATGTGATTTTATACTATTTTTCAAATTTTTTCAAGCAAAGGCCAAGCAAATAATCAATCAATCATGAAAATAATTTGCAGAATAATAGAATAATGAAAGTAATCACTTTGCCCTACTGTAAACACATTTACAGATGTAAAAGCATATCCATCTATGCAAACGCACGTTGTGTCCACTCCTTCCAACTTCAAACACGGCTTGGTGAAAGACATAGGTTGCATCAATTTGAAAGGGGTAATAAAGCACTGGCTCCCAAGAGAAACCCACAGAATTAATGGACATTAAAAAAAAGACAAAATATTTTACTTCCACAAAAGTATGTATGAGCTTCAAGGTTTGTTCTTGACCTTGGAGACAGCAACATCTCACGAAAGAAAAGGAAATGTATGAGTGTACTAAGGAAGATAATCTACAACATTTAACTTAATAGTCCGTATCAAAAGGTCCATCAAACAAACATTAGTGTTGTCTTTTCCTGGTTTTAAAGGCTGTGCAGAAAAGTGATGTCATAATTTCAACTTACTAAAACTGTTCTACTTGTTCTTACACTTATCTTTACCCTCTTTCATTAAATCAACATCACTGAGGATTACTTATCAGAGATCTCATTGTGTCGTTTTGTGAGCACTAACAGTCATCCCTCCAATACTGTCGCAATATTTATTCAATATGCAATATTTGGAATAAAACATTGTGGCAATTGATTTCGTCATCCCGTCCGCGTATCTATCAAGCGCTTTTGAGTAGAGAACAAAATATCGAGAGATACATTATATATACAGTATATGGTGATAACAACTTCTTTGGTTAAACTGAGGACATAAACTGTGATGAGGTGTCACTAACGTGTGGACAACCATGCCAAAAAAATGTGAATCCCTGAGTTGAACAGCTGAAACTCCTGTGGGCAAAAAATCACTCACATTGCTGACCAAGTAGATGCCTCGCCCTCTTGAAGATGCTACTGGTTTTATAATCCATGGACCCTTGTCCCTGGCAAAACAATCTGAGATCGAGGCAGGAGAGACAAGAGGGGATTCAGACAGGGAGAAAAAATGTAGAATGTAGGATGACTGCAAACATATCATAAAGACAGGATCAACTGAGAGGCGTCTTACTGCAGAATTTCTGGTACTCAGAGGGAAGCACAAAAGTCTGAGGAACGATATGGAAGTCTTTGAAGCCGTGGGTCTGCTGCATTCGCTGGATGTTTTTATACAGGCGATCTTTGCGCGTCAGTTCATACGACCTGGAATTGAGCAGAGCCACCGGTTTTAAAAAAAGTCTCTGCAGCCTCAACACCGACAGAACAAAAATAAATGCATACATAACAGCAATAGATCGCTCCCTGCCTGACAGTGTGATTCATCTCATGTTTCAGAGAGGCACTGGTCCAAACAAAACGCTTTGCAGCAGACGCCAACAAACACACCGCCTGAACAGATGGGCTTAGAGCGGCTCGGCGGTGATATTTATAACGCAGAAAACAGTGGCGATACACACGCACATTTGAGCACTGCATTATACCTGGGAAAATGGTTGACCTTCTGGAAGTCTTGTAGGCTGCGTAGTAAGTAAGGCTTGAGGTGAGACCCTGTCCACATGAGGTTGAAGTCGTTACTGTTCTGGTGAACCTAAAAAAAACGGACAGAATGATCGACTTTAATTGTCATACTGGATCAGATCGTTTAGATTAAGTGCAGACACAGAGCAAATTATCTCTGCAAAGGGATTATAAACATAGCATAAAACCATGTATAGCCATTGCTCTTCATTCTGAACACACTCTGCGGATTTTCCAGTCACCAGCAGCAGTATTATATTCTGATGTCAATCACATATGACAGCTCGGTGAAATTAAATCTAAGAAGCAGATCAGACGCCTTACCGCTAACCTGAAGAAATACAGCCTGCTCTTCAGTAATTATCTCAAAAGGAAGGCCGGCTCGCAGATTTTCATCACCCTCAAATCATTCTGTTTTTTTTTTTGTTTTATTCCAACAATTCGTTAGGAGGCAGAGTTCACATGGCCGCTCAGTGTCTAGGGGAGAGCCAGATGTTTGTAATAAAGGCTTATTAAAGTTTGGCTCTGTCGCAGCTGTGGTAGACACTCGTCTGCCTTTGATGATGGGTTAGCAGGAGTCAAGAAGCATTGAAATGAAATAAAAAGGGAATTAATTGTAACTGCTTGGAAAGAGCAATAATGGGGATTGTGTGCCCTCATGAAACAGAATTAATGCTCTCTTGAGGTCATTTAGCTATTTTTTTTCCATGGGTGCATTCCCGGGCTTTGACATCGGCATTATCAATCAAAAGGAAATAAAGACAGCTCTACAGTCCCTCATCCTACACAGCAGAGAGGTATATAAATAGCCCCTGCAGCTAAAAAACAATTGAGTTTTTACAAGATTTAGGCTAATCTTTTAAATTTGCATGATTTAGTGGAGAACATTACCTCATGGAATCCGTGATTGGTGAGCAGTTCTCGCACCAGGCGACTCTCTGTGCGCACGATCTTGAAGGCCATGTGATATCGCTCTGAGCAAAAGAAACAACAAAAGATCCATAGTCTGTTATTATCATCTTTTTGTAGCTTTAAAGGGACAGTCCGCCCCAAAATGTATACGTAAGTTTTCTTTGGTGTGAGCTGCCAAGTTTTAAAGATATCGGTAAATAGAAATGTCTGCTTTCTCCCCAATGTAATGGAACTAGATGGAACTTAACCTTATAATTTAAATATGTGCTACATGGGCCCTAATGAAGCATGCAATCTGCAAAGTAAGTAACTAAAGTTATCAAATACATTTAGTAGAGTAAAAGTCTTATTTTATATCTTATATATTTGCCTCCAAAATGTGGTGGAGTAGATGTCTAAAGTAGTAGAAAATGGAGATATACCAGTAAAGTAAAAAATACCTCCTTATCATGGTGAATGTACTAAATTGTTACATTCCATCACTGTCTTTAACAGATTGTAGCGTACCTCCAGCAGAGCAGATGTTGGCATCTTTTGAGACAACAGCTTCAGGGAAAAACAAGAGAACTGGGACGGTCTTCCTAAGGCCACTCCAGGCGATGCAGGGGTGGTCTCTAGTGGACAAACAATTAGATGATGCACAGTCACTGTTAGAGGGAGGTTGTCCAAATTGTTTTGAACGTCGAAAGTCAAATAACATTGAGAATCCAACAATTCACACAGAGTAAAATTTCCAAGTAACAATATCATAGAGATGGACTCCCGGGTGAAAGTCAGGGGAGTTTACCTAATGCCGACGGAATGTATCCTGACGTGGTGTTTGTTTCAGTCAGGCAGATAGGGACAGAACCACACACAGTTTTAGGAGGTGCTGGGCAATAACAAACCCACATACTGAACTAACAAACACCCTTGATAAACTGCAGGCTGTCCGATAGTACCAGACACAGCCTGCTTATCGTGGGATAAAAATAAGATAAGGTAGCATGAAGATGGGGTAGGGCTCAATCAGGCATGGACGGTCCTGATAAGGACGAGAGGCATGTAAACAATTGCTGCCCCCAGGTATGTCAGACAATACGGCAGATAGCTTTTTTACTACCGTGGTTTTGTTGCATGCCCTCATACAAAATACTCCGACCAAATTTATCTGTTGTTTATTTTTCAACATAAACCACCGTCATGATTACGGAGATATGATATACAAAAGATGTCAAAGGTCTGAGACAAAAGGCCAAATTGCTGCCATCACAGTAACATTTTTTGGCAATGTATGACCATTTAAAAGCATGGTATGCAATTTCTAGGGGCCTCTCAATCAAAACAGAACAAAAGACGTAAGTAGTGTGGGATCACGGGAGTTGTTGTCTTCATTGTTTAACAACAAAGTCAATGGAAAAATCTAGAGACATGACTCATGCAGAAATGTTCCCACGGTGAAGTTTGCGTTCACCAACTTCCATCCTGAACGTTGCTGTCTCTCCAGAAGTCAACATGACGGCCGACCTTGAATTTTTATTGTTGGAAACATGAAGGATAGTGTGAGTACACCACTAAATGTGTACTAAAAGCAGAAACGATGCATATTACATCTTTAAGTTGAAATATTTGGTTGAATATGCAGATTAACTATTTGTTTTTTTTAAATACACAGAGTTGTCTTATGTAATCAGCATTAATTAAGACAGCAAGGCCTACTGTACACACTTTACAGTACTTTGTATCAGTTGACTAGAACAGACTTAAACATACAGTGCCTTTTCTAGAAATGTAAAAATCTATTTATTAGACAGACAATAGTTCCAAAACTGTTACCCTGAATGCTTGAATGTCTGATAGACCTATATCAAATCTGCATGAGATTGTTAATGCTAATTCTATCAAGCATCTGTTCATGTGTTCATGTTGTTTTAGTTTACAATAAAAACCTGAGTTAAGCCAAGTACAAATATCCGGGCATGCCTCATACTGAACATGTGTAGTACATGTACGTACATGTTGTGTCTTCATGTGTGCTATGTGCCTCTTGTGTTTGCCCTGCTGTAATCCTTCCCTCTGTTGTTGTTTGCATTATTTAGGGTTGTCAGTCATAAACCTTTACAACAAGTTAATCTCAAATTAAGAACAACAGCACTGGCCACCTACCCTGGCAACGACACACCGATAATCAAGGCTCACAGATATGACTGGTTCCGAGGCTACTGGTCACCTGGAGGTTAAACCCTAACACTAAGCAATCCAAACTAATTCAGTGGTTGGAAATTAGTCGGAAAGCAGGTGGCACACTGGTTCGCAGTACGGTATGACTAAGTATAGCTTAAGAGGGAATTAGTTGGCAGAAACAGGATAACATAGACCAACTGTTGCAGCTATGATATGGAGTTAGATGATGCCCTTCGCTCTCATTCAGTTAAACTTTCATCAATTATGCAAAATTGAAAGCCAGCTCAAGGCTTAATTTTGTCTAAATGCATCATGGCATACATTATTAAAGGGCTCGGGGCATCTTCAGTAATCCTGCATCGATAAGATTACACAGTCTATAAACCATGGCAAATTGCAAAGACAAAGAATACGGCCAGGGGAAAAAAAAAGGAAAATGATTGTTGTCGGCATGGTGTCACATTAATCCTGTATTTAAACTCTCCAGGAGGATCAGTGGGTTAGGAACTTAGCTGACACTAAGATGCAGGGGACCGTGAGCAATGTCCTCATCTCAATATGAAAGAAAGAGTATGAATAGCATCTCCATGGCAAATGTACTGTCTCATATGTTTAACATCACTCCACCGTCATCCAACACGCGTTCATTCATATGCCATAATAACATTAAATATAAATTCCAAACAGATGATGCGACACTCATGTTAAACATTAACATCAACAAATCATCAGATCGAGAAAAGACTGCAGTGACACTGGCCATAAAAGGTCGACGTTTAATAACAGCCTGTAAAGACAAATGCTTTTATGACATCATATGGTTTATGACTGTTTAACGAAAAAAGACTGTGCAAAGATATGAAGGGATACGTATCTAGAGAAAATACTCCCACAAAAGAGTATGTGTTGAGTATGCTCTGATGTAGACGTTTGCTCAGACCTGCTATTTAAAGGCTAATCACAGCTGAGGGCGACTCTGAGGTGATTTTGCATTTGGCTGTGCATGAAAAAAAAAACCTGTTAAAGAGTTTTCCGGGGAGCTTTTTGCTCATTCGAGGAGGATAGACTGCGTCAGACTGCAGAAGCTCTGGAGGCAAATATGTGACGCTGGGCTAAACAAAACTGACTTGACCACAAGCAACATAAACATGACAGCAGAAAACATAATATCATCTTTGTTTTGAAAGCATGTGATTTTGCAGTAGACTGAGACTTCTGCAAAACTGAAATTTGTAGTACTTGTGTTAACACTTACTCATGCTCGCTCTTTGAGGAGGACTCAGAGTCCTCCTTATCCCGGATCACAGCTGGCATCCTCACAGTAAGAGGGGACGAGCTGCCCAGTGAAATCTTCCTGGGATCAAGTAGGCAGGTTTTATCATGGCACCTATCACCTCCACCTGCAAAAACATGGAGGAGATGAGAGATGAGCTGCTGAGGTCCTGCTTCAGGTGATGGCAATAACAACACCAGTCACTGAATAACTCAGCTCTCGGTCTAGTCGTGCTTAATACCATATTAATAACCACGTTACTACGGCTCATCAACAAAGAGCATGGCTGGAGCATGTCTTCACACAGAACACAGTCCGTCGAGAACAGCTGCTTTCTAGCTCTACTTATCAATGAATGCATTGACGCTACGCTTCTATTAACGACACAATAGACAGAAGGCGTTCAGACCAAACACAGACAGATAAGCAAACAAGCGTTAGAGACTTCTTCGTTACTGACATGTTCCTTCAGCTTCCGGAAGCTACCCAGGTGCAGTCAGCTCAGTCAGAGAAGAAGACGTTTTTATAATAACACATTCACACACACTCACACACAATGTCAACTTGCCTTTATGCCTGAGCGCCTGCTTACTGCTAGCTGGTATCTCCAAGGCCAATTGATCATCGCGCTTAATCTTCCTGGTAACTACAACAACTGAGTGGCAACAGAGGAAAGCGCATGCGCACTCGCGGACAATAGTTTTTCGTCCACCTGTCCAAAATACTGCATCTACACAGAAGTGAGACCACAGCGACCGACCAGCAGAAAGAGAGCAAGTGTACTCAGTTTAAGAAGCTAAGTGTTCGCGAACAGTGCATTTAGTCATCGTATATCTTGAACGTGTGCACTGAATTAAAATAACGAATGAAACCTGACAAAATCTACTTATTACTGCTTCACATGTATGTTTTACAGGTTGTCCTCTCGCTCCACATGTACTCTTTGTTTGTACGTAGCCTTACGCCTACAGGTGACCAAGTTCCCTAGTTTTCATTGGTTGTGGGAGAAAGTGGGCGGGATCTGAGCGCCCGTATAGGCCAATCATATGAATGGTACGATTGGATGGAGCCATGTTTCAGATCTGTTATTGGTCGTCCCCACAGTCCAATATTGACAGACTTGCTATTGTGAATGTAACATCGTAGTCGTTTGGCTCGATTCCTACTTTGTTGTTTTGTATGCACTACTTCTTATTTTACTCTTAGGAGCATGTTGACACTGCAGTGACATATGCAACCAGGTAAATATGTGCGCCATTCATGTTTTTTTTAATCATTACAAGCTCATTAATTATATTAGAGGTACAGCAGCGTTAGCCTGTTATGTCACGTTGGTTATTATTAAAGACCACTTGCTAGCTGAAGACAGCCTCACTGTGATGTGTCAGTCAGGTAACATGCATGGAGACGCCTGCTATCCTGTCTGTAACAAAAACTAGCTACACTTCCGCCGTCCCTTAGTTTGAAGTTGTTTACCTGCACTGAACAGACTTGACTTCTCCTCTCTGACAGGTGACTGAAAACATGAGTCGCTTTCTGAACGTCCTGCGGAGCTGGTTGTTGATGGTGTCCGTCATCGCGATGGGAAACACCGTGCAGAGTTTCAGAGATCACAGCTTTTTGTCAGAGAAGCTCTACACGGGCACGCCAGAGTTTGGTGAGACATGACAGCCCGACAATATAATGTCACCATGATTTTTTTAAATGCTCACGACTTGGTATTATTTCTCAAAACATATCTATACGGTTTTTTTTGTTTGTTTGTTTTTTTTTAAATATCTCAACCTTTAGAGAGTAATACCTGAAATGTCAATGCTCTCTGATGGACAATGTACGTTTTTCAAAAGACCGCGAACATTGACATTTTTCAGTATTGCAATTTCATGTGATTTATCAGATAGCAATATTGTGATGATTGTTGCAGAAAATGACCCAAATGCAGACTGTAGGCAGGCAAGTGGTGGAACCAAAAAGGATGAAAAGCTGATGACAAAAAGCAGGCAGGTGGCGAACACCAAGAAAAACAGCCCAAAGTAGAAACAAAACAAAAGCAGTGAAATACAGAAACATTTAAAATCTAAACTAAGTACAAACAGAAGGGAGCATAGGCAGGAACGCAGATGAAGCACAAGGAAACAAAACAGAGCAAACACCGACAAACTGACAACAGAAAGAGTGAAAACACATGGACTGAATCCACAGCAGGCTGATCAGGGACAGGTGAAACTTATCAGTACAGCCCAAGGGAGAGAAAACAAGACAAAGAAGGGAAATAACACAACATGACACATGAGGATGAACCTTATAAAGCAAAAAGGAAACAATGGAACTGACTGCCAACATCATGACAAATGTTGTTTTTGTGATAATCCTATATCAGATTGAAATAGTTTGTCTGTGCCCAGTCAATTAACTGATTAAGGCAGATTCACCCTCTTCTGTTTCTGTCACTTACACACTTTGGATATACATATGGCTATGTTATAAGATTATTATTCCAACTCCTGTGTTCCTGATTTTTTTCATTTCTTCACATTTCCTTAGTAAATGGCCTCCAAGCGCGAACATTTGGTATTTGGACGCTGCTGTCATCGATCATTCGCTGCGCCTGTGCCATTGATATCCAGAACAAAACGTAAGACGGCTTCTCACTTCCTGCACCATGTTTACGTCTGCAGTCTTCATGTGTTCTCACTGTCTGTCCTACTGTCTCCCGCAGGCTGTATCACATCACCCTATGGACATTTGTGCTGGCGTTGGGCCACTTCCTGTCTGAAGCTTTCATCTACAAAACTGCCCCTCTGACCATCGGGGTCATGGCACCTCTCATTGTGGCAAGTAAGTGAGGAGTGATGGGAAATATATTGATATTACCCCTCACATGATGACATTTCAGTTTGTAGAAGGGATTAAATCATTTTGTTGTTAAAATTAACAGCATCGTCACATGTTTTTGTAGGTTTCTCTATCCTAGGAATGCTGATTGGATTCCAGTGTATTCCAGAGTCACAGGAGGAAGTCGGAGCACGACAGAAGAAGCGCAACTGATTTTCCCGCGCTCCATCTAATGCACCTCCACAGTGACCATCAGACACTTGTGACTGGGCAGAGTGTGCTGCTTCTTGCCTTGAAGAACATGAGATTCAGATTTAACTTCCTATTGGGATGCTACTATAGCCTATGTACACCTCCATCTGTTCCTGATGTTGCCCTGGTATTTTACTTTAAACTTGACAGTTGTGATGTTTGCTTGGTTTTAAAGTTTTGCAGTTGTGGTTACAGCTGTGGTGTCGCCAAGTGAAATGATTCAAGCGGAGATTTCTTTCAGAATGTTGATGTTATTCAATGTTGTTTTATTTCACCAGACCACCGTTTCCTGTCCTTTTTTAATTCATGATTTACCAAAGACCTCAGATGTACAGTATAAAACTATGCTCTTCATTACAAAGTATCACAAACAAGTATATCAGATATGATTCTCGCTGTTGGTTCTATGCTGTGAACATTTTGTACACCCTTTAAATTTAAACACAGTGATTGTCCTATAAAACATTTAAAAAATGAAATGATTTGATTACAGTGTGAGACTTCTTGTTTCCAAGGGCGTTATTGCATTTTGTGCAGTATTTTTGACAAACATCTAACATTCTGTGCTGCTCAGATCTCATATTTTGGTTTAAGAGAGCTTCAAGAGAATTGCTGTGGGATTTAATTGCATCTTAATATCATCTTTAATATTGCAATATACAACAAGAAATGAATGCGTTTTTATTTGACCATATTAGTGATTTGTACGCATTAATTTCCTAATACAGAGGCAAATTGTTTACCCTTAAAAAATACTTCAAAAACTTTTCAGGGAACCACAGTATTTTGTAATTCACCAAACTGTCTGGTTTTAATGCAGCTTTTATATAATTTTACAAAGTTTCAAATGAATTATTTTGTTAATATTTCAAAAGTAATTTGTTGTTAGTAAAAAAAAGTATACGTGTACAGAGTGATTATATCACAGGTGTTATCCAAGCTATTTTGCTGGATATGAATACAGGTGTGCCTTGAGATTTTGGCCTACCCTTTGGTGTGCCTTTGGCACAAAAAGTGTGAAAACCACTGCACTAGACTGATCTAGAGCCTAATTTGAACTACAGTGAGAATTAATTAATGGGAGACAAAAGGTTTAAAAACCCTTGGTGTGCGGAAACATTTTCACAGCACTATTAAATGTCCTGAAATGCAATTGAAAGAGTAACTGGCACTGATCAAAACCACATAATCACTATAAAATACAGATAATAACAGAAAACTTGTCACAAAACATAAAGTATAACATGATGACAAACTGTATCAACACGGGTTACACCGCATGAACTACATCTCTCAGTAACACATTTATAGTATGGTACATAAAAACATTTTCTTGTGTAAATTGACAACTGCAGTAGATTTATTTGCCTAATCCGCCATCATGTCTAATGCTGCTCTTGTGTGTCAATCCAGACAATCATCACCAAATGTCACCAAAACCGGCCCTCCAAAGTGTACTCAGATGCACAGCATCAATTGTATTTATAATCAGCAGCAAAACACGTCAGAGTCTGAATTTAACATGCTTATTCTAAAGACAGAACTCTCAACATCAGGAAATACTCAAAAGTTTAAATGTTGCACCAGATAGGTAGAACATTATGCCAACACTAATCAGAGAGGGACAGTAAAAGCTCAGGAAACAGAGTTAAGAGTCTCTAGAGGCAGATGCATTGCACTGACAAGACATGTAAAATGCCCACAATGGATTATAATGTAAAAAAAAACAGGTATCAAGTTTGTTCCCCTTGTGCTTGATTCACTTGTGCTTGCTTTGGGATGAGCTAAGGTGCACTTGGGATATTAGTGTGTCTCAATGGTGTCCATACAGTACTTCCTGTTACAGTATAATCAAGTACAAATATGCTGCAGGTCTGCTGGTTCTTTGGCTGCTCAGTGTAGGTCAGCTTACATGTGATCACTCTTCACAGCAGCCTTTTTCCCTCCCTGGCCGTGTGTGCATGTTTATGCATTTTGTCAGTATTTCTGTTTGTATCTGTGCATGGTGTCATTGACGGAGGGAGCATATGTCCTCCTCATAACTTCCTGTCTCTCAGGATTTCATTTGGAGAGACGTCTCCTTCCAGATCAGCTGTCACTTTCTGCAAAGGATGAGAACGGACAGCGGTTACAATCACACTGAAAAACACATGAGGACAAGTTGTGGTTTTTCCAACTCATCACATAATTTGAGAAAGACAATCGCACAATAATTCAATACATTATCATTAACTTTGTTCACCAAAAATGTCATATCACTTTCAAATTTTACCTTTAAAATGTTTTTTTTGATGATAGCAACATGTACAGTATCAACAACAAAACATAATGTTTTTTCTTAAATATCAATTTTATCTTCATTTTGAGTTTTATTGGGGGTCGAAATGCCAGTATGATCCATGGTTACAGCAGGTGAACCTGTTTCAGAGCTGATGGTGAAGTAGAGAACGTATTTCAGTTATACCAGTACTGCTGTTGTGAAGAGTGTTTCCATCACCTGGTGTCAAAATTACTACAAAGTGTCTAGAATCAGCAGAGTAGATTGCCTCAGTCAGCAGCTGAGGCACAGACTGCAATGGCTGCAACGTAATTATTCAGGGCAACTTCGACCGTCAAAGGCTCCAATTGATATTCTGTCTGATTTCAGAAACAGTTCCTCCAGAGCAAGACCCTTTGTCATGAACCCCAGTCGTCATATATACATCCAAACATGTAAACATATGGCCCAGGCTTAAAAATGCAAGGATTCCTCTATCATCTTTCTAGGCTGAAACACAATATTGGTTTGTGACAATTTGTAACAGTTTTGTTGAATGTTGGCAGATTTGTTCAAAGTTTGTTTACTGCCATATGTGACTGTTTTGTGTGTTTGTTCATGGTAAATTTTGACTGGCTGTTAAAGCTTCAGAAAGTGTGTGCCCCTACCTGAGCAGGTGTGCATTTTTGGTTCTAGTGAGGCTGTAGGTTTATGTCAAGACTGGCCCTTTTCTGTGCGCCGCTGCATGCTGTAGCCCCGTAGTCCTGCACCGATGTCATGGAGTCTGTAGGCTGGAATGATAGCTTGGGTGTCACACCTCTGAGGGGCCCAGAGGGGCCGCCTCATCCTTAACCATGTCCTCCATACCACACCACCACCAACACCAGACTGCCCCCTACCGAAACCTGCACAACCAGCTAATACTGCGTGCTACCTGTGCTCCACAGCCTTTAGTGAGGAGAATATGCAGTATAACATGCTTAATTTGATGTAACCTTAATCAAAAATGTATCTTGACTATTTGTCTGGCATTATACATTTAAATATGTCACATTTATTGACCTATTCCAGCTCATTTTTCAACTTCTGTGCCTGTATCGTTGGTTGGTTTCTAACAATTTAGCAGAACCGGCTTCATCAATCAAACAACGAACCCTAACCCTTATTTAAGTTGTGTTAGTGTGCAGGAGTGTTATAGGAGCTTTCCATTTAAGCCACGTTCTTATTATTAGGAGTGGAACATGAACATGAACCGAGAGAGAACAGGAAAGACAGGAGAGGGGGGCCCAAGCTTGTTTTTACACAAGGCAGCGAGCGAGCAGCAGAAGACACGCAATGTCAAGAACGATTTTGTTAATTGTTAAAAATTTAAAGGTGATTCTGCGCGGCCGGTGGCCACTGAGTTTCACCAAATCTTCTTATGTGATATTTTACCTAAATGGGAGCATAAAAAGATGCAAAAAGATGTGTGTCCTAGATTAACTAACTAAATTAACTCTGATTTTACTAATTAATCGTGGGTTTTGGTGTCATATTATCAGATTGTTAAAAAAGCTTTACAAAGCACGTCTTTGTTCGAGTTCAAAACTTGTTTAGGATTTTATGGTAAACGATAATAAACATGCTGTTAGAGCAAGTCAGAGAGCTGCCCAACAAAGCTGAATTGCGCTTTCTGCAGACAGCATTTGAGAACAGAGGATGTTTTTAGTGAGTTTAGAGAGAAAGTTTTCACCAGTGCAGCAGTGCAGCCCCTGCATTCAGCGGTGTCTGCAGCAGTGTGAGGACAGAGCATACAGTGCAGAGCCAGGGCGGCACCTGATACATTCCCTCTCCACTAGGATGTGAAGATCCCGCCCATACCTTCATGTGACACACACAGAAGTACTCACACTCACTGTCTGCACCTCGGCCTTAAGGTTGGCCTTCTGTCGTCGGAGGTCCGACTTGATGAACCCTGAGATAAACACGGCAGAGAAGGAATCATTTAGCTTAAGACAATCATGGTCTTGGTGTTTATTCAAACTTAAAATAAAGACAATAGTTTGGAATCACTTCTGTCATTCAGTGTATTTAAGGTTGAATAAGAAAAACAACACAGAGGATGGGTAACTAGTAAAGTGCATTAGAAAATATGGTTACTAAAGAAAGGGCTCGTTTGGTGCTTCATACAAAAAGAGCTTCAGTTTACTGAATTTTGTATTTAATAAATAGTGACTCATAATTCTGTCACTAGGGGGCAACCTTACACTGTGAAAGATGGGACTGCGCGTGTAAGGCAAGGAGTGTAAACACAATTTAAATCACCACGCTCAACCTCTAATCACGTGCACGTCCACAGCTGCTGACACAAGTTCAATGTTCACTCTTGTTTTACAGGAAAGGTTAATATCTTACCTGTTATCACTGTTCCTATCAGCAGGAAGATACTCAAGAAGATGTTCCCTGCTAGAGTGCCCCATTTATCTATGATCTTCCCTTGGGAGATGGTGAAGATGATTCCAAAGATCTGAAAGGAGAGAAAATAAATATTATATTATAGTATAATATCAAATATTTTCTATTCTGTCATGTCTGTGTCTTCTTCACAGTTAACTATAAGTTAAGTTCAGTTAAGTACAGTTCTTCTACATACAAGAAAGGTCAGAGCAGACTGTATCTGCTGAGGAAGCTCAGGTCCTTTGGAGTGCAGAGGGCACTCCTGACCTCTTTCTATGACTCTGTGGTGGCATCAGCCAATTTCTATGGGGTAGTCTGCTGAAGGAGCAGCATCTCGGCAGCAGACAGGAGGAGACTTGATAAACTTATCAAGAAGGCCAGCTCCATCCTGGGATGTCCTCTTGACCCAGTGCAGGTGGTGGGAGAGAGCAGGATGATGGACAAGCCGTGATCGCTGCTGGTGCAGGAGTCCCATCCCCTGCAGGTCACTGTCAAAGCACTGGGCAGCTCCTTCAGCAACAGACTGATACACCCCAAGTGTGTGAAGCAGAGGTATCGCAGGTCCTTCCTTCCTGCTGCTGTCAGACTGTACAACCAGCACTGCTCCCTATAGACGTTTAGACGTCTGGTCAATTTTTCTTGACACCTATATTTATTATTATTTATATTTGTGAATAAAAAATTGCTGTTAATTTTGTACTATATCATGTTTATATGTATATACATCTTTTCTATTTCTTACTTTTTAAAATTATATTGTTTATCTTTGCTATTGGTTTTGTCTTTTGAAATATTCTGTTGTTTGGCTGCTGGGACAAAAAAATTTCCCCGTCTGCGGGACTTTAAAGGATTTCTGATTCTGATTCTGATTACTGACCTGAGCTGAACAGTTGAGCAGCCCAGATGAGGTTCCCTCTGATTCTGGATAGGTGAGCTCTACGGCAAACTCAAAGCCCAGAGGCAGATATCCAGTCATGAAGAAGCTGCAGACAGACGGACAGACAGACAGACAGATAGACAGACAGTGAAACAAGCACTGAAGATCATATCGGAGGCTTCATTGAAGATGTGTGTTCTGCTGTAGTTTTCATCCCAACAGTGCCACAAATTTAAAAGTAGGCCAAGTGTAAATTGCTGTATAATACATCCTGTCTGGCTTTCAGGAAAGAAAAGGAATTGCTATGGAAACCAGCTATGGGCATAATCAGCTTACCATAAATAGCAATAATTGTGGGGACAAAAGGCATGTGGAATGGGGGGGGAACGGAGAGCGTTAATTTTTGCTTTGACAAAGTGGGTCTAATGTGAGATGAGAGAAACGCAGAGAAACATGAACTACTTACAGCTTCACTGGAATAATTTGAAGCTCTACTAGACAGACCAGGTTCATCAGAAGTGTCCTGAAATGTGTCAACCTTCTCTTCGGACATCATTTTTTAAAGTCAGTTGCACTGAACTCGATGAGGCCATGTCTTCAACTTCAGAATGACCAAATATTATTGGGTTTATAGGTTTGATTTCTATCCCAGTCCCACTTGAACATCACATGTAATTACATTCATGACTTAACAATCACATTTGGGGGAACTTTAAGGGTTTCTATGTAACAATTTGTAGCACTTAACGTGTATGAATCACTTTTTTACTGGACATATGTGAGTGGATTTGGACATGACGGGGAAAAATGTTACCTTATTTGGCTCACAAATTTAAAAGGCAAAACAATCGCGAGCCACTCTAAACTTCTACCGACCAACAGGGTTCCTTTTAAATAAACCAAATGACGAGAAACTGATGAGATACAAGGTTATCACATGTTGGCTAGGTTACCTGCCAATGTTACCTGCCGCAGTTAACAGGACCCCTGTGGCCTTACACAATGAAGGTAACCTACCCTAGACCTCCAGCTGTGATAAACACCACCCACAGATGACCCAGGTTGAGGGTGAAGGCGTAGACCAGCATCCCAATCAGAGAGAGGAGGTAGACGACCAAGGTGGTTTGTCTGAGAAGACAGGAAATGAATACCAATCATTAAGTGGCATGAAAGTGATTAACAAACAGCACACACTGTTCGTGGGTTACACATGTTGCTTTGCTCAACCCTCTAGACTTAGAAACGTAGAAATCCAATGTAATCTGACTTTCCATGAATGTATAAAACTCAGATTTTCCATGAATGTATAAGACTCTCAACCTTGTGATATGGCTCACGTTGCTGCGAGTGTGCCAAAGCTGATCAGGACAAAGAAATACTTTCATCATCACTAACTAGGGGAGATTTTCTATACAAACTTGTTAAAGTGTGGCCTAGATGTCAGAGAATTACAGTGATTTATTCAATTATAGCATACATTCTGATAATTATTTGGGTGCTGAAGGTCACATGATGCATGCTGCCTTTATATATTGTTATTATAACCGTGATTGTTTAAAAGTTGAGATGCTGTGTAAACTTTAAATAAAACAGAATGCAATCATTTGCAAACAAGTCGTGTTTACCAGAATAAGCAGAAGCATATATTTACAACAAAACAAATGAAGTTCTTGGGGGGAAACATTCAATATTTTGAATGGATTAGACAAATTCTGTTTTATTTGTTCGTCAAACAGCGTCTTGGAAACAGCGGGTTGTGTATCGAAGTTACCTTCTCACAGGTACAGCAAGTAGGGTTTAACTGGGAGCAGTGGGACCATCTACAGAGCCAGTAGCTCCTCTACTCCACATTAAACATGCATCATATCATGTTCATCTATAACATTAGCATGATTCATATTATAGCACAACAGGAATAATGCCTCCCAATATCCACTGCAAGAGATTAAATTTAAAATTATTTTTATGACAATAATAAGTCAGATTTTTAGTGTCACTTCTTTTTTCCAGATTGATGTTTCACTTGAAATAAAATCCCTCACTGCATGACACAGTATAGCTGAGTCACTGATGGCTCCTTGTTAAGTCTAAGGCCATCTGCACAAACAGGCTTACTCCGGTGAAGCTCTCTCTCTCACGTACACAACCACGCGTGAAATCCTGCTGCACAATATTTTTGTTAATATAACTTAGTCCTCTGACTCTCCCACATGGGACAATAGGAGTGTGAGGGTCAACAACATGACTGCTTTGGCAGCGAAGCATTCTGATGGCATGTACGGCATCTGAGGATCGAGGAATTTTTTTCCAGTCATAATAGTTTGCATGCCAGATCCCTGAAGGCAGAGTGCCAAACATCCAGGACTCAGAAAACTGGAGGTAAATATTAATTCTCAGGATGGTATTGATATGCTCACTCAAGAAATAAAGAATTGGATACTAATCAGATATTTTCACTTGTAAGAATGAATTATTAGCATTTTCAGTGTTTAATGTGCTGGCACAAGGCCTGAGTAGCGCCCCGGGAGGAGCAGCAGAGTTTAGCCTGTCAGTTCAGATAAGCAGAGAGGGACTTCAGATATAAAACTCACTTCCGCTGGATTCTCATTCATGCCCACTTTGAACAAAAGCTTTAATTCACTTGGACATCTCCCTGTGAAGGGATGCTTTAAAAGACATTCCGTGCAGAGAGCCCACATTTCAAAGCATCGACAACACTGCAGCAAGCAAGAGTGACTGTTGACCCTTAAGACTGTAAAAAAAATATGTCGGAGCACTTTCAGACCTTTTAAGAGGTCATGGTAGTGAGTTTGAAAAAACAATTCCAAATAATGTTAACATCTATGATGCAGACTAAGGTCAACAGACTTATTTGTCTTGAGACCTTTTTTTTGTCGTTCCCTGATGCATTACGTTAGCTCAGTCGGGCATTTTTTATGACCTTCTACAGAAATGTCTTACTTGTAGGTTTTGGTCTTGTCCAGCCAAATGCCACATATGAGCGAGCCGACCATACCAGCAACGACAATTGTCAGACCAATTCTCCCAGCATTCACCTCTTCACCCTGAGAGGAAAAACATTGACATTTCTGGTTTAACAGTCACCAAAAAACACCTGAGACATTGTTATCTTGCCCTCAAAGCTCTGAGCCATAACAATCCCCGGGTTATCTCACTCAGGGTCATCAAGAAGCCACACAAATGTCTACACGTGGAGCCTACTGACACTGAGCAGCAGGAAGGGATGGTGAAGGAATGTAGAAAGAAACAAATAAAGTGAAATAAAAGCTAATGTGGTTGGAAATAAAGCACATAAGGCAGTAGCAGGTGGCAGAGCAGACACACTGGGACTTACGGGATAGTGTTCAATGATCATCCGATTCAACAGTGTGGAGACAGCATAGAAGCAGCCAACGTTTAGCCCTGCGGACGACAAACAGAATCTATTTTAACAAGACCTGTAGGGTAATTAAAAGGTCCAGATGGGACCTCGTGCTGCCCCCTTAAAACACGGCAGACAACCTCACACATCAAATGTATAGCAGCCTTCAGACCTTTTAATTACTTCTCTACCAAAAGCTCACACTGGGAGCGCCTGTCAATCATTACTTCTTACTTATAAAATGTCTCTAAGATCAAGGACCTTAAAGGGACAGTTCACCCGAAAGTCAAATAGGGTACTTAATTGGCTGAGGTGTAAAATTTGCTCACTTAGTTTGCTTAGTTAACTAGCCTCTCGTCCGCGAGTACATGTAAGCTTACTTCTGCGTGCGGTGATAAGCTTAGTGTGTGTAGTTCAGATAAAAAGAAAATAGCTCCTACATGAAACTGCTCACAACAAGGTCTGTGGTTTAACTTTAGTAACCGGGGTCATGACGTCTGGAAAGAAACATTCCTGTTGAGTCACTCAAATGTTTGTTTTTTTCCATAATATTCAGTAAGCATCGCTAATCTCCACGGCCGACAAAACTCACTAACTTAAACCAAAACCATCCAAATGGACAAATGGCACCACAGGTAAGAGAAAAACATGTATTTTGATTTTGGGGTGAACTGTCCCTTTAAAATCCCATTATTTAGACAGGTTAGGCTGTAGATTTGCAGACTAATACATTTTAATCACACGGTCAATCATTAACATTGTTTTCATTAAGTAGTGACCTTTGAGCAAAAAGTGACATCTCAAAAAACCTTTAGATCAATTCAGCACGCCCGCAGTAGACTGGACGTCTACCTTAGTCAATTGAAGTCATGTGTTATGATGACACATCCATTCATAAGCTGATAAAGACTGGGGGTTTCCAGATGTTGGGGGATGGGATGGCCTCAACAATGATGCAATCAAGGCACCTTTATGACACTTCCTCCACTGCTAGCCTAATGATCTCATTACATGTTGCATTCCTATAAAAACTTAAGCATCTAGCCAGTACAAGTCTCCTGTCCCACTCTGTTTGTGGAAGGCATCAAGAAGGGACCCACCATAGCTGAGCACTAGCAGCATGAAGGGCTTGTTGCGCAGCAGCCTCATGATAGAAGCTGTGTACGAGTACTCGTCAGGGGGGATGTTCCTGGCCTGAGCCTGGGCCTGGGAGGGGGGGATCTCTGGTCTCTCCTGAAACACTGGAAAACAAAACACACTCAATAGTTCAGTGAGGTTGTGTGTTTGTTTGGGATTGAAGAAATTTATCGGAGGGAGGAAAACAGTCCTTTCATTAAGCATGTTGTTGTGGGAGTGTATCATCTGTTCTATGATCAGTGTAAGGCCGGAGGTCATACTGACAGCAGGAGCAGTGACAGTGGGAGCCAAATGTGTGTGTGTGTGTGTGTGTGTGTGTGTGCGCGCGTGCATGCGTGCGTGCGTGTGTGCGTAAGTGTGCGTGTATGTGCATGTGTGTGTGTGCGCGTGTGATCATTCTTGTACATGACAGCAAACCAGTATTGGACATTCCAATAAAAGATAATTCAGTTAATCTGTTTGCTCTGGCCGACTAAGAATCAACTGTGTGAGACACCCCGCTGTAAGTCACCTAAACAAATAATAATGTTAATAATCATCGATGTTCTATGAAGCTAATTTTTTACCTTTTAAAAAAGGTATATAGATACATTAAAGAGCATTCTAACTGAACTGATTGGTGAAGCTTTGGTGTGTTTCTCTGTCTGTGGAGGTGAAAGGACGATTTCACAGAGCTGGGGGGGGGGGGGTATAAATTCATAAAACATTTCCACGACTCCCCTGACTTTCTCCTTGTATTTCACATCATGTCCAAACGCATCTCATCAAAAGGTGGACAATTAGAGCAATTACTGCAGCTGCTCTTCCAGTGAACTGCGGTTTTGAGTTTTCGGTAGAAAGCACATCTCAGGGGGACGCAGCTCTCTGGCAGTGCTGCCAGAGGAGCAGCCCAACAACCAGATAAGAAGCTCTACCGTATAAACATGAATAAAACTGTGCATCGAACAATGGCATTTGATGCTGCAAAAATCCTTCGGGTGAACAATTTGTGTTCTCATCTAAAAATAGCATGACAATGACAACTTAAAAATATCAAACCCCGGTGGAATTATTGTGAGGGGCAAATTGAGTTAGATAACAGTTTTGTCACTGTCTCAGTCAATGGAAAACACAACCTGTCAGGATCACTCTTTGCTTTCTATATTTTTACAACCATGACTGTAGGAGTTGTATGACATTGAAAGGCGCTGTTACTGCGTGAGTGAGCAAAAAGAGACCTGACAGGCCCTTTACTCACTCGATGAGCCTGTGGATGTGAATAATCATCTTACCGATGATCACGAGAATAAAGATGACGCTGGCCACTCCTGCGCTGATGTAGAACATGATTCTGATGTGGTACGCCAGCTCATTCATATCGTCCACATTGGGCACAAGGATGGGTGGGATCAGGAACCCAATGGCAATACCCATCTGTGAGAGAGAGGCACAAATTTAAATAAATGACTCTGTGCCTCCAGCTGACGACCACACAAACAAATACAGTCAGTACACTTCAATTAAGGAGACGTCATTGTTAAAGTGGAAAAAGGTTGAAAAGAAAGAAAGCTCGTAGAAAAGGGTAAGATTTTTAATCTGCCTTGATAAGAAAACTGATGCAACTTAAGTACACATCTGGCATTTGACTGTTTGACATTTGTGTGAGTGATGGCTACCTGCTATTGTGAGCACATCAGTGACACGCTCTTTCACTTGTACATACTGGCGACATTCAAAATATGTCAAGAGTTTGACCTTTCCAGAAGATATTCTTATTCACTTTCTTGCTGCACATTTGCTCTGTAAATAAAGAGCTAGAGCCACGAGACACTTAGCTTAGCCTAGCATGAAGACTGTAAAATGGCGGGAAACAGCAAAATGTAACAAAATCTCCCAAATAGCACCTCTGAAAATTATTTTACAAACATATTGTATAGTGTTTCTGAGTAAAAGCTTAAATGTGCAGTTTTATGGAGGATGTGTCGGACAATTTCTTGTCTAGGAGTGACTTTACTGCATTAGGGTTTCTGCTCCCTTTAGGATTGTAAGATATGGTCACAATTTCAGAATCATCAGAATACTTTACTTATTAGAATACTTTATTGCTAGTTAAACAGGCTAGCTGTTTCCAGTCCTTATGCTAAGCTAACCAGCTGCAGTCTGCAATCTTATAATCGGCGGACAGATATAAGAGTGGTACTGATCATCTCTTTTTCAATCTCCACAAGGAAGTGAATAAGCATATCTTTAAAAATGATTTTAAAAAACTGAAACTGTTGTTTTATGAACTAGCGGTACTGTGAGGGGTCTTGTTTGTGTGGACATGTTCTAGGCAAGAAGATACAACGTCTGAAATTTTACATTCTAAAAATCCTCACCACCCTCCCACCCTCACCACTTAGTGGATCTGGGACAAATGCCACATGAGTAGTGCCCACTTCTTCAGCTTCTTACAGCCTCAAGAGCATTCCAGGGGGGACACCAGCCGAGGTCCCTCCGCTCTAGGGGTAAGGTGAGAGAAGGGAAAAGGGCAAAAAGTGACAAGACATGTCCCTGAAGGAGGAACAAACCTGTGAGGCGAGGAAGCAACAAAAATATATCAGACCGAGTCGGGGAATATTAAAGTCAACATGATGGATAGATCTGTACGTGTTCCCCTAAGCAGCACTCAGTGATACTTGAACTGTTGCTGCATTGATGTTAGGCATCTTACAGTAGCTACAATCATTAACTAAAGAAGGGACAGAATTGGAACAGTAGAGTCAACTGCTCAGCCGATTGAAAGCAAAGAAAATACACTGTATGGCAACTTTTTGCGCATTTTGGCTAAGTAGAGCAAGTCTTGATAACATGCAAAACAAGCTCATTCTGAACTGGTGCAAATCAAGTATACTTCTGGCACACAAACTGTTGATCTGTTTGATCTTCAAAGCATCACAGCCTGTTATGGAAATACTACCTACTTTTTGTTCAGTGTGAACTATTTCTGAACGTCCATGGGGATATGTAAACCACTTCAGCCTGAAACCTTAAAAGTATCATGTTTAGGGACCAGAGCCAAAGAAATAAGGCCGTGGTGAGCAAGTAAACATCAACAACAATGTGTTCTTCAATCTTGATCAGCGGGGAGCGGGACATTAGCACCAAACAAAAACATGCATGACAATGGCCGGCATGCAGTGTTTGCTTTTAGGCAGGTGAGAGAGGGCAAACTTCAATTGAAGGAAAACAGTTTGGCTTCGGAGGGGGTTCAGAGGAGTCGGACATTTTTTGATGGTATATGTTTATGTACAGTGTTGCCAGTGCCTGTGTGTCATTCAATGGCTGTTTTTATTGGCTTGTACAGAAAGAATTAGTTAGAGCTAAATAGAGTCTGAAAACCCGGAAATCAGTTAGCATGTTTGCACTTCTGGTTCCCTCGTCTCAAACTCAATGTGTTTTTTAGTTTCATGCCAGAAATAAGGTTTGTGGTTACCACGGGCTTAAGATATTTACATGTTTTGATTGAAGAAACAAAATGCTCAAAGCTGATCTTTTCCTGACCCTAACCACGTGGATGTTTTGCCTATACCTAACCGGACCATAATTGCAGCAATGTCACAACATAGAACTGAAAACTGAACCTAAAGAAATGACAAGATGAAGCATGTCAGTAGTTTGCAGAAGTTAGCATTCCCACGTATATACGAATACTTATTTTGAAAGCAGGAAATCGAGGCTCTTTGTACATGTAGAGAAAGTAATTAAGCTAGCACAAAGACTCTGGTATAGATTTAACTATGTTGGAAATCTTGTGGGCATTTTAGAAAATACCCTAAAAGTAAACTCTGAGCAAATACGTTCACATCATTAAAATTCCATCAACTTTTTATATACCACATGTGACATCCTGAGGTAATTTTACCAGAAGTGAAACCATCTACTTAAGCATACATCAGGCGCTTGTTCTGCAAGTTGTAACAAGTATCACTTCGCTAGGATCCTTTTTGCTGTTAGAAGCTGAAGTGGAGAGCAGCCGCAAAGTTTTCCTGCAAGAGTGATTCACTGTGTTAAACCTGCTGACTCAAGAAGAAGGTTGGAAACAGAATTCACAGGAACAGACAGTCACGCATTCAAGATGGCAAACACTGACAGGACATAACACTTTGAGATATACTGCAAAGAGTGTTAAAGATGATAGAGCTCTCCTTCAGTTAATGCTTGCCTAATACACTCACACATACAGTTCTTTTACCACCAGTTTGAGAAGTCTGTAACACCACACACACACTGCAAAAGATGAATTGAGGCCGACAGGTAAACAGAGACACACCTGGTTTCCCAGTACGCCAATGGAACAGGCAGTGGACACCTCCTGCTGCCCAAACCACAGGGATGCAAGTCTGGATGGGATGCCTAGGCAATAAACCGCAGCCGCTGAACACACCAACTGGCCGAAGAAGGTCATGGCGAACATATCAGGGTAGGCCGTGCCCGTCTTGATCCAGGCCCCGATGCAGTTGAAGGCCGAGCCCACCACCACAACGTCCCTCATGCCCCGGTTGTCAAGTAGCCAAGTGACGGGCAGGATGAGGGGGATGTAGGTGAGGCAATAAGTCATGGAGAGCCAGTCGATGGTCACGCTTTCGACGCTGTAGAAGCGCACGAAGATGTTGCTGATGATGCTGTACTGCAGCCACATAAAGCTGTTGCTCATGGAGTAGGAGCAGAAGATGAATAGCATGACCCACCGTCGCCTGTACAGTCTGGTCTCCATCAGGGGGAAAAGCTGTGATCTGTCCAGGGCTGAAGTCTCCAATGTGTTGCTGCTGTCTCCCAGAAGCAGTGGGTGTTTGTAATCCCCAAACCTGGTTTTCTCGAATCCTGTCTGAGACCAGTCATCTTGAGAAAATTCATCCTGAGAACTCATGTTGCTCCAGGTGAAACGCTTCCCTTTTACTTCAGACTTCAGCAGCACTCAAAAGCTGGAGGGAAGAGCAAACATTTCTCCTTGTGTGTGCGCTCTCTTAATACCGTGGCAGTTTACCTGACTCGCCCCTCCCACCCACAGATATTTCCTACATGTTGATTGTAAACAAGCCAGCCTGCTGATCCTAAATTGGAGATTACTGCTTATCACTCCTTGCTTCGCAAAGTTGATATAATGAGTGATGCTGGGAAGCTCTGATCTCAGCCAACAGTCACATACCTGACTGACTCTGCTATTTACCACCTCTGTAGTCACGTGATGGACTTCTGTTACGAGCTTTGCTTTTAATGTGTGAACCCACTGTAGCAACATCACACACTCACAAACATAGACAAGATACAGTCCACTGAGGGTGATGCTTACCAAAAGCTACAACGTCTTCAGAATGCAATAATGCAGAAAGAATGTGGAAAGAACGCAAAAATAAAATACATTTTTGTCGTTTAAAGCATGAAAACACGCCTCAGTCTTTTGTGGTTGGCAAACATTACAATGCAAACCAAGGGTAGCCGTGTAGCCGCCATATGCAAATAATACTAAATTTGTGGTTATTAACACCCCGTCTCAACAATACATGACACTTGTATTACTAGGAAGTAAACTTCTGTGATTACACAAGGCGACAATATCTCACCACAGAAACACCAGTCATTAAAGTGTTTGAGGTTCATAAATTGGATTTACTGATGCCCAATCATTGTGTATTACATCATCTGTGTTTGGACTAAGAGTGCTGACACACCCACAACTAGTTGATTAAACATAAATGTTTACATAGAGTCCAGTCAGAAACTATTATTGTGCTTTTTATCACACATTTTTTGTTGTTTGTGTGGTTTTAAATTAAATGCCGACCTCCAGCTTAATTTGAAGGTGTTTTCAGGTTCACATCAGCAGATGAGTGCAGCACCTGTGGTCCTTTTTATACAAGTCATTGCAATTTCTGGAAACAACAGTAAGTGACTGTACAAATGAACAAGAAACCCCATTTAGCAACATATCATCGCAGAACACTTTATACGTTTCCGGGTGACGCTCCGGCTGATCTCTATCCTTGTGTTTTCTGCCTGCGATGTGTAGGTAGTCATTATATTAAAAATAGAGAATCATCACATGCACATGAACCAGATCTGAAAACAAATATTGATATGTGCACAATCAGCATGGTATTTAATTTAAATACATGCTCTATCACTACCTGCTTGAAGGCCCCATAGTGTAAAAAGTGATCTTTCCATGTCTGTTTTTATTATAACGCAGGTCTAGGTGCGATTTTAATACTGTTAAGGAATCAAAGCAGTCAATATACGGGGGACAGCGCACAAAAAACGGTGGGGTCAGTGGCAGTGTTAACATTGCAAGACTTTTCAGTGAATTTTTTTTGTTAATGTCTCAGGGAACAAAGCATGGATCCTGATGACAAAACCAGCTTTGTTTAGGTGACAGATCCAAACAGAAACCCGGGTCCAGTGCATTTATTTATGGTCTTCCTTGATTGAAATAAACGGGATTGTTGGGCCTTGGCGGAGGTATACGCTCTACTGAGTGCCATTCTAGTTCTACATGAAAAGGAGGGGAAGGTTGAGCTTTACCTAGTCTGTCTGCTTTTAGATATCCACAACACTGAAACAGACACCTGGACCCCTTTTGATAGGGAATGTTAGGCATTACTGGCTACAAAAAAAAACTACAAGTTATAGTTTTCATTTAAAAAGTAACCTCTGCCTCTCATTTTGAGTTATAATGGACTGAACTGCGGTTAAATAAGGGCTAGACGGTCTCTACAGTCTTTGTGACAGTGTCAGACTAGACATTTCTGACGGCAGGGCTGCAGTGCCCCTGCCGTCTCCAGCCTCCACCTACACCACCTCTCTGGCTCCCATGAATGGAAGGAGTGAAGGGAAGACAAGGAGCAGCAAAACATCTGTCCTCAAATTGAAACTACGTACTAAACACACGCTTCGTTATCACTATTCTCAGGCTTCTTTCAGGAAAAAAAAACACCACCCTCGCAAATGGACATGGGATGTCACTGCAGCAGACTAAACAGTAGTTGTTCATCAGCTTTTCCGAGATTTCTTCATGGGCGACGCGTTCGCCTCAGTATCCACAAAGGCGGCGCAATAAATCGCTCCGCCGCGTCAGATAAACAGACAGTAAAACGATTTGAGGCTCGTTTTGCTCCAATATCTTGACGCCAAAGTCTGTTGTTTTTATGGCTTGCCCGACTATACGCTTCCTGAGAGTGACGACACGTGATCGCGCGCTACAAATAAAAACTATTTAAAAATCCCCACAGCCTGTCCCCCTCGCGAGATGATCCACAATAGACGCGCTACAACAGACTGGACATGTGAAAAGAAACGTCGGTGTACCGTACCTGGAGCAGCGCAGCATTCACACACTGCCCCACTACATCCACCTCACACACACACACTGTACCAGCGGAAGACGGCGAAACTGTGCACGTCACCTCCCATCTGGGCACCACCCTCAAGACATATCACTTTACAAAAGGGGTGTCAGGGAAATCGACCCCTATGCTTGACGACAGATTCTTAAAAGTGACTGTAATGAACGTGTAATTAATACTTAAGGCATCATTTTAGTGGGCATTACAGGAAAGAGCAAAACTACTATTAGTGGCCTATTTAATTTCACTGGAGATGGAAGAGGAGTGTCAATAAGTGTGTTGCTGTGATTTTTTGACATCTTCTGTAAGTTCTAGGTTAAGTGATTTTGTTTAACTGTGATATTTTTTTCCTCCCCTACCAAGATCAAGGCCTTATTTCCTGAGAAATGAATGAAAATGTAGAAAAACGCCCTATCTCGCATCATTAGAGAAAGGCAGAAAAAACTCTTGGATCTGTTGCTCGATCTGGATCAGCACCAAAAGTTCACAGGGTCTATTCTGGGCTGAGAGCCATCCTCTGCCCGAGTTCTGTGAAAATCCATGCAGTAGTTTTTGTGTAGTCCTGCTGACAAACCAACCAACCAACAATCAAATATACACATGTGGAAACGTAGCCTCTATTGGCGGAGGTAAATACCATAGCTGAGTTTTTAACCCCCTACGTATCCGATTGCTGTATTTACTAGATACTTTTCATATTGGAATTTGCACAAATGGTGTGTAATGTTGTTTCACAGTTCCGCCAAAGAGAGATTTCCCATCGACACTCATCAAATGGTTTCATTTAAATGAAACTATGAGGCCTAAAGAGGTTAGTGCAGTTAGGTCAGTTAATGCTTGCCTAAAAAACTCACTCATACACTACTTTTACCACTGGTTTGAGAAGTTTGTAACACCATACACATACTGCAAAAGATGAATTGAGGCCGACAAGTAAACAGAGACACACCTGGTATCCCAGTACGCCAATGGAACAGGCGGTGGACACCTCCTGCTGCCCAAACCACAGGGATGCAAGTCTGGATGGGATGCCCAGACAATAAACCTCAGCCACTGAACACACCAACTGGCCGAAGAAGGTCATGGCGAACATATCAGGGGAGGAAGTGCCCGTCTTGATCCAGGCCCCGATGCAGTTGAAGGCCGAGCCCACCACCACAATGTCCCTCATGCCCCAGTTGTCAAGCAGCCAAGTGATGGGCAGGATGAGGGGGATGTAGGTGAGGCAATAAGTCATGGAGAGCCAGTCGATGGTCACACTTTCGACGCTGTAGAAGCGCATGAAGATGTTGCTGATGATGCTGTACTGCAGCCACATGAAGCCGTTGCTCATGGAGTAGGAGCAGAAGATGAATAGCATGACCCACCGTCGCCTGTACAGTCTGGTCTCCATCAGGGGGAAAAGCTGTGATCTGTCCAGGGGTGAAGTCTCCAATGTGTTGCTGCTGTCTCCCAGAAGCAGGGGTTGTTTGTAATCCCCAAACCTGGTTTTCTCGATTCCTGTCGGAGACCAGTCATCTTGAGAAAATTCATCCTGAGAACTCATGTTGCTCCAGGTGAAACGCTTCCCTTTTACTTCAGACTTCAGTAGCACTCAACAGCTGGAGGGAAGAGCAAACATTTCTCCTTGTGTGTGCGCTCTCTTAATACTGTGGCAGTTTACCTGACTCGCCCCTCCCACCCACTGATATTTCCTACATGCTGATTGTAAACAAGCCAGCCTGCTGATCCTAAATTGGAGATTACTGCTTATCACTCCTTGCTTCACAAAGTTGATCTGATCTCAGCCAACAGTCACATACCTAATTAACTCTGGTGTTTACCACCTCTGTAGTCACGTGATGGATCTCCGTTAAGAGTTTTGCTTTTAATGTGTGAACCCATTGTAGCAACTTGATTTTATTGCTAAAGTGGGCACATCACACACTCACAAACACAGACGATCTAAAGTCCAACTGTCTAACTGTTGTTAGATATCCAAAACACTGAAACAGACACCTGAACCCCTTTTGATAGGGAATGTAAGGCATTACTGGCTACTAAACATAACTCCAAGTTAGGTGAAACATTAGAATATCGTGCAAAAGTTCATTTATTTCAGTAATTAATCTTAAACGGTGAATCTAATATATTATATAGACTCATTACATGGAAAGCGAGATATTTCAAGCCTTTATTTGTTATCATTTTGATGATTGTGGCTTACAACTAATGAAAACCCCAAATTCAAAATCTCAGAAAATTTGAATATTACATGAAATCAAAAGGATTTCAAATACAGAAATGTCGGCCCTCTGAAAGTTATAATCATGCATATGTACTCAGTACTTGGTTTGGGCCTCTTTTGCATGAATTACTGCCTTAATGCGGCGTGGCATGGATGCTATCAGCCTGTGGCACGGCTGAGGTGAGCGACCTTCAGCTCTTCTGCATTGTTCTGTCTCGTGTCTCTCATCTTTCTCTTGACAATGCCCCATAGATTCTCTATGGGGTTCAGGTCACGCGAGTTTGCTGGCCAATCAAGTACAGTAACACCAAGGTCATTGAACCAGGTTTTGGTACTTTTGGCAGTGTGGGCAGGTGCCAAGTCCTGCTGGAAAATGAAGTCAGCATCTGCATAAAGCTTGTCTGCTGAAGGAAGCATGAAGTGCTTTAAAATGTCCTGGTAGACGGCTGCGTTGACTCTGGACTTAATAAAGCACTTAACGTCACACTGGACTTAGGCATCTTGGATTGTGTGCCTCTCCATTCTTCCTCCAGACTCTGGGGCCTTGGTTTCTAAATAAGATGCAGAATTTGCTCTCATCAGAAAAGAGGACTTTGGACAACTGAGCAACAGATCTTTTTTTTTCTTTAGCCCAGGTAAGACGCTTCTGACGTTGTTTATTCTTCAGGAGTGGCTTGACAAGAGTAAATGACATTTGAAGCCCGTGTCCACGATCCATCTGTGTGTGGTGGCTCTTGATTTACTAACTCCAGCCTCAGTCGACTCCTTGTGAAGCTCCCCAACATTTTTGAATGGCCTTTTCCTGACATTCCTCTCCAGGCTGCAGTCATCCCTGCTGCTTGTGAACCTTTTTCTTCCACACTTTTCCCTTCCGCTTAACTTCCTATTCATGTGCTTTGATACAGTACTTTGAGAACATCCATTCTCTTGCAATTACCTTTTGAGGCTTTTCCTCCATGTTGAGGGTGTCAATGATGGTTTTCTGCACAACTGTCAGGTCAGCAGTCTACCCCATGATTGTGAATTTGACCAGACTGAGAGACCATTTAAAGGCTCAGGAACCCTATGCAGGCATTTTGGATTAATTAGATGATTACAGTGTGACAATTTGAGCCTAAAATATTGAACCTTTTCACAATATTCTAATTTGCTGAGATTTTCAATTTGGGGTTTTCATAAGCTATAAGCCATAATCATCAAATAATTATGAAATATCTCACTTTGCATGTATTGAGTCTATTTAATATATTAGTTTCACCTTTTAAGTTAAATTACTGAAATAAACGAACTTTTGCACAATATTCTAATTTTTGAGTTTCACCTGTAATGGACTGAACTGCAGTTAAATAAGGACTCTACAGTCTTTGTGCCAGTGTCAGACTGGACATTTCTGACGGCAGAGCTGCAGTGCCCCTGCCGTCTCCAGCCTCCCCCTACACCACCTCTCTGGCTCCCATGAATGGAAGGAGTGAAGGGAAGACAAGGAGCAGCAAAACAGAGTATTGTGTATTTTATTTCATTGTTTATTGAACTGCAGAGAGAAAAGAGGACTGCACTGTGATATCCTGAGGCTGATGATCATTTTCACGCGCCATTGCTGTGCTGTATGCTGTGCTGCAGGAGGGAGCTGTGTGTAATAAACAACCCAAAATCCACCTGGCCGTGTCTGTGGACTGTAGAAGCGACAGTAGTGTGGAGCTGCATCCTACCAACCAATCTGCATCATCAGGTCACGCCTTCTGCTGCATATGATGTGGAAATAGAAGTGTATGATTGCAAAATGGTTGTCCCCATGGTTGTGGTGCCTGGACAGACTGATGACACGATCTTGGGCAGCAATGCCATGAAGACAATTATGCAACAGGCTGAGAAGGAACACAAAACTGGCGGATGTGTTTCCCTGTGTTGCAGCGGAGAATCTGTCTCAATCTGAACACATCCAGGTTCACTCTCAATCTATGACTGACGCTACGATGCCAAGGTCCAAGGAGGATGTCAAAAGACCATTAGACAAGCTTGGTCTAACTAATCTGGACTTGGATTCATGTGCCGTCTCTGACCTGTGGAGAGACAGGCTTTTCCAGATCATTGAGAGACATGAGTCAATCTTCTCATGACACAAGATGGACTGTAGAGAGGCATGTGACTTTGTGCACAAGATACATCTTGTGGATGAGAGGCCATTCCGGTTGCCCTACCGCAGAGTGCCACTATCAGAAGCTGAGAACAGCTCTCAATGAAATGGAAGAAAAAGGCATTATTTGCAAATCCTCCAGCGAGTATGCATCACCACTTGTCCTTGTATGGAAGAAAAATGGGGATCTGCGCATCTGCACTGAAATTAATTGAAATTTAATCAATAAACACACTCGAGTCTGGCTCTGACAGCGTTTTGCATCATGTGCATCTGCACAATATCATAGCCCATGATTTCCGAAAATATACTATGTCAACTAGTGATATCAGCACAAGAACTGTTGAGGAATATTTAGACAATTATTTTTGTCATGTTATAATAATTTACAGACACGATCGTTTTGCCCGTGTGTGTCCTCGCACAGAGCGAGACTGGACACAGGAGCTCAGCTTCGTGGCTTTCAACAAACTATTAAGCTAAAACTTTTACTCTTAAACACAAAAGGCAAGTCCACTTTAAGAAAAATAATTGTTCATCACTTAAAATGGACGGAGCAACCTAACGCAGACAAGTCAGCTTACCGTTTTTAGGTGATAAGCCATGTTTGCAGTCGAGCTGTGATATACAAACTGTTGCTTGCAAACTTTGCATTCGACTTTTTTTCCATTTTTATAAAATGCTGCCACACTCCTGATGTCTTTGACATGGTAGAAAAGGAATGACTGTAAATGAAACGCTTAAAAATAAATAAATATTTAACAAACCACCGCCCCGAGGCCTTCACGATCTTCAATCTGTTTGTCTGTAGTGGGTTGGGCTTGGGTTTCCAAAATAGTGAAAACAAGGGTGGTGTTCTGAAGACACACTGTTACCTGTGAAACACGTGTGCTCTGAAAACACCCCCATTAGCACTTGGTACTTTCCTCCTGATAAAGTCAAAGATGCAGGACACACAGCAATGGGATGGAGAGGACCCGCTGCATGTTTACGCACTGCCACAGCAGCATGTAATTAACACGGCAAAAATCGACCAATCAGAATTTTGGTCGAGCCAGAACTTATCAACCAATAAATCAACCAGTCGACTAGGAGATTACAGCCCTACTGGAAAGGTTGAAGCCATTAGCCAGTTACAGGTGTCTGACTTGATGGACAGTGACGGTGTCACCCCTTTACAGAAGGAGATTCTGTCATTCTTGGGGATGGTGCTGTATTATCAGCATTTCATCAAAGATTGTTCTACTAAGGCCAGGCCCCTTTTAAAGCTCCTCTCAGAACAAAAGACTGGCGGCAAAACCCAGAGCAGGAGGATGCATGAGAAAAAGCGCTCTAGTCAAGTGAAGCTATCGGCAGACAACTGGATGTCCGAGTGTCAGGATGTGTTTGACACTCTGAAACGCAATCTATCGCACAGTGTGACCCTAGCCCATCCTGACTTCAAGGAGCCTTTTATTCTTGCTGTGGATGCCTCTTTGATGCAATTGGAGCTGTTCTTTCTCAGCTTCAACATGCTGAGAAAGTTGCAAGGCCTCGCTAGTAAAACACTGTCAAAATCCAAGTCGAACTACCCAGCTCACAGACTGTAATTTCTTGCCTTAAAGCGGACCATATGCGACAAGTCTTCCCATTGGCTAAAAGAAGGCATTTTACTGCATGGTCTGACAACAACACCTTGACGTACATCTTAATGAAGCCCAGATTGGATGCCTGTGAACAGAGGTGGGAGGCGAAACTAGCGGTATATGATTTCGACCTGAAATATGTTCCAGGGCCAAGGAGTACTGCAGCTGATGCCTTTAGCTGCGAACCCTTCATCCGTTCCAGCATAAGCCATCATCTGGTAAAGGAGCCTTGTCTGTCTTTGTTGGATGAAATCAACGGAGTTTTGACTGGGACAGTGCAAGACGCCTTCTGACTAACGTGTGTTATTGGTGCTGAAGAGGTGTCAGCCATCTTGGACACCCATTGCACTGGTGGTGTCTCCCATCTGTCAAGTGCTAGTCCATCCTCACTGCAGTTGCCTGACGAAGACCCATCCATACAGTCAGTTGCACAATCTGCAGCAGCAGGATGCTACAGTGAGCAGAGCACTCTTCTATGTTCAGCGACACAAGAGGCCAAACGCACATGAAAAAGCGACTGAGTCGAGCTGTGTACTCAGATTGTTGAAGCACTGGGAGGAATTGAAATGGCGTAATGTGATTCTCTTCAGAGTGAAGACAGACCGTCACACTGACAAACTCTTTCAGTTTGTCAGTTGACCCAAGTCTTTGAAACATCAAGTCCTGCACGGCGTTCATGCTGCAGCTGGCCACCAGGGCCATTCAAGAACTCTCTCACTGGCTGGTGAACCGAATGCCCAGGCTCCTCTTGAGAACATCCATACTTCAGCTCTTATGGAACTAGTCTGCATTGCTTTTTGGACAGCAGAGACAAGTGACAGGAAGGGCACTGATGTTCTTGTTGTCACAGACCATTTCTCAAAGCTGGCGCTAGCCTTTCCCTGTAGAAGCCAATCAGCGAAGCAAGTAGCCCGCTGCTTATGGCGCACATTTTTCTGCATCTATGGGTTCCCAAAACGAATCCACCCTGATCAGTGGGCCAACTTTTACAGCAGGCTCATCAAAGACCTTCTTGAGGTGGCAGCGGAGTGCCCATACAACTCCATATCACCCCATGGGCAACAGAATCCCAGAAAGATTTAACAGATCTCTTGGTGGAATGATAAGTACAAGTACAAAGCGCAAGTCTAGGTGGCCGCAAGTGCTCCAGATGTTGACCTCCTGCTATAACTGCACTGTGCATGAGACAAGCAGTCACTTGCTTTTTTTTTCTTTCATTTTACTGCTTTAGTTTGTTTTATGAATTGGGTGTATGTGAGTCTCTACACTCATTCAGCGAAGACATGCACAGGTTTTTGGGATGTAAATGGCATCCCTGTTTGTCTGTGATAAGTGTGGGTTTTGGTACCACCCTGTCCTTACACACTTCTTAAGGAAGAATTCCCGACATTGACTTTTTCGTACATCACTGCTCGAGACCCACAGTTTTTTTTACCTTTTCCACTGAATCCATTTTTTGTGTATATTTTTGTTTTTTTGCTTTTCGTCTTGGTTGTCCCGCTCTGTGTTGCCCCTATTTAGCATAATTTACGGGGGCTGCATGTAACAGAGTAGATTTGTGCTTGGTAATTTATGGCAAAATAGGTGCAACACTGCCATCTATTAACGCAGTGGTTGGGGAACTGCACAGAGAAAAGAGGACTTCACTGTGGAAAGATGTCCTCTTGCATGGTCAGGTATATTTAATAATTTTGCTAAAGGTGTCAGATGTTCATATTTTATATTTTGCTGTCTAATGTACTCATTGAGATTTGTCCTAACTGTCTTGAGCGCTTACTGTGATTTGTTAAGCCACAAAGCTACTTTTTGGAGACTTGTAATGATGCTAAACTAGCTTAAATGCTTCCCCTCGTTTCATGTGTTGTTCAGATTATCCTGAGACTGATGATTATTTTCACACGCCATTGCTGTGCTGTATGCTGTGTTGCAGATAATATGTTGTGCATTTTGTTATGTTACTTTTCATGACGTTTTTATTTTAGATTTTGTCTGTGTGAGCTGCTACTTGTTCAGCTAAACGGCTCACATTCATTCATCTAGCTCTGAATTCAGTGTATTTTCATACTTACCTCATGGTAGATGTTGAAAGTGTTCTTAAAATCAGTTTTATGTCACATAACGGATTAGTAGGGGTTTTTACTTATGTTTGTGGAATAACAATATACACTATATATTTGATTGCTATATTTACTAGATACTTTTCATAGCGGAATTTACACAAATGGTGTGTAATGTTGTTTCACAGTTCCGCCAAAGAGAGATTTCCCATCGATACTCATCAAATGGTTTCATTTAAATACAACTATGAGGCCTAAACAGGAGAAAAATATCCTGCATTTCACAAATATCAGAAGCAATACAGATTTATGTCTCAGGACTTTGTTTATCCCTCGTTAATTTCTGATAAATATTATGGCCCTCATATTTATCTTGTGACACTTTAAAAGGGCCTTGACCTTTAGGATGGAAATACAGACTTAACTACTTAACACAAAGCAGCTGATAATGGCACCGCCTGGACCAGCTATTACAATAAAATAAAATATACATCGGTGGCATTAAAAGCAATAACATAATATATAATAAATCCATCACTCAAAAGGCATTTAAGTTCTGATAATTTCAGAATATTTTCCTGTTGATGCTTCTGTGCTTTTAGTTTGAAAGCAGGACTTGTACTATGACTGATTGTTTCTTTGGTTTCCTGCAGATACTTATATTTGGCTAAAAGGATCTGAATACTCCATCTTCCAACAACTGAATAGTGTTTGCTTTCTGGCTGAATAAGAAGACAGCGCAATGCTTCAACAAATCCACTCAAAATAGGCGAACAAGTTAAAAAAAAAAAAAAATCCATGAGCCCTGATAAGCTTTATCAAGGTAAGCAGACGCTGTGAATATGCAGATAAGCTTTAACATGTCAGCACACACACACCAACACACCTCCAGAGGACATAGACAAAAAGTCAAAGTATCTCTTCTTGCAAATGCAAATTGCTTCAGGATGTGTGATGTATTTAAGAACCTGTGTAGGTTAGGATGACATATCTAACATCCTGGTCACTTAGTCTCACCTCCCAAACACATGTACTCCGTGATAGATATGCAGGTAGATCTGTCAGCTACTTAAACAAAAGAAAGAGGATTACACTGGGTAGCCCACCCATCACACTTAAGTCCAGGATCATTAACGGCATGTTTCTGTCACTATTGGTTGGTTCAGCCTAAACTAATATATTTCTTCCTCATGTCAAGTCCAGGGACATCCAGGGATTTTTTTTTTTTTTCAGGAGTCTCCGAGGTGGCAAAGCAAACAATGGAAGGTGAGAAGCACAGAAAACAGGTTGGATTAACATAAGGGCGAAGCGGACAACTGCCTCACCCACTCCCTGTCATTCTGATATTTGTTATTCGATTACTTGGAAATGTTAGGGAGCAATCGTGTACATTGTCAACAAAGGCATGTCGAGCATTACTATGTAATCTTGTAGAAGCGAACCAGAAAATCTAGCCTGTTAGTTGAGAATAGAGATGTTCCTAGTGAGTATTTCTTCTGTCATTCAAACCTTAACCCTCACCTGTAAGGGTTAACGTTGTCTGAAATTATATTGTGTTACAACAGTTAGCCATAACTGTTAGTAATGTAAGGACGCTAGATGTTTATAAAGCAACATATGACTAGGATATTACAGTGCATATTCTATCAATATTTTATTTAAATGTATACAATACTAATGGACGAGTATTGGTTGTAAGGTTTAAATTGTCAGACTGATGCTCAGTGTCTGTGCAAGTTGAATTAGACTCAACAATCACAAATCAAATCTTTCATCGACATCCCTGGTTGATACTGCGCTCAGTTTATTGTATTCAATCAAATTCTTAATTTTGGGCGAGGTAATATTTTCTCCTCATGTACGGGTCAGTGTCTATGGACATGGATGAAGGGATGAGGGGGGTCACCCGGGGCCCTACATTTGCCCCTCTAAGGGGTTAATCCGGCCATGGGTTTAGCCCATTGAAGGATAATTAAACATGGCAATTTAATAAGGTCAAAATTAAATTATACAGTATAAAGAGATCTTTTTTAATAAGACTTTTCTTGGAGCACAACAGATCCACTCACCTGATTCCCAAAAACTCCAATGGAGCACGCTGTGGAAACCTCATCCGCGCCGAACCACACCGATGCCAGGCGGGAGGGCATCCCGAGGATGAAGACCTGGGCGAGGGAACTTGCGAACTGTCCGAGCACTGTCACCAGGAACAGGTCGGGTTGGGCACTGGCCACCTTGATCCACGTCCCGGCGCAGTTGAGCGCGCTGGCCAGCAGCGCTGTGACCCGCAGCCCTTTCTTATCCAAGAGCCAGGTGACCGGGAAGATGAAGGGGATGTAGGTGAGCATGTAGACCATGGAGAGCCAGTCCACAGCCATCGCGTCCACGTTGTAGAACTTCATCATTATGTTGCTGATGATCCCGTACTGGATCCATTGGTACGCGTTGCTCAGGGAGTAAGAGCTGAACAGGAACACGATCGCCCAGCGCTTCTTGTACAGGCGCGTCGTGGCCGCAGAGCCGCTGTCCCCGTTCGGGATGCTGCTGCATTCAATCTGGTCCCCGGCATCTGGACCGCCCGCTCCCAAAGGTGGACCATCACTCTTGGCATCCTGTGCGCTCGGATCGTGTGAGGTCTGCGTATCATCACCCATTTTCTCTTTCAGTTTAAACGAGAAGCCTCCACTTAAAACCCGCTTAAAATGTCTTTAAAACAACAAAATAATTCAAATCTGTCGGTCCATGTGACAGTATAGAAACCGTTACTTGTCAGTGATGTTGGTTTCCTTTGTCCTCACCAGAGGACTGAGACAACTTAAAATGTTGGTTTCATTCCGAATGACTGACCCGCTCTCGACAAGTTCACCTAATACTTGAGCTGTCTGAGAAATCTCCTTTACTACCCACACTGTGGATATGACCCGACTTCTACTCCCCCCAGCTGCTGAGAGAAGACATGACAGTGACTGTGAAGTGGGACACGCCTACCATCAAGTCAAATCACAGTCAACAGAGCACTACAGTATCTGTGGCACTGTAGTTTGTCTTTATGGTTCGCTGTTATAACTCCATCTCCAATTGTGACAATGCACAGAGGGTTTCCATCTAATAATATTCCTTATATTCATCATGAGGTTTCCACAACTTCTCTACTTCTACTTTAAGGCTCTCCTGCCTGAGTCATGCCATGTTAATCTGGAAAGTTAAATCCCCCCTGGTATGAACAATGACTGCCTTGTTACTACATCTAGGATTGTTATTAGTTGGTTCATACTAAGAACTTCTATTCTTATATGCTTATATTTTTTTTCATGTTCGATTAAATGTGGATTAAGAGTCAAATCTGGCTTTAACAAAAATGTGCCTGCATCTCATTTTTTTTTTTTTTTTTTTAACGCAAAAGGAGAGGCATGTGTAGTTTAAAGACTTAAAGCTGAGCTACATGTGAAGGGAGGGGGATAAGAGATGTAGAAAGTCTGTTTTATCAGTGTTTGCACTATTATACTGAGTGGGAAAATATCCTCAGGTGAAAAGAAACTTTCCCAACCTGTCATTCTTTGTGATGTGAGAAAACGTGACAAATATGCAAGTCTTGTGTGTAAAGCGGATGCTGGAGAGGCTGTAATGCGAAACTGAAGAAACGCTGAATCAAACGTAGGTCAGTTTCAGCTCAGACTTTTTACATTAATACATCTTTCTCGCCATATTAATTACTGAAATGAGCTGACATTAAAGGTGCACTATGTAGTTTTAGGGGAAGATATTTTATTCAGAAGACAAAGATCTTCACTGACTGGTTTTGTTTATGCCTAAACAAACCAAATAACCAAACTGACCCTAAAGGACAAAACTATTTCAGACTGTTTTTCAGACCCTTCAATCTTTCCAGATTCAAACAGTGTTCGGGGTCCTTATTTTGAGAGGAGGGGAGATTCCAGGATGTTCCACCTTCACCTGGTAAGGGTCAGAAAAGTCACATGAGGGGCAATGCCAATAAAAGAGCAAGCGGTCACTGCCCTGGGAAAGGCAGTATCCAAACAAGCACCAGGTGGTCATAGTTCTGGGAAGGAGTAATCAACATCTGTCGTATAGTTTATAACCACTGTATTCAAAGTCAGAAACGTTTGTAATGAGGTGTCTGGACTGCAACACATTCTGGCCTTTAATTCAACTAAGTTTGAATTTAACCTGCTCCTCCTTGTGTAAGCTAAGGAATGTAGACAATACGGGGCTCACAGCTCCAAGGGACCTTGGAGGCAGCATTCAACTGTGTGTGGGTCAAAGGTTAGCAGGAGACAAGGCCACTATAGGGACTAAAACAGAGCCTGGCTCCTATGTCAGGTGGAGGAAGATATCTAAACGTGTACATCTCCAGAAAAGGATAGAGAGATCATTTAGGTAATTTTGGAGTACAAGACCCAAGGAGGAACTGTAACAGATTTAGCCTTTTATGGGAGATGAGCAGGGAGATACCTTTTCATGTCGATTGGATAGATGGACCCTCAACCCACCGCAATGACCAATTAGGATTAGGCAGGTACAGCCCAAAGGACTTTAAGAAGGCCCCTACGAGGAGAGACAGGGGTGGTGCTTGGAAAACCTCCTAAGAGTAAAGGCTGGGGTTTGATGGGGCAGAGGGCAGAGCATATTGGCATTGTTTTGTCCAGAGATTTGATAATATCAGAACGCAGCTGCTTCTGATCCGGACTCAAGGCGCTAGATTCTGTTTTAATAAAGATTGCTTCGTCCTTCCACCCAGCCTTGCTTCCGCAGAATCATTTATGATCAAACTACACGCCGACACCTTTGAGAAGAGAAGCCCAGAAACCACAGTAAGCCTGCAGAGAGCACTTCTGGTCTTCTCTCCATGCTGCGTGTATTAAAGAGATCTGATTCATCAATCTGAGTCTAAAATTCTTCTGAGAATCAGCAACTCTCTACCTCTCCGAGGAGAGTGTCCCTTACAAAGCACAACAGATCCACTCACCTGATTCCCCAAAACTCCAATGGAGCATGCTGTGGAAACCTCATCCGCGCCGAACCACACCGATGCCAGGCGGGAGGGCATCCCGAGGATGAAGACCTCGGCGAGGGAACTTGCGAACTGTCCGAGCACTGTCACCAGGAACAGGTCGGGTTGGGCACTGGCCACCTTGATCCACGTCCCGGCGCAGTTGAGCGCGCTGGCCAGCAGCGCTGTGACCCGCAGCCCTTTCTTATCCAGGAGCCAGGTGACCGGGAAGATGAAGGGGATGTAGGTGAGCATGTAGACCATGGAGAGCCAGTCCACAGCCATCGCGTCCACGTTGTAGAACTTCATCATTATGTTGCTGATGATCCCGTACTGGATCCATTGGTACGCGTTGCTCAGGGAGTAAGAGCTGAACAGGAACACGATCGCCCAGCGCTTCTTGTACAGGCGCGTCGTGGCCGCAGAGCCGCTGTCCCCGTTCGGGATGCTGCTGCATTCAATCTGGTCCCCGGCATCTGGACCGCCCGCTCCCAAAGGTGGACCATCACTCTTGGCATCCTGTGCGCTCGGGTCGTGTGAGGTCGGCGTATCATCTCCCATTTTCTCTTTCAGTTTAAACGAGAAGCCTCCACTTGTAGCACTAACAACCCGCTTAAAATGTCTTTAAAACAACAAAAGAATTAGTCGCATCTGTCGGTAGAAATTCGTCTCCAATTGTAACGATTAATATGAATTAATATATTCATTCTAATAATATCCCTTTATTATATTATGAGGTTTCCACAACTTCTCTAAACTACTTTTAGGCTCTCTTGCCTCAGTCATGCCATGTTAATCTGAAGGTTAAATCCCTCCTGGTATGAACTGTGGGGGGACATTCTTTAATGTCCCTCTATTATTGTGATATGATATTCTTGCATATGAAATCTAACAGATATTGTGCAACATTAATATCATATAGCGTGCTCATAGGTAAGAACTTTTTTAAAAAAAATCTTTATGGAATAATCATTACACTCCACTATAGGCGCAATTCATTTGAATTTTTTGATTGTTTATGAAAACGTGCTCACGAAACTTTCCTCGTGAGAGTTTTCATAAATCACGTATTTGTAATAGCCTCTTATTTGCGCTTACAGTGAAGTGTAATGATTATTCTACTCATTTCAGTCGTAAGAATATCAGGCAACACAAACCTTGAAACAATATATCCCCATTGGGCGCTGTGCCATCGTCACATTCCGTGTCCAGGAGCGCAGCTGAGCTGGGCGGACTCTGTGGTAATTAACTGATCAAGTAAACATTAAATAATGAATGGCCTGCTGTTGATTTTTCACCAAATATACGATTTAGGTTTTCATGTAGTTTGTGTGTCAAGTGGACTGTGCTGCCAGGCGCACCGGGCGCACACCCTCTGCCTTCTCCAGTCAGCTCATCTGGATCATCCTCACCACCTGCGATTTTTGCACCCCCTCCCCCAATGTCCCTTTAGAGGCTCCGTACTTTAGGGACTGTGTAAAAATAGCCTCAGTGAAATTAAATGTCCCCCCCCTTTTTTCCCTCTTTGTGATGCCAGAAAACAGAACAAATATCCAAGTCTTGAAGCAGTAAAGCAGTTGTTCAGGTTGCGCTGCCTTCGGCCACCAGGTGGCACCTTTTACCACGCATTTAGGTCAAGAGAATGATTCCCCAAAACATCATGTCTGTCTCACGTTTTCAATTCTGTTGACTCAAAGAAATTCCAGAAAAAAAGAAACTAAACATTTATTTCTTATGGAAATACAAAATGGGATTTTGTGATAGCTTATATGCTTATATAACATCATATACAAAAGTATATAAAAAAAAACATAATTGGTAGTAACATGGTAACAGAAAATAAAGTACAATGTAAACAGTCCATATATATATGTGCATACATGACGCCTGCGCCAAAACATAGCAATAAAGACAAATAAAAAAAATGATCAGTTGATCTGCCACAAACTGTGTGGAGGAACAGAGATAACCATAAAATCATGAAGGTTATGATGTAGTAAAAAAGGCTTCTGACTCTGTGTGTGTGTGTGCGTGTGTGTGTGTGTGTACGTTCTTCATACCACCACATACCATCGCCAGTATGTGCTGGTTAATGCATTCCAGTAGATATTTATTCTGATACTTTATGAAATGTGTCCATTAGGCCAACACAGTGGCTCCCAATTGCTCCAATCTTCTAGTTGTAGTTCAGTTAGAGTTCCTACAATTCCCAGAATGCATTTTTAGCAGTTAACACAATACAAGCAATTTTTGGCACAAGGGCCGAGGAGTATTGCAATCTGTCCTTAAAAACGAGGTCTATTTGTCGCCTGATCACCACATAAAACCCGGCATTGAAATGCAGTTGAAACAGCAGTTATATGTGACTTGGTGACATCCAGTTGCGTGTAATCAAACGTAGGTCAGATTTAGCTCTGACTTTTTAAATCAAAACATTTTTCTCACCAAATGAATTTCTGAAATCAGCTGATATTTAAAGATGCAGTATGTAGTTTTAGGGGAAGAGATTTTAATCAGAAGACAAAGATCTTCACTGACTGATTTTTTTTATGCCTAAACAAACAAAATTCACAAACTGACCTTAAACGCAACACAATTTCATACTGTTTTACATTGTTTAAATCTGCCACACCCTTCCACCTTTCTAGCTTCAAACTGTGTTCTAGGGCCTTATTTTATCTGAGAACAGCTTGTTTATCCAGTTATTGGAAAAATAAACATGTCTAAGTTTTTATTATTACCTCCTTTAGATTATAAGTATCAAAATTCTGAGTTTGAATGTCTGCATAGTGCTCCTTTAACCACCAATGCTTTCTCTATAATGGAAAGTTATTATCTTCCAAACCAAAATCTATTTCAGCTGCTGGAAATATGTTAAAAATGCCATGCTGGCTAATGGCTCAAGCTAAGTTTAGGTGACAAATAAATGACAAAACAAGAGAGAGCAACAAAGACCAGTTTGAACAGTCCAATCACATTGGATCCATATTTTGTGGCATGATGCTCTGAGACCTAAGATAGGAGGATTTGGCTGCTGGTTCTCCTCCACGGCCAGGGCCCAAAGCTAAGTGCTGCTAGTTGGCTGCTCCTTCTCAACTGTAAACTCTAGAAAAGACGTCGAACCTTCACTTGGCCTCGAGCTGCTGCAGCAGGGGGTTCACCTCACCCTCCGGGGTTTTGACGCTATCTGTCCTGACAATACACGTGGGCCGGTGGCGGTTGAGCATGAGGATCAGCTGCTGCCGTTCAAGCTTCAGCTCCTCAATCTGGGCTTTGAGGTCAGAGTTCAACATCTCTAGTCTCTCCGATTCCTGTGAGAGAACGGAAGGAGAATGAAGTATTAAAGGAGGTAGAGTTGGAAAGTTTTCTTAATGATAAGATAAAAATGTGAGCATTTCAAATGTAGAAATAATAATAATAAAGTAAAGTAATAACCTTGGTATGTCCCACCTTTTGTAGATAATCTGTCCTCTCTTTCTTTTTGTTTCGACATCGAGCTGCAGCCACTTTGTTTTTCTCTCGCCTTCGTTTCCTCCTCTCTTCCTCTTCATCTCTCTAAACAACAGTGCAGGTGAAAAGGTTTCAGGTTGAGTTGTGATGGCCTTGCTGAACGTCAAACTACTTTAAAAAATCCTCATATGCCATCATATAAATAATAAAAGCTTATTTGTATTATGTTCTCTTCTATGGTAATCCATCAGTTATCTTGTATCTAACCATTTTATCTTTTCTTGTGACGACTCAAACAAAATGTTCATCTACCTGCTACCTGCCCTTGTAGCTAAATTGAATTCATTCAAATGATTTCCATCACCCTGATCGTGTTTTTTTCCACTGGTCATCCACTGTGGAAAAGATCTAGTACTATTTTTAGCAACAGCGACACATCCTGCTATGTCCACTAGATGGACCTGTTGATTAAGCTATGACACTGCAAAGGTGCTTTCAGTTCACTCCAACCGGCTTTCAAAGGTTAGGGCACATATTTCACACAATTTAGCTGGAATCTGTATGCTGAATATTTCTGAAATATTTCCACTGCAGTGTGGCGAAAAAACTAAATGTTTAGTGTTAAGAAAAACAATGTAAACAGAGTCAAAATGAACCGTTTCTGATTGCATTATCAGGCACTCATTGTTTCCTTTACCTCTGTTTTGATCACTAGAGGCCTCTTCCCCAGACTGTCCAGGAAGTGCAGAGGTGACAGCATTGTACCGAACTCCTGGAAGTCACCAAATTTGAGCTTGTCAGTCAGCGTGGTGGCTGAGATCCCAGCTAGCGGTCCAAGGCTTGGCAGGGAGCCTGCTGTCACAGAGGGATCTGGGATTTGTCCTGGCATCGTGTCAGACTCGGTCGTGACCACAGCTAGGAGGCAGAGGGAGAAAATGGGAGACATACTCAGACGGCAACTAAACCAGATCAATGAAAAACACATAAAACTCAGCTTGTTATAGCACACGCTTGGAGCATACTTTATGGTGTGAGGGGAGAAAAAAAAAAAACATTTAACATTAACAAATTAAAAGGGAAAATAAATATCTGAGTCCTTTTTTTTAGACCAGCAGACGGTCACAGGGCTTCAAGCAGGCACTTGCCCGAGGTGCACTGCTCCTCTCTAGCAGTCAGACTGGCCAAACTGTGATGAATTGCTGGTCTGTTATAGGAGCCGGATGCTGAGGCTGCTCTCATTAGGCTATTTTATTATTTTGCTTCTTTTTCTGGAATGAATATGCCACCATTTACTGAGATCTTGGCAGAAAACGCACTTCATAAAATCCCCAGAGGCCAAAAGAGAGACGAACAAGACAGTGTACAAAGCAGACTCAGACAAATTCCCACTTTATTTCAAGGAAAGCAAAAGCCAGAATAGAAATGCCCGTTAACCATGCTTTCCTCCTTATGAGACTTCATGACAAGGGAGTAGACTATGGCTGCCAAAATTCAGCACAATGTGGTTAAGCCTGACCCCAAATTTAACTTGTTTTGTTTAGCCAAGTGAAAAATTAAGAGATGACATTGTTTACTCGCAACTCTTTGCGCCAAACAGATTTTCTTTGCATGTTTTGTTCTGCCCGACCACTGACAAATGCCTTAATTTGAAAAATGCTGAGCCTGAACATTTAAATATATCCAGAGACAATGAGCGAGGTGTGTGAGCAAAGCCAGCCAAAGACACAGGAAATTACTACAACAGCTCAGCGGATTTCCAAGCCACATGATGCAGCCAAAAGCGACCATCTGAGGTCAATTACTCAGAGATCTTTAGCCCACACTGAAGCAACAAACAGGCAATATTTGATTTAAATGTCACTGTAGAAGACAGCCATCTGGCGTGTTATTATCTGTGAGGAAATATCTATGAGAATTCTAAGGGAGGAGCTTATGTATGGTGATTATGCATCTACTGAATAGTTATGCATCATGAGAACATGACAAGGCAGGCGACATGAGAAAAACGCATGGGAATAACTTTCAGTTTTCACACTTCCTCAAAACACAGGTCAAAAAAGTGGAACTCTGCAGGTCATGGTTTTGGCACATGATGCCCAGATGCAAATATCTGCTAAAAAAATGAAGCAAAAAAACTCACGGTGCAAAACAAACTACGGCCTGACCGATGTATCAGTTAGCTGATGTGCTCAGCCGATATTGGCCTATCACAGATCAACTGTATCGGCATGAATGTTGTCCAGTACGCGCCCATGTGACACCATGAGAGATTATAATGCAGAAAAAGATTCTTCGGGTGATTTATACATTTTTAAATTTCCAGTGAAGTCTACTGCTGCAGTGCACTGCTGTCATTTTACACAATAAAGTTTATTGTTAAACTGTGAAACATCCTGTCTTCTGTTACATATCTTTGTGTGTTCGATCACCACATTTGAGGGATCACTTGCACAGAATTTGTGTTTATCTGGCGATATGCCACTTTGGGTTTTCCTTTTTCACGCAAACATGCGAAATAGAGGTAATGCAAAATTGCATGATAGGAAATTTTGTGTTAAATTTGCACGACAACACCAGGCAATGCAAAAGACACACCCAACGTAACACCATAAACAGGGCTGACAAGCATACAGGATGGAACAATGCCCATCATTTCAATATATTAAGGTCCAATGTTAAAAATATGCCCTTTCATGTTAACTTTATTATTCCCCTGAAGGACCAACAAGCCAATTAACTTCTACAGATCTCACTGCAGTATTATCATTTCTTCTGAACTCTCACACTCAAAAGAGAAAAGCCCAGGGTTAGTTTCGGAAACTGAACGTTCAGTAGTTGAGGAATATGAATGCAGTGCCCTCAAATCGCCTCCACTGTCTTGCATGCTGAAGCCATTGGTCAACTTGAAAGCGGAAGTTTCTCTTCAGTGCGGCATTTATCTTACGTAACTTTGTCTTCTCATCAGAGAGCTGCAGTGATAAAAAAAAAAAAAAGGAAAAAAAAGACGTTACTGCTTTTTTTTGGTTCGCAGCTGATTTCTCTTCAGATAAACGCACATGTTAACGATTCGACACTCGCGTGGAGGTTAGACAGCACTAACACAGGAACATTTTGTTCTGAATTGTGCACGCCGTGCTTCCACTAAGAGGAGCGTGCCAACAAAAGAAAACGAGCTTTCTGCAGCATGCTCCGCAAAAGATGTCAGGGCGACTTTGAAGAGCGGAAAAAAAAACGCAGTAAAACTGTAAAGATCTGCAGAGATGGTCGCGCCGAATAACCGAGAACATCCCAGCCCCGCTCGCCGCCTGCTCACCAACTACGCTCGCTGTGACCTATGCGCGGCGCGCCAAGACGCTGCTTAGTATGGACAAAATGAGCCAGTCCCTCGACTTATGAAGTTTTTCAATACCGACCTGACTTTGATCCCAGGTGCAACAAATGTCCTTTCTTCTGGTCAGCCGAGGGTCGAGAGTAGATTTTAAAAAGTGGAAATCGTTGCATCAGCCCGATTTCAAACGTGATTCCAATCTGGGAGGATTTGGGAATGCGGAACTTAGGCTATGCCAGCCAAACGTAAGCAGGGATGTAAAAAAGTACATCGTGGGGGCAGAAGTGGGGAAGTCGCACCGCTCCTCCCATAAAGAAACACTGAGGCTGCAGACTGCAACGACAGAATGTGGCTCCGATGGAGGCCTGATCTGGAAATACAGCGCGGCCGCTCACCTACACAGAGTCTCAGAGCAAATACAGGACGGATCTCTGGGAAATCTACAAGCCTCGTTGTAATAAGGGTTTGTGAGAAGGGAAAATGAAAGCACTTATCTGAACTCTGCCTCCGTTTGTAGATTTATAATTTAAATTTAATACAATAATATAAAAGTCAACACAACAGAATTGCAAACAACAGCAGCACCAGACACCACTCTGAATGTAGATTTATTGTAATTATTCAGCAGCATAGATAAGCAATCAATGCTCATTTTGACTTTTTTTTTTTTTTTTTAATTTAACAAAGAATCTGAAAGGTACAAAAATAAATCATAAGTTACATCTTGATAAGATATATATTGTATATAGCACTGGATGTTTTCATGGAAAACTTTCAATGAGGTCAAAACCACAGTTGATGACATTGAGGTATGCGAGGTACTCAACATGGATGAATATGTAAATACAACATTTACATCAATCAATACACTGTTAACAACAAAACACAAAAACCATACTGTAACATTAAATTCCACAGTACATCTTAGATCTAGTAACAGATCAGATATATATAAGCTCTGAAAAGTATTTGGAATTCGTCAGCATGCGTTTTTTAAAATCAAAACTTCACTTCAGTCCCAGCCATGCTTTTAGCTACATCAATCTGTTGGCTATGTTATCTGGAGAAAGTTTATATGTTTGTTTAGTCACGCACGAGACATTTCATGAATGTATTCCTTGAAGGTGTTACAGCATACTGTGGCATATGTTGTTCAATATCGTTTCAAAGTCAGGAAACCTGCAGGACAGAAAAAAAAACAGAGAGATCACACGGATCACTTCCCTCTGTACATTATAAGGCTAAAAGAGTTGGAGAGTTGAGCAGATCGACTGATTCGGCTTTGCCCCCTCCACCTTTATGACTGTCTAGTCCCTCTGTGAGAGAGTCCAGCTCGGGACACCCAAATGTGAACACAGACAGGTAGTTGCTGCAGGTGGGGGTGGAGGTCACCACAGGAGTGCTGAGAGGCTCCAGGTCACTGGAGACGGACTTGTACAGGGTCTCCCAGTCCGAGACCCCGAGAGAGCTGCTGAGGTCAATGTCCGGCACAGATCGAGCCGTCTCCATGGGGGTTTTCTCCTCCAAACTGGGTAACATATTTTCCAGTAGCCCTTCCTTAATGTCCAGAGAGGGCTCGAGATCGCAGATGTTGATTTCGGCGCTGGCACACAGCAAGATATTGGAGTTCCCAGAGATCGCCGTGGACGGATCACTGGGGATGTCCATGTCCTGGAGCGAAGGAGCTTCCTGGGTGCCATCGTCTGGAAGGCTGTCCTCGTCTGGACTGGGCGGTAGCTCTGGGGACCCCGCGGGCTCCTGGAAAATAGACTCCAGCTCATCTGACATCTGGCACACGGGTTTATGTGTGGCGAGGATAAATTCGAGCCGCTCTTTCTCCTTGAGGAGGTTGGCTATTTCCGTCTCCAGGGCTGCTTTTTCCTCCTCCAGCTTGTCTGCCTCCTTCGGATAGAGCGACATCCAAAAGTCATCCACATTGGAAAACACACACACACACACACACACAGCCGGTGCAAATGACAGCTGAGTAAATGCATCACTGTTTACTTACAGTTTGCAGCGTGTCGGTGAGTTCCCTCCGTCTGTTGCGACACTTTGCTGCAGCCATTTTATTCCTCTCCCTCCTTATCCTCTTTTTCTCTTCCTCCTCTGGAGACAGCTGGGATGCAAAAGGAATAATTCAGTTATTGCCTTGAAGAATCCAGCCATTTCATCCCCTAATCCGCTACATCCGCTGACAATACACCCTCTGAAGAATGGCAAAAGCATGTTTAGCTGCAATGCGTCTAAAAATAGACCATTGTTGCAGACTTGCTGTGACCTGAATATAAATTGACTGCCTAAGGAAGGCACACAGCCAGCACACGGCACCAGAGGAGCATGCACAATAGCAGCATTGCACACAAGGAATTCAGATTGGCATATATAAATTTACACTATTGACTGTTCTGTCCAATAGCAGGTAGACTTCATCTGAGCAAACCTACCTGCTCTGTTTTCCCCTTTCTGACAGCATTTTCTCCCTTATTCCCGCCCTCTTTGGGTGTTGCCTGTTCAGAGCTTTGTGGTTCATTGGCTTGCTTGCTACCCAGAGACGGGGAGACAGATGTAATAATCGTAGGCTGGACCATCCACTGGAAATCTGGGGTAGAGGAAATTGCGGTGACTGTTGGAACAAATGGAGTGTCTTGAATGCTCATTTCTTGGCAGAGCTCCTGAAAAAAAAACAATGGAAATAACCAACAATGAGGATTATAAGAGAATTCCTTTTTTAAAAATAAGTCCATTCCATTACTATCAAAAGGTGTCAGGTTATTGTGATGGCAATCAATAAAAACCTATAAATCATCAATGTGGAGTCTCAAACAGAGGGTAGCCAGTCTGTGTTGGATATTCTTGAAATATACCCCACCAGAAATAGCCTCCTTCGGATCAATATTTGACTTTATCATTGTTTCTGACGTCAACACTGACGCAGGGATGCTGTGGAGTCTCCTGAATGGATTTATTTTTCTCAATGAACCGCTGCATCGACACGCTCACATTTGGTCCCAGGACGTCGGAATCATAACAACCCGACCGATGCTGATATTTTGACACGTTACCACCTGCACTGATCTCTGATCCCCCCGCACCCCCACCCAAAAAATATCAAATATACCAAAAATGGCTTTTAAATAAAAAAAAAAAGAAAAGAATTAAGCGCAAGTTAATTAAAATCGTATCAATCAGCTCCCCCTCCCCCTCCCCCCATCGTCAGGATAAAAGGCATAAGGACACTTGCATAAAGGGGGGGGGGGGTTAATTTGCGGCTGCATGTTGAATATATGATCAACAAAGCCATTCATACCTTTGCACTGCTTTCTGAGGAGGACGCTGGAGAGCTCGCCTCTTCTGGCGTCTTCTGGCACAGTGTCCCGACAGGAGACTCTGTCCGGCAGGTGGGAGAGTCTGAATCCATGTCAGGCGTCAGGTTGTTGTGATACATCACGAGGAGGGAGAAGAAAAAAAAAAAAAAAGCACGAGTCCCGATCAATGACAAATATGACTCTGGCCTTCCGCTGAGCAGAGCGGCTCGGGTCTTTTCTCCAGGTATATACCTGGTAACTGGACGACTAGAATGCAAGCCCCTCCTTTTATGCTCTGCTAGAATTTTATGAATGAACCAAGACTGTACCATCCGCCGAGGGGGAAGGGGGGCAGACTGACAGCCACACGGGGCCTACATTTCGGGGTAAAACTGGATTATTTTGACATTTATCCTCTTGTGCGGATCCTCTATAAGTACATACACGTTTTGGTTTTAGAAGTGATCACAGCAACGTCACAAGAAGGCCAAATTCTCGTGTTTGGCGCATTTTCACGTCCCATTCACAAATATCGGCTTCATAAAAAAAATAAAAACCTATGTGGGGTGAGAAACGTGAGCCATTTATAAATAGACATATGTTACCATTTCCTGTGCGATGAAAACCCGATGTTCTGCTGCATTCTTTTAATTAAGTGCAAAATTCCCGAACACATAATATCCACTGATCCAATAATCAAACAAAACATTTTTATTACAAAAAAATGTTTTGTAATAACCCCCCCCCCCCCCCCAAAAAAAAAACAAAAAAACAAAAAAAATTCATTTTCAACTCAGCCGTCTGGCAGCCCTCACTGTGAGCTCAGCTCCTCGGGACGGCATTTTCCAAAGATAAGCATCGGGAGCAGTTAGCAGACATAATGAAATGATGCTGAATTGTTTACTTGGGGAGGAGGTGGTGGTGGTGAGGAGGAGGAGGGGAGGGTCGGACATGTGGGGGCGGAGAAGTCACGTGTCACGACCCGGAACTGGAGGGAGGAGGGGCGGGGGAGCGGGATGCGTTTGACGGGAGCATCATCATCCTTCGCTCGCATCACGACCAGGGATAGGTGGCATGTCTAGACTCTGCGTTTTCCTGCTGCTGCCGGTCCTCTTGGGCCCGGCGTCTGCGATTCAGTTCTACCTGCCGGTCCACTCTGTGAAATGTCTGCAGGAAGACATCCACAAAAATGTGCTGGTCACAGGCGAGTATGAAGTCAGCGAGGAGCCAGAAACTACAACTAATTTGAAGGTACGTGAACGTGTCGCACGTGTAACATATGGCAAACTATCTATAGTCTTGACACGTAAGAAATGCAAGATGAATAAATGTTAGCCCATCCTGCAAAAAAATGACATTCTTGTTAATAGTCTCTTTTAAAAAATAATAATAATTTGAGATGTCTAGAGATGTACAATAAAAAAATAAAATTAAGTTTTATGGAAAACATTTCATGAAGATAGCACCAAAAAACTGAAGACATTTTAAAATACCTCTTCATTATGAGCAGTCCAATACCATATGTTAAGAGAACCTTGTGTTATTTTATCGGTTTTGCAGACTTTAAGATCAGGAAACAAAACTAATCGTGATCCTGATTACTCCAAAATGACTTTTCACTTTGTCTCCACTGAGTTGAGATAGTGACTTACCCCTGTGTTAACTGTTTCTTCAGATTACTGATTCTGCTGGTGACCTGCTGTTCAATAAGGAGAACATCACAAGTGGGAAATTTTCCTTCACGACAGAAACTCAGGATAGGTTTAACATTTGCTTTCACAGCACATTGACAATGGGTGAGTGAACTTTCTAAATATGTAAATAGGAATATTCCAACTCAAATGGATAAGTAGTACAAAAACTATTGGTTTTCTGTGAATAACTAATGAGCTATTAATGCTCATATGATCAAAGGCGATGGGAAGGTTCCAGACCGACTGGTCACACTGAAAACGAAGCATGGTGTGGACGCACTGAACCAGGAGGAGGTGAGGGGCCGTCTTAAAGGACTAAAAATTAACCCAAAAATGAAAATTCAGTCATTATCCACTCAACCCCATGTAGAGGGAAAGTCCAGTGACGTTTCATAGTCAAAACAGTATGGAGCCATTTTTCTTCAGTTGCCATCTACTTTGGTTGTTTAAAATGCTGCAACACTGTTTTGCTGTGAAGCTGCACAAATGTTTTGTGGACTAATATGAAATTTCACCTTTACAACCTCTTTGTCAGATTGCAAAAGTAGAGAAACTGAACCCCCTTGAAGCAAAGCTGAGAACGCTAGAGCACCTATCAAACTCCATGGCAGATGACTTTGTCTACATGAGGAAGCGAGGGAAAGAGATGAGACGCACAAATGGTAAATGATGAGAGAAATGTGTTTGGTGTACATGTACACTGTGAGTAACTGCTTAAGGGAAATTACAGCTGCAATGTTTTCTATTAGTTTAAATTTTTCAAGCATTTTTATCTTTTGGGCACATTCCTATGTGTGATGCCATATAAGTTGTTCTGCCTTGAACAACAGATGGAAATCACCTGCTGTGTGGCCAGAAGAAGCTTAAATATTTAAACTTTGAACTGCAGCAGTTTCTCCTCTGTGTGATCCATAGCTCACTGTGTAGAAATTCTCGGGACCATTGTGACAATATTTTAGTGCTTTTTTTCCCCTATCTCCAACAGCTTCCACCAACACACGAGTGCTGTTCATCAACATCATCTCCGTAAGCTGTTTGTGTTCGATGGCCATATGGCAAGTGTTCTATTTGAGACGATTCTTCAGGACAAAGAAGTTGATTGAGTGAAGACGTTTTGCGAGCGCGACCTGAGAGATACAGCTTGATCATCAAGTGGACTGCACTGCTTTGGGAACATTTCCTTCAGTGTGTCAAAATGTGCCATTTTTCTGATGACACATGACATATGATCCATATTTACTTTTATTTAAGTATTTCCTCTTCTTTCTTTTTACAAAACTTTATGTTATTCATTTCTGACATATGTCTTCCTGTGAATGGTTTAAAACAAAATGTTTAGGTCTAAGGGCTTCGGGGGAATTTGACAGGAGGATTCTTATGAGTTACTTGAAATTATTAAATAAACATTTAAAATAAAATACACACCGACTTATTTATTTCCAAATAGTTCCCATGCTTTATACATTCTTCTCAGCTTTTGGAGGTTGGGCTTCTGTAATTCCTGCAGGGACAAGAATGCTTAGTCACAACCTGATTACTGTATTCAGTGATTGAATATTACATTTAATACAAAGTCAGATGTGCAACTTCCTCTTGGTACCTTCTGGTCTTTGTCCAAATGGTGGATGTCTACTAAAGGAGCAATAGATGGGCGGCCATGGGCGCACTGGAAAGGAAGCTGGCAGGAGGACAAGGATGCCACCAAGCTGCAGCATTCATCTCTGCTCAGGCTGTCGTTGAATTTGATGGCACCTGTTTGATGCGCACATGTATACCGTGACTTGTATGAAGATTTTAGGTTGAAATTGTGACTTACTGAATCAGAAACTACAGTATAGATTAAAGTAATTTAACCTTACCGTGGCATGCTAGGGAGGCTAGCACCTTCAGAACAGTGAGAGGCAGAGTTCCTCTCACTCTACCAGTTGAGCGAAGTAGCTGAGACAAAGAGTCAGAAAGGATATTTATTGAGTATTGGGGTCATTTCCCCACACAAAGAGGTTCAGGTGCTAGAATCAAACTTCAAAGCTTACCTCAATCTGCTCTCGAAGATATTCCTGATGTGTGGTCATAGAAAAAGAGCAAAAAGGTAAGCTTAAGTCACAAATACAATAGATGTTCTTAAAATGGAGGTTTCAGAAGTCTTACCTCAACAATTGGCTTGATAACAGATGGTCTCCCCCGCCGGAGCTCATTACTCTCCTTTTCCATAAAACACAGCGGTACCTTCCCAACAAAGACTTGTGGATCCGCTGCTTGTGAGAACTTCACTTCTAGGCCCAAACTCTGCAAATGTGTCTGACAAGACCTGGAAGAGGAAGGGTTCACAATACATGAGCAATACAATTAAAATAATAATGCCAATGTGATAATGTGCATGTCATGAAATCAACTGGTTATTAACCTGCAGTTAAGGCTTTAAAGAGCAAGACAGAAAAGTTGTGTGGTGCAGTTTGTAAAAAAATGTAAGTGACTGCAAACAAAATGTCAGGCTTTATTCTGGTTTAGAACAGGCTTCAGAACAAGTGACTGTGTGCGTCAGACCAGGACATTTGAATAACAAAGTGATCAGAGCTACAGAATATCTTTTCAGTAACTATAATCGAGAGGAGAAACAAGGCAGCTCTAGTAAGCTGTAAGCTCTAGTATTTCTCCAGAGTACTGACGCTGTTGAATGATGGCATATCAGCTGAAATGCTCATAACAACTCTAGGTTGAGACGGAGGTGAAATGAAGCTGCGTCACAGCACCAACCCTTTCTGTCATCTTTATTGCTACCATCCTTCACCTCATTGCCAAAATCTGCTGAAGGGTGTCTCGGCTGTTGAATATAGCAGACAGCTGGCTCCTAAACCTCAACCAGTGTAGGGCCAAGTGCAGTCCATCAAGTAATGACAATACTATCACAGATCACACCAAAGTGAAAAAAAAAAAACACTGGTGCATTCTAAACACTTTCACCAACACATAAAGGCTGTGGCTCCAGGAAGAAACAGGTCCCACAAAAGTAGAAAATTCAGATAAATCCTCTTAAATTTGCAGCATTCTCGCCTCAAAAAATAAACGCTGAATTAGCAATATATCTTCCTCCGAGCTGTGCTAGTGGCAACAACAGAGACTGAACAATAGTCATAGAGAAAACTAACCTAAGCAGCCTGAGCTCCTCTTCAGTTAAAATGATCTCAAGAGGTGGCGAAATGGTTGATGAACACAGACGTCTCTCACCAGGTGCATCTGGGTCATCCTCATAGGAATCTATGACAGGACATACAGTTACTGTATGACCCCAGTGTCACGTTGTGGTCCCAACAACAGCATTATTGATTTTACATTTCATTCTCTATTAACACTGTTCATCGCACATTAATTTTGTTTTACCTGCAACTAGATTTTCCAGTCGAACTCTCTCATGCGCAGCGTGTTGATCCACCAGCACCAGCAGGTTTCCTGGGTTTCAATAAAAAATGCTTGAGATGTTGATACAACAACAAATGATAAAACTGCAATATTCCAGTCAATACCTTCAGTTTCAGAGAGTGCGGGCGGTTCTTCATCCCTTGTGTTGATGAGACATGCAAGAAACTTCTTATCCACTTGATGAACGACCTAACAGGTATTTAAATAGCAATTACTTCATGGCATCAATGAAGGGGACATGGCTGGTGCATTTTAAGAACATTTCATTAGAACATTCAAAAGGAAAACCAAAGACAAATTTGCCTTCATTGACTGAATCATGGACTTAGAAAAGCGGTATGGAAACAGGATGTTGTGGATCTTAACGGCCAGTCCGTCAGCTTGCCCACTTGATATGTCCACTCCAACCTGTCGGGACAGACGCGTTCATAATGCATCAAAAGAACAACTTAAAAGCTGAACACTAAACCTTAAAACAGATAACACACAAGTGTTGTTTACCTCAGGAGGTCGGACAAACACTGGGTTTTTCCATTTTGAATACAATGAGGTGAGGGAGTTTGAGCTTTCAGCATTGCCATCTGTAAGATAGACAAGTAAGTATTTATTTCATATACTTTGTGTGTTTAAGGCACCCTACAGTCTACAGTCTGATCTGTCTGTTATGTACCTCGGTCATCAAGCCCTGAACTAATCACTCTGTCTGTCCTGGATTTAGGTAGGAAGGGCAACACTAGATCCACCTGAAACGGGTAACACCTATATTCCATCCCTACAGTTTAAGAGACATGAACAACATAGTATTTAACATTCATGACAACAGTAAAACTAGAATGATAAGCAAAGAAAACCGCTATCTCACCCATTTCAGAGATGACACTAACTGCCATATTGGTGACATCAGACATACAGCGGACTTGTGTTTCTTCAGTAGGCAGGTCCTTGTATCGGCTGAGCCCAGTCACTTTGTTCACATACACCGTCTTTCCCACGGATGGGTCGTAGTGATGAATCCAGTCTCCTGATGCTTTAACCTCCTCCCTCTCAGCCAGCTGAGGTTCTGTTCTGCAAAGCGGGACTGGTTCAGGATTCAGCGCAGTATCACAGGGATCCTCATTTTTAGAGCTCTCTTGGATACTATCGGTAACCCCAGTGAGACAGGTATTGTCCGGTGATGACGTCCTGGACAGATGTGGTAACACTTTTGAATTGTCTGTCCTGTGTTGTTTCAAAAGGCAGAGTTTAGCTGCCAAAGATTTTTTGCCTCCATTCTGCACTGACATTGGTTTCATGTTTGTGAAAACTGAGAGTGTTGGTGGGCTTCGGAGGCTGTCTGCCTGTGCAGGTCGAGTATTATTCACTTGACGAGCCTCTTGGGAGGGTAACTTCAGTTCATCAGATTTACCGTACACTCTTCTAAACTTCTCAAGAGATCCAGACTCTTTACATAAAGACAACTTTGGATAAGTTACAATTCTGGGTATCTTTGAGGGAATCATAGGAGCCAAATCTTTGAATAGTTTCTGACCAGTTATGTCATTGGCTGCATCCATTGAGATTTTGCGTTTTGATGCAAAGGATCTCTCTTCACATTTATCTGCTAAAATTTCCCCCTGAGATACTGACTTGTTGATTTGGGAGCTGTCCTGAGTCTGCAGACTTTCATGAATGTATGGATCGGACAGTCGGATCTTTCTGTTACTTACTAAAGTCTGTTTGTTTCCTTCTGAACCCTTGCAGTCTGTTAAAACGTGCTCAATACAGTTTAAATCAGGCTGAATTTCTTGAGTAGTGCCGTCTTGTGAAGTCTCATTGCTGGTTGAGGTTGTAACATTTAATCTTGTCTCAATTTCTGTTAAAAGTTCCAGTTTTTCAGTTGCTAATTGTTTAATGGAACTTGACGTACCGGTACATACAATTTGAGAGCCTTCCTCAGCTTCACTGAATGTTGGGCCCCCTTTTTTAGTAACGTTATTATCAGAGGCCGGTTCCAGTCGAGCTAAATGACATGTTGGCTTTTCTCTACATTCTTTGTTTATACTTCTCATCTTTTCCAGCTCATTTATTTGTTCAGTCTCCATCAGCTCGGACTCCTGGCAAACACTTGTCTCACACACAGTGTCATCTTTGCACTTACGATGAACAAAATGAGATGCCAGTTTCATCCCAATACTGTAATCTAGTGTGGGAGCACTGCTATTTGCCTGGTCACCACTGCCACTTTTGTGACCATCTTGGTCTGTGTTGTCATTGCAAAACAATTGGGGAGACACATCGTCCAAATAATCTTGAGAAAGCACCGCCACCAAGTTCTCTCTGCTGAGGAAAGCTTTCACTGCCTCTTCTATACAGAGCAAAATACCATCCCAATCTTTGAACTCTATTAGAGTTTTGGCAGGCTCAAGACATATGTCATACTCTGAGTACGAGCATTTGATATTTATGACGTATACTCCATGCAGATCTTGGCTTCGCTTGTGCTTTGGACTCCTGATGGCAGACTGCCTCTCTGGACTGTCATTTCTCTGATGTGAACTGCTCAGCCTGCGTAGGAGGAAGTTCAGTAGTTTGTGTATCCGTGTTTTCAGGAGCAGTCTGTCATTTACATACAGGAACTGTAAGCTGTTATTGTAGTGGCCCTCTCTGCCAATGTAACCGATCACTTCGAACTGTCCATGCGTGTGGCTGATTTCTCCGAGCTTCTGTGCTCGACCAAGGCTGTGTATCTGGACAAACCTGTGGTAGGTGTTATTAGCTTTAGGAAGCTGCACCATCATGGCTCCTGTGCAGTCGTTCTTCAGGGTGAAAGACACAGAGGGATGCATCAGAGAAATGGCCTCCACTCTGTGTCTGATCCTCTCACGCTCAAGCACAGCGTCCATCCTCTTCCTCCGGACTGGCATGTTGTGGAAGAAGTTACAGATGACAACAGTTGTCCCTGCAGAGGGTCGTGCAGCCTCTGCTTCGAACACATCCATGCCTTTGCCATCCTTGAAGATTTTGACGTGGGTTTTCACTGATGATCTGGTGCGTGATGAGATTTCAACAAGTGTGGCCAGAGAAACCACACTGGCCAGGGCTTCCCCTCTGAAACCATACCACCTGAGGTCGTCCAGGTCTTCAACAGAGCTGCATTTGCTTGTGTAGTATCTGTTCCCCACGCATTCCATGTCCTCGGCGTTCATCCCAGCTCCGTTGTCGATTACCTGGACTTTGAACGCCTCCATGTCCACCCTGACCCCGACACAGGTCGCCTCTGCATCGATGCTGTTTAGAAGAAGCTCCTCCACGCACTGCTGTAGCGAGGGGATAGCGACACCCGAGCGGAGTTTCCCCTGAACCTCTTTAGGCAAACACTTAATCATTGTGCTCATTAAATGCACTGCACTTCACCTGCCATGACCGGAAACACATTTGTAAGAAAGTAAACTGTCTTAAAATAATAATTAGCCCGTGCTAACTAACGTCCAGTGGCGTTAGCTTAACGCTAGCTAATTCTGTGGATTTCTACTTTGTGTTTTTGCCCGCCTCGTCCTAAAACACGCGGGGCACGCGGCTCGTTGAATATCACTTTTAGAGTAAAGCATCAAAATACATCCTAAAATCAAACCTAGCTGCTGTTTACAGTCAACGTGAGACAACAAGAGATGAGCGTAACAGCTGTGAGCCGAAGCTAGCAGCGCCCCCTTCTGGTGCGAAGGACCGAACTACAACCGTTGGCTGATTGCAACCTGCTTTGAACGCGCACACCGCCACCTAGTGTCCGGAGTTTGCTAATTCATGTTTTCTTCTGGTACCCATTAAGTGCACAAACATTTAATATTATCCTCCCATTTTCAATGTAAAGTTTGTTAAATGATGCTCTTTTCTTTCCAACATAAAACAAGCAAATACATCCATCTCCACCACATTTTTTTCTCAATTACGTTTGCCCATTAGGAGGAGTACTTACATTTGTAACACAGTGTGAGGGAGAACATGAATATGTAGTTTTCTATATGGAAAACATCACTGCAAGAAATCCTGACTAAATGATCCCAAATTATTCACACTTTTTCAACTGATGTGATAAGATGCAGTCATAAAATTTGCTTTCTCTCCATTTAAATGTTAACATTAAATATTATATATTTGTTTATCATCTTTTTCCTAATTCTTACACAGTACACTAATTGTTTGTGTGTGTGTGTGTGTGTGTGTGTGTGTGTGTGTGTGGATTACTATGACCATTCATCTTTCTTCTCAAGGTTCTCAAGGAGGGCAGAAGCATTCTGATGAGTATTTAGTGATTCACCAGGATCCTTTCAGACTCCTTCAGTCTGTGGAGGCTGGTGATGACGGCAGTGACAGATTTCAATGTCAAACCATCGCTAACATCACCCCAATATGCTCACCCCTGAATACCACTCAATCATGTAAATGTTCAAGTCTATGCTCCTGACAGCCAAGGTTTCTGTGTTTCATCTGATAAAACTAATAATTGATCATTACTTTACTGCAGTTAGTCCAATACAATTCAAGCAATGTGACATCAACTGAAAGGAATTTTAATTTGTTCATGTGATTCCACGTATTGTAGATGTTTGGAAACCTGACATACACAAATCTTTCGTGAGTTCATTAGTCATATGAGTTGTAGTCCAACCAATAAATTAGACAAAATAAATAAAACATCTTCTATTTCAGTAGAGCATGCACAACACATGGGTTATGTTATTTTACAATGGTAAAAGAGGAGTGTTCCAGGCAATTGAGGGCTTTCTCATTCTTAAACTCTGCCTTGGTTATGTTGGACTTGGGGCTGCCAGTGGATTTCAGCCATTCTTGCATTTCTGTCACTTTGCTGCGTGGGCCTTGTAACTGCCCCTGAACAGTTCCTGCGCCTGTGTTTTGGACCCATCCAACCAGGCCAAGCCTTTTCCCTTCTGCCTGGAAAGTGAAACACTGTGAATTAGGAGACAGCAGAGGCAACTGAGGGAGAATATGGGACACATATTACTGAGATATGGTCAGGATCGGCCTTGGACAAAGAGACTGGCTGTCATTTTCGAACCTAAATACATGAAATGTTTGTGTTGAAGCTAAAAGACTGAGCATTTTAACCTTATAAATGATAGTTTGACAGGGGATCTTAAAACAAGGACCACTTAAGTAGCTTCTGAGCTTCATTCAGTTTTCATCATCATTCATTGTAAATAACTGATTGATGATAATGGATCCACAATTCAATAAGAAGCTATACACGATGTTAAAAACTCCACAGAAAGCAAGAGAGTGGACCTGGAGATAAGATGTTCATGTCAACCAAAAAAAAGATAATAACTTTAGCTCATAAGGCTTAAGTTATATCACAGTGAAACTCACTTGAGTGTATTTCCGAAAAAAGACACCTTGCACTCTGCCAAAGATTTCGTAGTCCACTGAAATTATATCTTCGTTGGACATAGTGGACCTAGAAAAGGAGAAACAAGACAGCACTTGCCTATTTTAGGGACCCATCATGCATCGCTTGGGCTATGGCTACCGCAAGCTAAGCTAACACGACCTGTTTCTGCTCAAATCAATAAAAAACCAGATTATTAACACGCTTAGCTTCGTATTCATGCTTTATGAATACACGATAAATCACTGTCCTAAGTAATATTCACCTGAATATTGTTTTTAAAAAGCCGTGGGAGAACCACACAGCGCTGCTCCGTAGGATCTCGATTCAAACACATACGGGAACTTCGCTTCAGGAAGTGTTGCTTGTCGGACCACTCAGAGAGAACACCCTAGCAGCCTCACCTTGTTACTAGGCAACTAATGTAAACATGGTGGAAATGATTTGCAACAATTCTTTCCTCTCCGAGTGGATGCGTTTGTAACAAGCTTAACCCAAGGTCACTTTTAATTCGAAAGTCAGTCAGTAAGTGCTTGACATTTTAAACAGTGTTGGGAACATTTTTTTTGTCAAATATTAGAAAGTATTTAGTAGATAGCAGCTTGCTACATGTTATTATATTAACCTCTAGGTTATGGTTTGGCTAGTAAGTGTTACACGGTCATATCAGCAATGTTTTGTTAAAAGTATTACTTTTGCAGAGGTTTCTAACTCCCTACCTTTTTAATTTATGATATTTTTTGGTGTGAAACCCTCCACTCTAGATCCACTTATTAACTTATTCTAGAATTTTTCCGGCACATCACGGTCCTCATCAGCAAATTAACTCAACCAGTTTCCTCTTAAGGTTCACTGACTTACCTGAAGCCAGAAGGAAGGAAGGAAGTCCCAAAAAAAATGACAGCTATAATTTGATCGAAAGCCACAGAACAAGTAAGTTTGTCTCGATTCTCCTTGAATTATCAAGTTCAACCTGAGGATTTGAATTTGACTTTAATTGAACCGTTTTCAACATTTTAGTCTCGAGACTTATTACATGGAAATACCTGAGTAACTTAAGACTGACTTGTTTTAAAAGTCGATTCATAGTTATACTCTGCAGATACCAGCTTTTCTCTTAAAACCATACTTTGTTTTTCTTCCTTTTAATTCTAGAAAATATACAGGGAGTGGCTTGCGCTAAGTGCTCAGGTGTCTTGCACAACGATTCATCCTCAAACACATGATCTTCAGCAGCTGATGAAATCATGAGCACAAGCACAAGCACAAGAAGAGGACAAAGTCCTCAAGGGCAAACCAACATTACCGGAAAAAAACCTGGTAGGAGAGCAGGTGAAGTTTACCTGCCATTTCCCAACAAGCCTGTGACCATTAGACCTCACAACCCCAGGACACATGCCTCACTTGATGTTGAAAAATTTACTGTTACAAAAGAACCAAGAGCCAAAGAACATTGTTCAAGTGGCACCGAAGAGACCGCGGCATCCCAGCATCCGAGAAGAGACTTTCACAGACAGTCTAAATTAGAACTGCAGATAGACAAAGAAATTCATGCAAAAAAGCTGTTGCTACAGGAGAAACTGTGGAGGCTAGAGGAAACAATAACACAAAAAATCCAGAAAGATAGAGTTGACGCTGCTGCAGGTGATAACCATACGAGAAGAGAACCAGTCAGAGGCAGAGCAATGATGAAGCAAGAAAAAAGTCATGAGGATGTTAAACAACATAGGCAGAGGCAAGAAAATAAGAGGAATGACGTCAAAGGACAAAGGGGAACTCATGAGATCACAGTTCATGGGCAAGACGTGAGTGGAGAGCCAATCAAATCGAGGTGGGAAAATGTGAAAGAGCACACCAGAGGAAATGGAGGGGATGGAAAAGATAATGGCATATGGGGAGAGACAATTGTGAAAGCAAAAGAAAGAGACAAGACAAGAGATCAGACATACAGGGACAGGACATGTAAACAGATGTATGGTTCAGAGGATGAAAGAGATATGCTTCAAATGAGTCAACAGAAGGTTTCTCATCGAGCCGCAACAGAGAATCACAGAGGTGCAGAAAGAAACCAGTCCGGGGAACCACGGCTTCCACCAGTCTCTAGCCCTTCTCGTTCAGATGGGCCAGAGCAGGGGGAGCTTGGACTTACAGAGAGCACTGTCGTCGAAAGCCAACGTCTTCCTTGCATAATCTGCAACAGGAAGTTTGCAAGCGAAAGATTAGAGGTACACGTCAAAATATGCAAAAAGCATAAACAATCACATCGCCAAGTCTTCAACTCCTACAACAACAGGACCAAGGGATCCACCTTAGAGGAGTTCTTGAAATTCCACAGCGTATCCACGACTCCAGAGGTAGGCCGGGAACATTTTGGCCACCCAACCTTAAATTGTACAGTTGCTTCAACACTTTGTTCTGATGTTACCCTTTTGAGTATTTGACCAGTTGTTCTGCATGAGGTTTTAAGGAAGTTAAGGTTTCATTATTATCATAATGTAGGATTCAGTTCACACTAGGGACTAACAGTCAATATATCTCAGCCTCTGCTTCTTAAAATACACCTTTATAGGAATTTTAAGCTAAATTGAGTGTTTTCTGTTTATGATGTCTTTTTATTCAGGTTTTAAAGAAAAAGAACCCAAGACAGAACCACAAGGAAAAAGCAAAGAATTTGCAAGAGGTTCAACTGCCAGCTGGGACCTCACACTAAAAATGGTCTAGACACTTCAGTCATGAACCAGTTGAATAAGGGAACCTCAGGATTCAGCACAACACCATCTCAGTATTGTCAGTAGTCTTTGAACCCATATTAGATTTTTCTTGTCTGCATTGTTTGAATACATTCCATATTAAGTCAACAGAACAGTTGAAGTTAGTTTTGACTCCTTACAAGGATAGCACACGTTGAAGGTGCACTATGTAGTTTTAGGGTAAGACATTTTATTAGATTTTTTTAAATGCCAAAACAAACTAAATAATAGTTAAAATAATAGTGCACCTTCGATATCAACAAATAGAAATAGGTATGGTATATTGTAGCACATTGTGAGAAATAATGGCTGTACACACAATGAAATATAGCTGCTTGTTTTATTTATGTCTTTTACACAAAGCATGAAGCAACAGTGTGACTGAGCGAAGAAGGGTTTGTACAACTGTTACATCGCCACAATATTTTGTTAACCGGTGAAAAAAATAAAGCAGATTTTTAAATGTTGTAAACACACTTTATAAAAAAAAGAAAAATCACTTAAGGCACAGCATGGTCATGTTTGCACTCAATTTGGTTTCAATAACTTGCTAGTAAGGCACTGTATTAAACGTTTTACTGCCTGAAAATACTGCCAGTGTGATGCTGTTGACATCCGACAGTTACTATAGCCATGTCAAAAGGTTTTACAGACAAAAATTGTATATATATATATATATATATATATATATATATATTTGTTATAACACACAATAAACAAAACCAACGGACCTCAAACAGATAAAAGGAGAGTTACATATTTGCTTTCCAAAATGATGAATAATACAGTAAAACATTTCATAAGGTACCGAAGACAGTTGAAATGGTTTAAAAAGAAAGCATTTAGAAAACAATAAAAGTACAGCTGTGAGGTCAGCTATATTATAAATGCTTTAAAGACAACATTTTCCACTTTCAAAGAAAACTATTCAAGTGTTCATACATGTCACGAGGATGATAGACCAACATGTGCTGCACCACCAAGAATGCAAGTGTCAAAGAAGGCAATAAGAAAAGGCAACCAAAAGATGTTAGAAAAAAAAAAAAAAGAATCAGTAGTTCTGTTTCACACAAATTCTTTTATGTCAATAAAACATGCACATTTAAAAATATATATTTGCATGAATATTAGAATATGTTTGTAATAGCTAACATGTCTGATAAATACAGAAAAAAACATTTTTATAGGCTATTCTGTATGAGGCACTTTTAAGGATATCAAATGACACCAAAATAATACAAATAAAGTGACACATAAGAAAGTTAAGTTTTCACATTGGAGGCCAGCACTAACAAGAGTCGCGATCAATCTGGACAGCATACCGGCTGCCCATCTTTAAACCACCTAGAGGAGGAAACCTTTGGATGCATTAGCAAACGGTCTACTATTAGCATTAGCTGGTCTTACCTGTTGTGTGATAAATACTATCGGATACTAACATCTGAGGCACTAACAACTCAAACCTCAATGTGTGACATCACTTTAAGTCAACAATAATACTACCAAAATATGGATTTAACATTCACATTGCAGCGTAACACTCTGATCGCTATGACGATTGTCCCTCGCAGGAGACAAGGGCCGATGCTTCATGTTGAATCCAGCCAACATTTCAGTCTGTGGAGAAACTAGCTAGATCACTGCACACGTGTGCATATGACGGTGTGCAAGGTGTCATACAGTATTACATATGCAACAATTGTAAATGTAATCATGCAACTTGGTGCTCTGTCAAACATGTATACTGTAATGTAACCATTATGGACGGGTGCACAAGGCTGCACCCTTTAACGGAGCCTCAACACCCCATCTAACCAGCTCGTTCAATTCAATGTTGCTAAACAGTTTTGACACTTCCCCCCAGTCTCACACGCTTGCCCCTGCAGATCGCCCCCCGTGCTTTGTGAATCCGCCTCCTCTTCCTCCTTCATCCCTGGGCATACGATCAGAGCGATGGTTCCCATTACTGTCGCATCCTGCTTCCCGTAGCGTTGAACGACTGATCGCTGCCCAGAGCCTCTCATTCTCCTTCTTCTGCTCATCGACCTGGAGACGGCAGGAATACACGCTGTTACTCAAGTACAAGGATTGAGCACAGCACTGAAGGGGGCAGGCGGCTTTTGGGATAAATGTCTCACCTGCTTCTCGAGCATCTGGATCCTCATCTCTTGATGAGCAACCGTCTCCCGCAGCTGCAAAATAAGCCCTTTGTCAAATACTGTGGCAAAGAGATGTACTCATAAGATGATGACTGATTGTGCAGACTTGATACCTGTGTGACCTCGCTACTCGCTTTGCAGCATGCCCCTGAGGGTCCTTTTTTGAAGACATCAGCCTCCTCCTGTCCATTGACTTTACCACAGCTCATTCGTTTAGTCTGTGGAAATTTGAGAGAAGACATGGTGGGTGTGTTTCATAGCATGAACAGCCATATGTCTATTTCTTTATTTGTAGATCAGTGCAAAAGACAACAATTTTGGCATTACCGATAGGCCTGTCTTACTGCTGACTGCTGCTGCCGCGGCCTTTAGCTCCTTCAGCTCCTCATAAGGCAGCGTAACACTCTCGGAGATAGAAGAGAGCTGGTCAGGAGTGGGCAGCTCTGAGCCTTCTGGTAAAGGGATAAACTCAGCATCCTCTAGCTCCTGTCAGATGACAACCACCCTGAGTTAGAACTGAATTTGTGAGGTGATCACAAAATACTGATATATATTAACAGATAACAAACCTTTCTAAGCCAGAAAGGGCAGGAGCTGTCGCCAGTATGATTTGTTGCTGACATCATCGGGGTCTCAAGGAAGCACTCCTCTGAATTATCCTCCATTGTGCCCCCAAGACCCCTGTCACGACACTCCGTCTCTGAACCAGGTTCTATGTCCAGATCAACTGTGGATGTAGATGCCTCCTGGCCCAGGCCTATATACATACACACATACACATAAACAATGTAGCCTTGTAGGTGTAAATGTAGACTCCATACACTGTTCAGTGACCAAAGAAAAGTATTCACCACTGCCAATTGATAGTCCACTGCTGTTTGAGCGAATAGTCTTGGAGTTGAGCACTTTTTCTGCAAAGGAGACAACATTATTGTCAGCTGGCTGCTTGCATCAGTACACTGTCTACCTGCCTAGTACAAGTGTCTGGTTGTGATTACTAACCCATTATGATAATGGTGTGCCAGCCACGGCAAGAGAGGTCCGGTACATGGTGGAGGGAACCAAAGATGGGCCTCGGCATGGCGGGGCATACCTCTGAACCAAATCCTTTATCGGCAGGCATCCCAAGCCGCCCGTTTCCTGCATTTCCCCATGCAAAGATCTGATTGTCTGGAAGAAGCAAAAGCAGATGATGGCATATCCTCAGGACCAAATGCCTGGGACGGTGGCTTTAAAAAAATAAATCAAACTGCTACAGTGACAGAAGAAAAATAAATATATATTTTATTGCCACCAATGCACATGTTCTCACCCTCAGTGGCTGCAATGGTGAAGCCATCTCCACAAGACACTTTGGTCACTATCTTGCCTCCGAAGGGACCGACCAGGACCTGAACACCCTGGTGTTTCTTAAAGTCCTTCACGCCCAGCTGTCCGTACTTGTTGCAGCCGAACGTGATGAGACGACCGCGTCCTGCAAAGCCAGGAACCACATGAAATAATTTCCCTGAAATGGGGACAAGTTTATGCACTTACGAGAGAAATACCCGCCTCTTTTTTGCCGTACCGTCAACTGCAGCTGTGTGGGTCTTCCCTGGAGCTATGGCATGGATCTTGAACCGCGACAGCTGCTTTGCTAAGGTCAGTGTGGTGATGTAAGGGATCCCCTGGTAAGCCTGGTGTTGTGGACAGAAAAAAAGCCCATGAACATAGCACCATCACCCTCAGTCTCGATAATAACCGTCCTTTGAAAACAAGCCAGTACCTCTCCAGGGTGGTTTTTGAGACCAGAGATTCCCTGGTTCAGCCCCAGCTTATTAAACTCATTGTTTCCACACGCTAAGACTTTTCCAGCTTCTGTCAAAAAGAAGGTTCCATCACTGCCACACGACACTGAAGCGATGGTGGCGCCTTTAGGGATCTCCACCTGGAAAAACCAGAGAATAGAAAGTACTTTTGAATTAACAGCTACAAATACTACCATTTATATCATATTTTGTATCTGACTAGCTCTTGACAGACAGTCACAGATATGCCAGAACAGGGAGCAACATCTTACTTGCATCGGGGAGGAGAAGTCATCCTCACATTCCAGGCCGAGACGCCCTGCGGCGGGAAAATAAAGCAATTTTGACTGGGAACACAGAGTATGACTGTACATTAAAAGGGCCACTATCTCCACCTGCTGGCTAGAGTTATTACAGCAAAAACACCATGGCCGAAGCTTCATGACATCAGGTCACAACAACAGTAAATACAGCAAACATATGTACCATACTCTCCGCAGCCCCAGGAGTAGATGTCCCCGCACTGAGTCAGGACCACCACATGGTTGTCTCCACACGACACCTGACGAACAGGCCGCTCCTCGAAAAACTCCAAAAGCACCGGCTCAAAAATCTCCATGCCGAGCTCACCCTCCACTCCGATGCAGCCGTAATAGTCCGACCCAAACATGTACATCTGGTCCTCATCTGCAAAGATGGCAACAGCAGCGGGTTTAAAAGGGCGTTTTTTTTTTTTTCCCTCATGCTCCAGGAGGCTTTCCTCACTCACCAGTGATGCACGCTGTGAAGTCAGCTCCGCACGCCACCTGTCGGATGGCCTTCCCCTGTAGCTTCTCCACCTTCTTTGGCTGCCGGTACGAGGCCTGGTCTCCGTGCCCCAGCTGGCCCACCATCTTGGCTCCGCATTGGACGTTCTGAAGAGAAGGTTTGGGAAGTTATTTGCAGAGAAGCACAAGAAAGACTGGATCCAGTACAGATTGATACTCACAGCCCACGTATACAGCTCCTTTTCCACCGTCACCACCGCAAAGTGACTCTCGCCTGCACACACGTGTTGGGCACTGCTGCCTCCTTTAAACATGTCCATCTTCTGGGGGGTGAACTTCCCTCCGCCCCAGAAGTACACCTCTCTTGAGCGAGTGGTCACCACAGCAACAGGGGTGTCAGTCACTGTACTCAGCCTACGGTGCAACCACGCCAACAAATCAGTTACGTACACATCTTACAATCTTTAAAATGGAAACTATGAAAACTAGCGTCAACAACTTACTTTGGTTTTTTCATTGCTAAATTCAGCAGGGCAACTCGATCCTCAAGCTCCCTAACAGAGAATTAGGGAGTTTTTCAGTGCGTGTTTTGATTTCATAGCATCCAGCATAATCTAAAATAGGTTCTTATCAAGGAAATAAAGAGAACAATCATTTTCTTTTCGAAACAACTTACTGCCTGTAGCAGGAGATGATCGGCTGGGCCAGAATCTGATCAGATGTGGGTCTGTTCACTGGATCCTGCAAAACAAAAAGATCACAAGATGTGACGCTGCTTAGCACACAGTATCATCTCCGGCATCAATCCATTTGTTTCACGCTAATCTGAAACAATACTGCTCTCACTCACTTGATCAAGGCACTCATACACCAGTTTGATCAGTGCCGACGAATAAACATCCGAGTTCACTTCCATAGTCCAGTTGCCCTGGACTATTTTCACACAGAGGTTCAGAGGGTTCTTATGGACACAAACAGCAAAACAAATTAATTGTGGTGAGAAAAAAATCGGGAATATTGCCTGGTTAAAGGTGCAGTAAGATTGTAGTACACAGGTTGACAAAACCTACCGTTGCATCAAATGTTCTTGTTAGAGTTAAGACTTCAAAAATGACACAACCCATGGCCCAGATGTCTGATTTTAAGTTGTACTTTGCTCCCTGGCACAATTCTGGTGACATGTAATATGGCGTTCCCACACACTGGATTGACAGAGGAAGCAAAAAAAGAAGATTAGTAAAACGGGAATCTCAAACTGAATGGCCTACTACATAAAACTGTGCAGCGCTATAGCTTGAATAAGAAGTACTTGAAAAAGAAAACCATTGTAAACGAACACCCTCAGCCTCATATAATTCGTGGTCAACTCTACAGTCCCCATTTTCGTCAACAGCAACAGCAGCATCCAGGGTGACAACATCATATGAACAATGTGTGTTTTCATCTCACTGTTTCCTCATCCTGGGCATGTGATGAGCTAGCCTGCAGCGACACCTCGGTTACAACATGGTGAGTCGAAATCAAAGAAACAGTTCCATTAGCTAAATTCATGTTGAGCGAGCCTTTAAATAATAAAGCAATATCTCAAAAAAGAGCATGCACACGGCCAACACCTACATTACCACTATGCTATTAGAAGTCAGTCATGTTAAGGGGTATAACCACTGTCTTACACTCAACATTTACTAAATCATAGTCTGTCGGGTTAAAGATGCCAAAGGGAAGGCAAACACAACTTACAGTCTCTGCCATTGAAACGTCAGCGTCAAGCTTCTTTGCGAGGCCATAGTCACCGAGCTTGATGAGGTCAGTCTTGGTCAGGAAAATGTTCAGAGTTTTGATATCCCTGCAAGAAAAAAAAATATGAAAGGTTTGATTACCCAAATTAAATCATTGTTAGAAAGAACATTTTTAAAAACTCAAGTGAGCTGCCAGACGGCTGCAGTAAGGGCTGAACATCTTACCTGTGCAAGATCCCAGCCTTGTGAATGTGGGACACTGCTGAGGCAATCTGGTACAGGTACCATATGACCACCTAAAGAAACATATCAAAGGTGAAGATCCAATAGAGAATAGCCTGTTTGTTAAAATGTTATCGCCCTCGCAATGTTGCAGCCGTACCTCCTCGCTGAAGAGTTTCCCCTTCTGCTGATTGATTTTGTCGTACAGATTTCCTCCTGCGATGAGAAGCCCGTTTAGCATTCTGTCACACATGACCAGCATTCAAACTAACCTCAAGCACACCCGCAGAGTGCCGCCTTACCATTGCAATACTCTAACTCAATGAACAGGGAGTTTTTATCCATGAAGTGATTGAAGTAGGCTATGATGTTATTGTGCTCCAGCATGGAGAGGATGCTTATCTCGTTCATGACATCCCTGCGCTCCTTCTCGGAGAGCGAGTTCAGGTCCACCTCCTTCCATACCACCAGAGAGTTGTCCTAGGGGGAAACCAGAGAGGGGGGGGACATCTCATTAAATAATGCAAGTGACATGTCCAGATGTGTCCCTCCAGAATAGACGGACAGGGGAAATCTGTCACGAAATATAATCAGTGAAAATGATTGTTTGGAAGGAGGGGATGCATGAGAGGGTGTGCAAATCTATATACTGCAGAAAGGCATACAGGACAAAAGAAGCAAGGCATGGGAAAGCGATTTATCCTGTTCTCACTCAGGAATTTCTCACAGAGGTATTGAAACCTGGGAACAATGAGCAATTCAGTCAGACACACAGATCTTTCACAGTAAATCATAACAAGTTGCAGCACAAGACCATGTCTGCTATAATAGGTATGTGTTTACAGTTCATGTCCTCCGATTGCAAAAACTCCATGCCCAAGGAAAGACTGAGCACCTGAGACATGTTTGATTTCTTGCTCTGCTGTTGTTACAACGATGCCTCCATTTTAAGAAAAACTCCCAAGTTTTCGTGAGGGAAACTGACTGTTGGCATGGCCCTAAAGTGTTGATCCGTGTGCTGAGACAGGCTCCCAAACTTACCTCTGTTCTCCTGTACAGAGTTGCTTCACCAAACGCCCCCCTCCCGAGGATCCGGATAGGAATGTAATGCAACTTCTCCTCTTCGCCATTAAACGTGCCCGACCCTGATCGCTCACTGACCACAGACCCGCCGCCCAAATCTGAATTTAGCGAGTCGAAGTGTCTCTCATAGTCGTCCAGTGACATTTCTGTTTTGAGACTTGGTAGCCAGTGGCAGTGATGGAAATAACCCGAACAGGCCTTACGACAACTCTTTCTGAAAGACTCCTACAAGAGCGCGCACACGTCCGACATGTTACCCGCGTCGGCCGACAAACAGGGCTGTCAAAAGTATGAGCGCTGCTTGATGCCGCAAAGCCACGCCAGGTAAACACAGTTAGAAAGACACAACGGAGCGAAATACGTGCAACTATATTGGTCTCGCCAGTGTCAAGCATGACACAACAAAAATGAACCAGTTCAGTCAACTTTAGGAAGTGTCAGAACAAAAGTTCACCCCTCGAGCGCGTTGTGGTGTGCTTTACGATGAAAGGCCAGCACCGGGCACTTCCGGTAATGGCGCTCGTCCCTGCTGCGCGTGTTAGGCTTGACTTGGCCCAAACCCGGAAACTGTCAAATTAAACTGTCTCTTTTATTACTTATTCAATAAATAATTTATTGAACAAATTGATGATTGCAAACGATTTGACAGTTGAACAACAAACAAGCCAGGAGGAGAGAAAAATGAATAAAAATAAAATGAATACATTTGAAAAAACATATAAATCATAGGCTTATCATGTGTGTGTGTGTGTGTGTGTGTGTGTGTGTGTGTGTGTGTGTGTGTGTGTGTGTGTGTAGAAAATATTAAAGGCACAATTCGTAAATTAACACACACATACAGGTTTAGGAGATGTACTCGTGTTTAAATACTTTCAAAAGCGTACAAAAGACAATTTAAAGAAAGACAATTTGGCTGGTAATCTTGCATTTATGGTCTGTATATAGAATTTGGCAAGTATAATTAATATATTTATGATATATGCCTTTTCCTCAAACACATTTATCATCATCAAATAATCAAAATACATCAATAACAACAATTAAGCAATAACAATATTGTCAATAATGACAAATAACATTTGCATTAATAACAAATAATGCAAATTCTCTGTAAAAAAAATGTTAATAGCAAATTGAGAGATCTACTCATCTACTTATTTTTCTGTGTAGTGACAAGGATCTTCTCAACATACGTACAGTGAAATGTAACCAGATTTGAACCAGACATAGAATAAGACACCAGGAAGAAGATGAAAAGACAAAGATGAACTAACCTATGAAGGAATTGCTTTGACATAAGGTCAAAGGTCAGACTACTGTAAATAGAGTTTATTCATTTTGGAGGTGATTTTGAGGTGAGATTTATTTTTACAAATACAGTACCAAATAAAGTACCAGTGGACTCCAAACTGCCCGAAATATGCTAATAAAAAACACCTCCTGGAGGAACTTTTTTGGAAATTGAACATTTGACATTTTGTCAAATTTCACCTGCGATCCATCCCATTCACTTTGCATAGGGACATGTCATAGGAACATGTCATAGGGACATGTCATAGGGACATGTCAGTTCAATAGCGTCCAGGTCATTTGACCCATTGACTCAAAATAGATGCCACAGTCTGATTCTAGTCTAATGAGACACATCTGTTTTGATTGGATTTTGGTGGAATTTCTATTTTTCACAAATATCTTAGGTCAAAGGTCTGAATACTATAAATAGTTTATTCATTTTGAAGGTGATTTTGAGGTGAGATTTCTCCACATTGCTGCAGGGAAATGGTTCAACGAAAATCAGACAGTGGCTCACTTTACCACAATCTCGCAAACAACGGCTTACTTTAGTAAGGGTTGTGCTTGTGTTTTTGTTGCAGTTGTTGAGAGATGAATCATCTTCAAGATATTCTATTAAATACATCTGCATTGATGCTGTCTTACTCAGTCACACCTGCATGACTGTAGCTTTCAGCCAGGAAAAGATGTCATCAGGTGGCACCCAACTTTCACGGGACGTTACGACCCTGAACCAAATCGCCCTCCAGTTGGTGGGTCGGCAGTGGTGGCCAGTCACTGCCCATCTCCTCCTGGCCCCCAGCTCAACTCCTCCCTCCTATTCCAGAGCCAGCAAGATGCTCTTCCTGCTGTCTTCCCAAACCTTCAGACAGCTGCCTTCCTCTCCCTTCCTGCTATTCCCATGATTGTGAGCGTCTTCCACACAGACTGTGCTGGGAAACCCCTACACCCGACCTCAAATGGGAATAGCCAGGTCTGCCACCATTTGTCCCTGCAGTGTTGTCCCTGTCCCTGATGCTTTTTCTGTCTCTCCCGCGCCAAGGTGTCAGCCAGTGCACAAAGAAACTTGTCACGGCGCCATCTGTATCTGCCAGTGTTTGTGCCATTGTTCCTCTCCCTCCACATAGCCTACACAATGGGTCCTCCCTCATTCCCCATCTGTGGAGGTTTGTTGGTGATGGAAGGTTGTCATACACTGAGCGGAGCAGGAAAGAGGTGTGAAAGGGCTTCCACTTTGGTAGGTCCCACTTTGTCCAGGATCCAAGTTCGACGGCCATAGACCTGCGCCTTTCTTCCTCCAGGTGTTGGACCTCGGCTTGGATCATGTCCCTCCACTGCCTTGGGTCTAATTTTCCCCACTGCTAGAAGTGGGTGGAGCCGAGTCTTAGCCTCTCTACACATTGGTTCCCGATGATGTCCTTCAGCTTCAGCGCGCTTTCAGCTTCTGCCACTGATGTGTCAGTCAGCTGTCCATTTGCATCCTGATCTTGTAGCGACGCCTAGTAAGTGGGCAGAGCGGGTGATCTACAATGCCACATATCAGCAACTGTAATGCTCTCCCTCTCTAGATGGCTTAACACCCATTTGCACCTGGAGTCAGATGAGCCCAATGACTTACATGTGACCTCAACAACTTTGAAAAAGTCAACTACATCACATGGGTTAAAAGCTTCGTCTCTTGATCAGTCAGTTAGAACTGAAGAAGCCTGCAGCAGGGGCATAACAACAAGGATGGCTTAGTGATTTTCCACTTGTCCACGTGTGTTTACTCCAGATGCTCCGGTTTCCTCCGAGATAAATACAATAAAAGTTTTGTTTTTTTTAATTGTAATGATTTGCCTGCATTTTTTTCAAAGTTGACTCTTTACTTTTATCAGATTTCCTTTCCAGAACTTGACAGCACAGCATAGCTGTCACTTGTTGTGTGTTCACAAAAAGAGACATTTCAGGCTTTGTTGCCTTGATGGTAATAATGGTTCAGCTTAAGCCTTCTCTCTGGGTTGCAACCTACGTGTAGTAGTACAGTTACTCAGCTCGTTTTAAAAATGCATTTTCTATGTTTGTAGGATTTCACCATGATAAAGCCATCTGGAGAAAGCTTTTGGATTTGGATCTTCATTTTTGAATGCTTGTTGTTTTCATTTTACTCTGATTTTACCCCGAGCAGACAAATGAGAGAGAGAGAGAGAGAGAGAGAGAGAGAGAGAGAGAGAGAGAGAGAGCAAGAGGGTAAAGGGTAGTCGAGCACACACATACACAACCTCGCACACAGTTTTGTAATATTTACAGAACTAACCGAGAGCAGCCCGTCGCCTCACACAGATTAAAGTGGCCAGTTAGGAGGGATTTCTGATTTTTTCTAAAAGTCTGATGAACAGAGGGATATCCAGAAATGATTCCACATGATTTCAGCACAGATGGAAACTCTTTACACCATAACACAGGAAACAAAGGTAGACTTGTATTATCTAAAATGCTCTTGTGATGGTTTAAAACATATACACTCCGTTATTATCTGCTGTGTCTGTTTGTTCAGGATCTGTGCGCACAATCAGAGTCGGGTCCAGAAGTCTCCCACTGTATCCACTGGTTATCTTGTGTTTAGGACTGCTAAACACTATTCTGCTGTTAACTGCTATTGTTATTGGGATTTACTGTGAGTACGACTATTAACCGTCCTTACCCCACCTTTCTATCAATTGGTAAATATTTAAAGAAACCAGTAACTTGTTTTCTAAGTATCACCTAAAAGATGAATGAAAAAGTGACCCTATTATCTCTGCTTATCACAGGTGGTCAAGCCAGTGAGGTATCCGCTCCCGACCAAATAACAGTACAAGCGCTCATTGTAGAGGTGAAGCAGCTTCAAGTAATGCAGACCGATGCCATCAAAGCTCGGGAGGAGGCCCAACAAGCACTAAAGGAAGAGCTTGTGAGGCATCAGCAGCTGAAACTGCAGTTAGAGCAGAACAAGACCCTCAGCGACAGCCTTCAGAAGCAGCTCGAGACACTTCACATTGAGAAAGCAACACTGCAGTCCGATACATCTGGTACAGGTGAGAGACTGTTGGATTCGTTTTCGGAGTCAAGCATTTTGTTCTTGCAGTGACTTTAACTCAAGTTCCCTCTTTAACAGAGGAAAGTTGCGGAAGATGTCTGCCTGGGTGGTTTTTAGCCAACACAACCTGCTACTTCCACTCGAGATCAACGTCTGATCCCTTAAAGAACTGGCACGACAGTAGGGAGGACTGTATCGCGCGTGAGGCCAATCTCACTGTGATAGATAGCTGGGAGGAGCAGGTGAGTCTGGTATGCTGTGGATGGAAAACAAGACAAAAGAGTGAGTAGAGGTGAGGAGTCACAGCTCTTTGTTTTCTATCCTTCCTTATGTGCGCTGAGAAGTAGGGCTGGGTAGTATATCATTAGTTTATCATTGTTCTATATAATGTCTTATTCTGGATACCGTTATATTGTGATAAGGCAAAAGTCTTGTCTTGCCTGGTTTCAAAGCCTGCATTGCAATAAAGCGATGTCATTTTCTGAACTTACCAGACAATTTTACTTGCAATAAAATTTGCCTTTACCCACTTAACCAAGACCTACTAAGTAGCTTTTTCCAGAGCTCTTAACCATAGCTGGCTGTCTTCATTGACAGATTTGATCAGCCTCAGGTGTGACAAGAGAAAAATAATAGGAGTTAAGATTCTTTTCAAGTGTTTCGACTTATAGCAGGTAAAAAAAGCAAAAACACGTGTAACTAATGACATTTATTACAACATCCATTCTTTTCCTGGCATGTGAAAAGGTATATTGCGATAGACAATATATGTGAAACCTAATGGTTTATTAGACATGCTGCACTCGGCATCTCATCACTTGCCAGCGAGACTGGCTCTGCTAATAATTACTGTACAGGTGTGCCTTTAATCGTGATGTGGTTTAACCTCTCTTTACCTAGCTCAATCTATTCGAGAACCTACCAAGACTGGATCCAAGCATTCGACCATGGTGGAGCAAGCCAGGTGGAGTCTGGTTTGGCCTTACCGATATTCACTCAGAGGGCAATTGGGTGTGGTTAAACAATGAGACGCTGCAGGGTGAAGGGTAAGAGCTCTAAGACTTCCTGTGCAATGTCTCATGTGTCATGTATGGTAAATATGTAGCTTGAGCCAGCAGGCAATTAGCTTAGCTTAGCTTTTGTGCATTTACCCAAATGTCAAACTGTTCTGTTACTAAATAATTCTCTGAATATTTGTAAAATTCGGTATCCATAAAATAAAATGTTGCGTATTCTTTTAGTTTTTCATGAGTAACACTTGAAAGAGATTCAAACGTATCTGAGTGAATGAATCAAGATCTTAAATGGTGGCATGTTAATGATGCTTGCCTGCAATGTCAGTTTGTTGACCATGTGATGATCGCCAAATAATGTATGCAAGAAATACAAATGTATATTAATGTGGCAGAAATTGTTTGAAAAATAATCTCAAATCACAAAACAGAATTTGAAGGTGTATTGCTGCAGAGATGCGCTAGCCTGCAAACCTGTGTTCCAGAACATGTGTGCTTGGAACAGATCCCCCAAAATCACAAATCATCATCATGATTTTTTATTTATTTTTTTGTGAAATTGAAAACTGTATTACCATATTGTGCAGCCCTAATAGGAAGAATAAAACCTGGCTCTTGCTTTAGGTACTGGATACCGGGGGAGCCCAACAACTATGGACAGAGAGAGGACTGTGCAGCACTTATGATCATGAGAAACCCTCGGGCAGCATGGTTTGATGCAGATTGCAAGGGGGACAAGGAATGGTTATGTGAAATGGAACCCAACTAGCTGTGGAGAGCATGGTGTTCCATATCCAGGCTGACTGCTCAAAGATGCATCGAAACCATCATATGAACAGGCCCGGTTAGTGTCCATATCAGAATTTATTGTGAAAGGCTTTAGCTTCATGTTCCAACACTTGGAAAGCCCTCGGGTTAGCTAGGGTTAGTAAGTTATTTTCAGAGCATGTTTTGTTCTATTTGTAGGAAACCTCTTAATAATAACCTCCTTGGCAGGGGTAACTAAGATTGAGAACACGGTAAACATTATACCTGCTAATCATCAACATGTTAGTGTTGTCACTGTGATGTAACAATGGCAACATTAGCAATTAGCTCAAAGCAACACTGTGCTGAAGAACAACCTCCTAGAGCTGCGAGCATGGATGTAGACTCTTATGATGAAAACTTGACACACAGCATGTAAAACCAATGCCTTACTGATGTCTTTCTGAGTGTAATTAAAGGTTGAGTGAATGAATTGTGACTCACTTGTGTGACAAATGTTGTGGTTTTCACCGAAGAGTAGAACTTCAACAATGTACTAAGAATGTCTTTTTCAAAGCGAGACTGAGATTTTTGGGCAGCAGGGGGTGCAAGTAAGTTATTTTTAATGTCTACGTTTGAGGACATCAGTGAAATGTTATATCTGACAGGAGATACTAGAACCCACAAACCCATGCTTTGTAAACCTGGCTTTGTCAACTGATCCATTTGTCATAAGTGTAGCGTTCAGTAAATGAACTTGTTGTTAAGTCTATAGATATATAGTCTATAGTCCGAACATACTGGTCACATTGTGGAAGGATCGAGTGCATAAAAGACTTTCAGGAGGCAATTTCACATTGGAAAGAGAAGAAAGTGAGATCGCAGGCTCTTGCACACACAGGGTTTTGTAATATTTACAGGACCGCTGACTCACACAGAAGAAAGGACCAGGACCAGAGGGTTATCCAGGCATCATTTCAACTTCTGCACAGATGGTAATTCATCACAATTCATAACGTGAGAGTGAGAGTTTTCATACAGATCACATTGCAATACAGGCAAAAATGAGTTATTGTTAATGTAAGCACAAAGTCATTGAATCTATAAGTTAAAACAACCACTGATGCATCCAATAATGTCAAAATCATGTTTTTATTATTAATACTCTACTCTCTCTACTCTACTTTATTTACCATTTTTGGATAGGGGAAAAAAACTGATAACAACAACAACAACAACAAAACAAAGCAAAAAAAAAATAAATAGTTGTGTTGACATTTATTTAAATAGTCATACATTTAGTATCATCATGATTGATAATTTGATTCAAAATCATGTGTGTGGCAATAAACGCGTGATGAGCTGGAGGGTCCAATGTATGAATTATTATTTCGCAATATCTCTCAGGGTGCAAAAGGCCATCTAGAGGTTTCCGAGGAAGTTAAGATTGTCATGCTGGCATCAATCGTTATTTCACCAAAATGTATTAAGAAATTACCGTTGAAAAGGACTCCGCCAAAAAACAGTGTGTGACCTAAAATATCAACACATCAGCAAAAAAACAACTTTCCCAATGTTTTTCTTATTGGCGTGTGCCTTGCAGTGCCAACACGATGATGCTTCCCTCCAAGTTCCAAGGGAGAGTTGTGTAACATGAATAAGAACAAAGATTCAATTACTCAAACATATGTCCTTTCGTTACTCCACACTGATAGATTGCTCAACATTCCAACATCTAAAGTTTTCACTTTAAAACAAAGATTACAAAAATATAAACAGAATATGGAGAAATAACTGTTTTGATGTCAGACATCTTTGTATTGTGTTGCAGAGATATCTATTAAAGTTAGAATGCTAACCAGCTAGCCCCTAGCCATTTTGTACCTCAAGACGCAATAGGCTGATAGTTATCGACACAAACACTCCCTCGGACCTCCGATCTCCCAGTCCAGTCCCAGTCTCCCAGTCCCAGCTTCCCAGTTACCTGAGCTTACTAGCCATCTGTAGCTACAGTTGGCAGCTATGTTTGCGGTTGTTTAGAGTGTGATGTGACAGGATGCCAAATCTTACATATTGCATCTTTAACAAAGCCTGAAATGACGTAAGAATAAAAACTGGAGGTGGGTTTTCCCTCCACAAGATTTTGTCTAACAACCATGTTGCACATCCTTATTTTCAAGCTTCGTGTGAGGTTTACCACTGCACTATATAAACATAGGCCTATAATTCCAAGTAATGGGTTAGTTTGGGGAAGAAACCCATTAAACTTTCACTTTCATGCTCAATAAAAAAAGCAGTAGTCTGTATCCATGGCACTGCAGTCATGGACAATCCACAGAAAAGGACATTCTACTTTTGCTCCGAAATATTTGGACGAGGTATAGTTTGTTCTGCAGCATCTGACACATTTCCTTTTTTTTTCTTGTCTTGTTCTTTTACACAACTTCTTTTTTGTAATTACTAAAACGTTAGCGAATGTAGAGCTAAAGAGCTAAAAGAATAAATCTCAAATATACAGGGTGTCCCAACAAAAATGTATACACACTTCAAATAATTGTAAAGTTGGTGTTTATTAGAATTAATTTAATTTTCAAAATGTAATAGAATTTACAAACATCATTTTATTGTTTTGTCACTGCCTGTTCTCAAAGTGACGTCCGTTCTGGTCCAGACACTGCTGACAACGCGAAGCAATGGAATCGCACACATCATGAAACAATTCCCTTGGTATTTGTGCATAAAAAAGAAATAAAGAAAAAACAAACAATTGAGTTGTCAGCTGCTAAAGTGTGTATAAAAATTTTTGGGACACCCTGTATGTTCAACATCCACCCTCAGTAACTGCAGTTTTAGACTCATGTTACTGTAGCTTGATAAAATAAAATTAAAAAACCTGTGTATGTAACTGTTCAGATTAGTCAGAATACTCTGATTTTTTTGTGCATCAAAATGAGTAACCAAGACTTTTTTAAGTTATGAAACAAAATAAATTCAATTTCCATTGTATTGGTACATGGAAAAAAAATATATGTTTTGTGATTTAATCTTGATTGTTTAAACATTTTTCTGTCCATTACAGGCGGATCCACTTTTCGTAAAGATCGTCTGGTTTTACTCTGTCTTGGACTGATGAATGTAGTTTTGCTGATTGTGGCTGTTGTTATTGGGATTAACTGTGAGTATGACAGTGATTAAAAGTTTCATTTCCCTCTTCTGCAGAACTTTTATCGGCTAGCTGAATAGACACTTTCTCACACAATACAAGATATTGTGCAAGATAATGTGCAATATCTTTGTATTATTTTACTTTCAATATTAATATTTCTATATACTATTCACAAAAGAAACTATCTTTATTGTCCAAAAAGGAAACAGTTTTATACACAGTCCTGACTCTGTTTGTGACAATGTGTTTTTTCACCTTTTCAGGTGCTAAAGTCAGAGAGGGTTCCTTCCATGTTTCACACTCAGCTGTAGCACCGATCATCGATGAGCTGAACTATCTCCGCAGCAACCACAGCGACGTGATCGAAGCCGAGGAAGAAGCCAAGAACACCTTAGAGAGGGCAGTTAAAAACCATGCACAGCTAAAGCAGAAAATCGAGAAGCAGAAGACCATCAATGACAATTATCAGAAGCAGGTTGAGGAGCTGCAAGGAGAGCTGATAAATCTGCAGTCCAATATGTCGGCTCTGGGTGAGAAAGACTTGTATTGTGGTTGTTATTTAATTAATTAACTTAGAATACTGAACAGCTAAACTGACAAGAAATCCTTTATTTCTCCTAGAGGAGAACTGTGGCAGGTGCCTCTCTGGATGGGTTCATTACAACTCGTCCTGCTATTTCTTCTCTTGCGCTGAGTCCTCTACTGTTACAAAAAACTGGCCAGATAGCAGAGCTGACTGTATTAGACATGGAGCTGACCTGATTGTGATCGACACCAAGGAGGAGCAGGTGGGTTTCTGTACAAACGAGAAAAGGCTGTCAGTAATAATGTTGAAATACATTTTCTGTATTTTAGATTTACGTTTGAGTCCTTTAAAATGTGGATTTCGTGCTTGTACAGAGATTTGTGAGTGACAGCATTGGAAATTTGAGAGGGACACAGGACATCCTAGGGAACTCATTCTGGATTGGTCTCACTGACACAGAGATAGAGGGGACATGGGTCTGGATTAATAATGTCACCGAAGTGGAGCAAAGGTGAGACCTGAACTATTATAGTCTCAATGTGGCAGGATTTATGGATTATGAATTCAAAAAAGAAAATTATTTGATTTTCTTAAGGTACTGGATGGATGGAGAACCAAACAATTCACACCACCATGGAGAAGACTGTGCGACTGCGGTTTATAGCCCCAGCAACCCGTGGAAGACCCGTAACGATATCAATTGTAACTCGTATCAGAGGCACTGGATATGTGAGATGACATCAAACTAGAACCAGAAAGTGCCTCTGAAGCAGAAAACACAAAATTATGTTTGTTATTCCCTGAAAGAAGAATAAAACACTTTTAAGATTGAGCTGATGAGTCTGTGTATCTTTTGCTGTCCATTATTCTACTTAACGTCCTTAGTAACGCATTGTCAGTAAAACCATTGTTTTCCTACACTAAGGTGCATCCTGCATGTGCTCCTCTCTCACGTTGCATGTCACTTTTTCTTTCTTGGATGTGAATGAATGTTAAAATACTCTTAACTTTGTAGCATAAGGTGTAGTGTTACACTGCTTTTTCAGTTAATTACATTTGATCAGCTGGTTGGGCACACGACCCCGCTCCACAGGCTGAACATGCGGTTTTGCCTTAAGGAGATTTTCACATTTTGTTCAAACACAAAAACACATACATGAATACACAATTTTGGCTTTTACGTGTGCAAAAAAGCACTTGCTAACAAGTGGCTGAATCAGACAACAGAGATTGTCGGGGACATTACACATCATCACATCGATTGAAAGTCAGTTAAAGTGTCGTGCTCCACAAATCATTTCTAACGCTTCACAGCAAAACAGACTCACAGCATTATTTTAAGGAACTGAAGTAGACAGGGACTTAAGTAAAATTCTCTATTACTCCGGCCTTGAACATGTAAACTTTTAGGAGTGATGGAAGTACACAACTTTACAAAATATACAACAATGGTCTGGTTCTTTTAATGCTGAAATGTTAGATATTATATCTTTAAACAAAGATGATGAGCAAAGGGCAAAGAGTGTGGGGCATGTTAGCATGCTGGTGTTAACCTTTAGCTCAAAGTGCTGTGACCTCACATGGCTGCAAGCATGTCTACAGAGTGCTGTTCTTCTTAGATTTAAACAGAAAAAAGAACTGAAAAGACAGCACACTGAGGAACTACGACGTCATCATCACACTTATGAAGAAGTAGGATTCATGGGCACACACAGACACAAAAAACACGGCAATGATGCAATCCATTGTTCCTCTGTGTTCTCCATGCAACAGTTGATTCTCTATAGGAAAAAACTGCTGTGCACTGAATATTTTCAACTGACAAACAGTCATTTAGGGTGGATTCATATTCAGACACACTCATCCTGTCACGGATAATAAAGCAGAAGGCAAAGTGGACAGAGCTGCATCATCGCAATGGAGGATCAACAAAGATTGACAGACGCTGGGCAGAAAATATCATTCATACCAAAGTTATCGCAGGCTTTCTTCAACCTCAACGGACATTTTCGCTCTCGCTATCAAATACAAGGTACAACAAAATGCATACTGCTTTTTTTCCTTTGTCTCAGCAAATCAACCTGTAATTTTAAGGACATTTCTGCTGTCATTATTCAAATGTTACTGAATAAGGAGCATTGCTAATGTTATTTTACTAGGCCGGGCCTTACTACCAAGCCTCAATGATTGTAGCTTTAAAGTGATATTCACCATGTAGAGAATCACATGTAACTGTTATTAAAACCTGATGAATTACAATGGTCACAGGTACAGATGGATCCAACCGGCTGGTTTTAATCTGTCTGGGACTGCTGAACGTTGTTTTGCTGATAACTGCTGTCGTTCTCGGGGTTAACTGTGAGTATGACAGCACTCATTTCTCTCTTCTGTGAAATTTCACTTATATGAAAAACTTGAACACAAGAGGCTTAATGCTGACCTTCAATTTATTTCAGAATGCTTTAAAAAAGGCTGAAATTGGTTTCATTTCAGATCATACTGTGTCACTTAATCAGAAATGAAGTTAATTAGGTTCCATGAGGGTTTTAAAACAGTAAAGTCGAGCTTTAAAACGCATATCATTGAGAACTTAATGCTTAATTATTCTTTGTGTATAATAATTTTCACACACTTTCTCTCGCATTAAACAAATGCAACTCTGTGAACCTCCATAGTTTTGACACAGTTCTCACTTTCTTTGTGACAATGTGTTTTCACCTCTTCAGGCGCTAAAGTCAGAGAGGGATCTTTCCATGTTTCACACTCAGCTGTAGCACCGATCATCGATGAGCTGAACTATCTCCGCAGCAACCACAGCGACGTGATCGAAGCCGAGGAAGAAGCCAAGAACACCTTAGAGAGGGCAGTTAAAAACCATACACAACTAAAGGAGAAAATCGAGCAGCAGAAGACCATCAATGACAATACTCAGAAGCAGGTTGAGGAGCTGCAAAAAGAGCTGATAAATCTGCAGTCCAATCTGTCGGCTATGGGTGAGAAAGAGTTGTTATTTAATAAATTAAGTTAGAAGGCTGAAAAACTAAACTGACAAGAAATATCTTATTTCTCCTAGAGGAGAACTGTGGCAGGTGCCTCTCTGGATGGGTTCATTACAACTCATCCTGCTATTTCTTCTCTTACGCTGAGTCCTCTACTGATACAAAAAACTGGCCAGATAGCAGAGCTGAATGTATTAGACGTGGAGCTGACCTGATTGTGATTGACAACAAGGAGGAGCAGGTGGGTTTCTGTACAAACAAGAAAATGCTGTCATTTATAATGTTGAAATACATTTTCTGTACTTGAAATTCAAGTTGGAGTCCTTTAAAATGTGGCTATCTTGCTTGCGCAGAGATTTGTGAGTGGCAGCATTGGAAATATGAGAGGGACCCAGGACAGGCTAAGGAACTCATTCTGGATTGGTCTTACTGACACAGAGATAGAGGGGACATGGGTCTGGATTAATAATGTCACCGAAGTGGAGCAAAGGTGAGAGCTAAACTATTATAGTCTCAGTGTGGCAGGATTTATGGATTATGAATTTAAAAAATGAAAATTATTTGATTTTCTTAAGGTACTGGATGGATGGAGAACCAAACAATTCACACCACCATGGAGAAGACTGTGCAACTGCGGTTTATAGCCCCAGCAACCCGTGGAAGACCCGTAACGATATCAATTGTAACTCGTACCAGAGACACTGGATATGTGAGATGACATCAAACTAGAATCAGAAAGTGCCTCTGAAGCAGAAAACACAAAATTATGTTTGTTATTCCCTGAAAGAAGAATAAAACACATTTAAGATTGAGCTGATGAGTCTGTGCATCTTTGGCTGTCCATTATTCAAACTGCATTTTAACATCAAAACCAAGATCTCAATACAGTTTTAACTGACAATCATTCTGTCTTTAAAGGTTTACACTTTGTATGTGATCAGAACACAAGGTTGGTTGCCATGACACATGAATCCACTTTCAGTCGCCCTCGTTGGTTCAGATCAAATTATCTCAATAAATATTGTATGGATGCCATTACATTTTGTACAGACTCCCTTGTCCTACTCAGTGTGAATTTTAATAATTAGCATAATTCCTCCAAAACTACTAACATTCCCATCAGTCTCAGCTGAACTTAAGCATTAGCAGCAAATATTAGCATGCTAAGTGGCTGATCACGCCAAGATTTGTCGTTAATAACGCATTGCCAGCATAACCTTTGTTTTCCTTCACTAAGGTGAATCTTTCATGCGCTCCTTTCTTGCATTGCATGTTACTTTTTCTTTTTTGTACGTGGATGAAAGATAAGATATTTTTAACTTTTAAGCATAAAGTGTGGAGTGACACTGCTTTTTCAGTTAATTACATTTGATCAGCTGGTTGGGCACACAGCCCCGCTCCACAGGCTAAACACACTGTTTTGCCTTTAGGAGATTTTCACATTTTGTTCTAAGACATAAACACATACATAAGTACACCATTGGGAATCTTGAAGCTTTTACGTATCTAAAAAAAAGCACTTGCTAACAAGTGGCTGAATGAGACGACAGAGACTGTCGGGGACATTACACATCATCATGCCGATCGAAAGTCAGGTGAAGTTTCGTACGTTCACAGCAAAACAGAATCACAGCATTCTCTTAAAGAACTGAAGTAGATGGGGACTTGAGTAAAATGATGTATCCCTCCGGCCTTGAACATGTCGTAAACATGTAGGAGTAATGGAAGTAAACAACTTTACAAAATATACAACAATGCTCTAGTCATTATAATTCTGAAATGTTGAATATTATATCTTTAACCCCTGTTTGGTGTTCATATTTTTGTAATTCAGCCAGTGTTCGTGGTTCTGGTGGACCTGCTGCATTTTTTATTTTTTTTATTTCAATACAATCAAACAATTTTATTTTAAAACAGATGTTTACTTCACCCCAATTACAAGCAACATAAACAGCTTATATAGTTAATATTTGCCATTTCACTTTGTTAGATCACATTTAAGAATCAAAGTGCTACTCATTTTTAATTTTTTTAAATAAAGTTCAATTAAAACAAAGAAAATCACTTATAATCAAGATATAAGGGGAATGCATTCAGCAAATGTACAAATGAAGCAAAGTTTTTCATAACTATTGATTTTTATTTATTTGAAATTCATTAGAAATGTATCCAATTCAGGTCAGTTTACACAACACAAGCTGATGGTGATGGTGGTTCTGTGGGATGGGTGGATGGGGCACCAGCATTCCCCTGCTAGATCCTCCTCATGATGGCCAAAGAGGCTCAGGCTCTTGGAACATGTTGTCTACTCTGGATTTGGGGTCTCACCAGTGCCTCTTCCAGTTCTTCGAGAAAGAGGAGGAATAGATGACAAATGTGTTGTATGCTGAGGTGTCCAGTATGTCAAAGAATATCACCAGTGGCCAGTGTAGGGTCCTCAGTGCTATTTTTCTTAGATTTAAACAGAAAAAAGAACTGAAAAGATACTGAGGAACTACAACATCACATCAGTCTGATACATCATCACAGTTATGAAGAAGTAGGATTCATGCGCACACACACAAAAAACACGGCAAAGATGCAACCCATTGTTCCTCTGTGTTCTCCATACAACAGTTGATTCTCTAAAGAAAAAAAGATCTGCTGTGCACTGAACATTTTCAACTGACGGACAGTCATTTAGGGTGGATTCATATTCAGACACACTCATCCTGTCACAGATAATAAAGCAGGAGGCAAAGTGGACAGAGCTGCAGCATCGCAATGGAGGATCAACAAAGATTGACAGACGCTGGGCAGAAAATATCATTCATACCAAAGTTATCGCAGGCTTTCTTCAACCTCAACGGACATCAAATACAAGGTGAAACAAAATGCATACTGCTATTTTTACTTTCTCTAAGCAAATCAACCTGTAATTTTAAGTACATATATGCTGTCATTATTCAAATGTTACTGAATAAGGAGCATTGCTAATGTTATTTTACTAGGCTGGGCCTTACTACCAAGCCTCAATGATTGTAGCTTTAAAGTGATATTCATCATGTAGAGAATCACATGTAACTGTTATCAAAACCTGATGAATTACAATGGTCACAGGTAAAGATGGATCCAACCGGCTGGTTTTAATCTGTCTGGGACTGCTGAACTTTGTTTTGCTGATAACTGCTGTCGTTCTCGGGGTTAACTGTGAGTATGACAGCACTCATTTCTCTCTTCTGTGAAATTTCACTTATATGACAAACCTGAACACAAGAGGCTTAATGTTGACCTTCAATTTATTTCAGAATGGGACGGAGCTGAGCATGCGCGAGTGAGTGAGCAGTCGCAAGGGCTTCGTGGCTCCCCCACCGCGTGTCAAACAAATGGATTAAAACCTTAAAAGTCTATCTACAGCCTCTCCTCTTACATTACTGAAAAAAAGAATAAGCAGGTGTCCTAAAAAGGAGCGCATTTAACCACTTGGTAAACAACGGACGACGTGCTGGGTGAGCGTTTACCTCACAACAAACAAACAAAAGATGCCAGAGACAATTGTCAGCCTCGGTGCCAAACTGACTGATCTGACTTCTAAGGTGGATAAATTAGTTGACCTGACCACCGCCAATAACATACTGCTCAACACTGTGGTCAAAAGAGTGGAAACTCTCGAGACAAAAGTTGAAACTAATGCAGGGGCGCTACACGACTCTGGAGTCCAGTTGATTTCTCAGGATAAGCGCATCACACATTTGGAAAACAAACTGAAGCAAGCCATGGACGTGATTGACCAGCTTGAGAATCGACATCGCCAAAATAATCTGAGGTTGCTGAATGTGCCAGAGAAGGAAGAAAGCGGCTCGACAATGATTGATTTGTTGGTCAAAATCTTTATGGAGAAATGGAAATTGCTGCTTGTTGCAGACGACTTTGAAAGAGCGCACCGCATGGGACCAATCAGAGACAATCAGAAACACCCGCGGGCCATAATCTTCAAGCTACACCATTTTCAGAAGAAACAGCGAATTCTCAACGCGTGTAAGACGAGCCCAGAAGACTGCGATCTCAGGGTGGTACCTGATATATCGGCACAACTTCAGGCGAGGAGATCCGAGTTCTGGCCGCTGAGGAAACAACTGCATCAGCTGGGACTTAAGACTTACTTTCGGCACCCGGCCACCCTCTGGGTGGAGGACGGGGCGCAGAAGATGAGCTTCAACTCTCTGGACCAAGCTCAAGAGCGGCTTAAACGACAGTACCCATCCATAAATTAAATGCTACAATATGTGTCTCCATTAATGGGTTGAAGACGACAGCGAGGACACAGTGATGTACTTAACGGTAATTAATGGACTACGCAACACACACAAGACTTCTTTTTTCTTTTTTCTCATTTCCTCTGCACTGCACTACCAGTGCGCAATGACAACCGAACACTCCTCCCGTTATTTTTCATTTATTTATTTTTCCGCAAATATTTTCTTACCCCCCAATATTGAAAACACTTATGCAAAAATATCCATATGGAACATGTTTATGTGTGCGTGTGTGTGCGCGCGCGTGCCTGTGTGTGTGTGTGTGTGGCAGGGGGAATGGTTACATGCTAACTCTGAGGTCGTTGTGTGTGAAATTTTGGTCGCATATTAATTTTGAGGTGTGATGGGGTGAAAGGGAAGGTGTATGTGTTGCCATTTAACCATTGTTGACTTGACACATGGAAATACAATTTGATCTAAAAACTATAAATTAGAGCCTGAAGGAGCTACAAGGCCGAGCTCCATTGTGAATTTACTTAAGGGAATGAGGTGGGGGGTGAGTGATCGGCATTGGGAAAGGGGGGTGGGCAAGATTTGTACAGGTGAATATTTTATATTCATCAGTGACAGTAATGACTAGTTTATCTGTCTTATCTTGGAATGTGCAAGGATTAAATGGGGTAACCAAAAGAGCTGCTTGTTTAAATTTTATCGATAAGAATTATGTGGATGTGGCTCTTATTCAAGAGTCACACCTTACCAGTAAGTCAGTGAAGAGCTTCAGCAACCCCAAATATGAAGTTCTAGCCTCATCCTCTGTGGATGATAAAACAAAAGGTGTGCTGATAGTTATTAGACGTTCACTGGACTTAAACATCATTGATATTGGCGGTGATAATGAAGGTAGGATTGCCTATGTAAAAGTAATAATGTCAAATATGAAAATTATATTTGTCAGTGCTTATGCCCCAGCTGATTATGACAAAAAATTCTACTCAGAACTATCCAATTTCTTAATGAATTCATCAGATTACTATTTAGTCATTGGGGCAGACATGAATACCATAATAGACCCCATGTTAGATAAATCAAATCCTCGAGTGGGAAGTGCCCAGCTATCCTGTTCAAAAGCACTACAACAGTGCATGTTAGACCTTAGTCTGGTGGATGTGTGGCGATTTTCCAATCCAGGAGCTAAAAAGTACACTTTTTTTTCCAATAGACATAAATCATATTCTAGAATAGATTACATTTTTGTATCTAATGCATTAATTCCAGTAACACAAAAATCTGACATAATTTTAGCTTCTCTATCTGATCACCATGCAGTTAATGTTACATTTTTATTTCCAACCATTAAGAAAAAAGCGCCTCGTTGGAGATTTAATACTACGTTACTTTTAAATAATGATTTTTGTGCTCAATTTAAATCAAAACTATATGAATTTATTTCAGTCAATGAAGATTCAGTGGAAGACTGTAGGTTTGTTTGGGAAGCCATTAAAGGTTTTATGAAAGACAATGTCACATCTTTTGCTTCAGCTTTAAATCGCTCACGCCGACTAAAAACTGCTGAATTTGAGACATATTTGACAAAATTGGAAAAAGCTCAACAAATTTCCTTCTGTGCTATACGAGCAGTTCAGCTTGGTCGGGTGAAAAATGAACTTAATGCACTTCTTAGAAAAGACGCAGAGTTTCTTATTCAAAGGTCCAAAGAACATCATTATTTCAATGGCAGTAGACCGTCACATGAGTTAGCTATGCGCCTTCGCACTAATGAGAGACGAGCATGCATTTCTGCAATACAAGCCGCAGAAGGCAAGATATGCACTACTCCAGAGGAAATTAATACAGTTTTCTTAGATTTCTATAAAAATCTTTATATCTCTGAAATCTCATTCGGTACCGATGAGTTCAGACAATTTTTTAGTGACCTTAATTTGGGAAAACTGTCTAGTTCAGAAGCAGTGGACTTGGGAGATAGTATATCTTTAAAAGAACTATGGGACACAATACAGGAGATGAATTTGGATAAATCTCCGGGACCAGATGGTATTCCCATTGAAGTGTATATCAAGTTTTGGCCTGAATTGGGCCCTATGCTTCTGAAAATGATAACTACATCAATTGCAAAACACTCTTTTTTAAAACAAACAAATACAGCACTAATATCACTTCTGCTTAAAAAACATAAAGACCCAATATTGTGTTCCAGTTACAGGCCAGTATCTCTAATCAATACAGATATGAAGATATATGCTAAAGTACTGGCACGCCGTCTTAATAAATATTTAGGAAAACTAATTCATTGTGACCAAACTGGGTTTGTGAAAGGCCGATTCAGTTCAGATAATTTAAGAAGACTGTTACATGTTTTACATTTTACCCCAGACTGTTCTGATCTTTTGACCTCATATGGAATCCTAACTCTTGATGCCGAGAAGGCGTTCGACAGGCTCGAATGGGACTACCTCTGGGCCTTACTAGAGCAAATAGGACTAGGAGAATCTTTCATTGGCTATATTAAAGTTCTATATGCGAATCCAGGAGCAATTGTTTTGGCAGGTAATGTATGCTCCTCACTTTTTTCAATTCATAGAGGTTCACGTCAAGGATGTCCATTGTCCCCTTTATTATTTGTGTTAGCACTGGAGCCCTTAGCCCAAAAAGTACGCCAGTCTACTAATATCATCCCTATTACGATAAAGTCCACTATTCATCATATATCTCTTTATGCAGATGATGTACTCCTCTTTATCAGTGAATTATCACAGTCACTTCCTCATATCTTTAATTTATTCAGGGAGTTTAGCAATCTCTCTGGATATAAGATAAACTGGCAAAAATCGGCACTCTTACCGCTAAAAGATAATGGAGAGGATCTATCTCAATTTCAGTTGCCGTTGGTAAATCATTTCAAATATTTAGGAATCGACATCTTCAATAATTTGGAGAGTACTGTTGAGAATAATTATAGTGCATGTTTAGATAAGATCAGAACCAACTTAGGCAAGTGGATGGCAAAACCAATATCATTCGATGGCAGGATCTCAACAATAAAAATGATGGTATTGCCCTTAATCAACTTCCTGAGCTCCATGCTCCCTCTGAATCCTCCAAAGGGATTTTGGGATAGACTGCAGAGTTTGATCAGTGAATTTATATGGAATAAAAAAAACCAAGGCTCAAATTTGCAACGCTGCAGAGAGAGAAATCAGCTGGAGGCTGGGGTCTTCCAGATTTTAAAATTTATCATTGGTCATTTGTATTACGTACTATAAAATCATGGTTAGACCCATCAAATTCGACATCTTGGCGCTCTTTGGAAACAAAGCTAATACATCCATGTAGATTACAGGATCTAATCTTTACAGATATTCCTATCAAAAAAGCCAGAACACTTTTTGGTCCGATTGTTGAAAATGTTCTGGTAACTTGGAGACTGGTGACCGAGTACACCAACACAAATAATAAATGGCATTTTCACACTCCAATATTTTACAATCATAATTTATTGATAGGTGGTCGACCAGCAGCCTACCCTATATGGTCAAACAATGGGATCCATATACTTGGACAATTATTCAATTCTAATGGTCTCCGCACATTCGAAGATTTGAAGGAACAGTATAACTTATGTCGATTTTCTCGCTTTCTATATTTTCAGCTTCGTGCTGCCATGAAGACTTATGGAGTTCCATGGAACTCAGAGCTGCCTAAACATGACCTTGTGAAACAACTGTATAATGCTACCAACACCAGGGGAACTGTATCAGCATTGTATACCCAGATTCTGCAGGCATCTTATAAACCAATGGCAATTCAAATATTTTGGCAGAAAATATATGCTCTGATAAACTCTGAAATATCGTGGGAAACAGTATGGAATAATATCACACGGGCTTCAAAAAACCCTAATCATCAAACCATACATCTAAAAATTGTTCACAGAGCATATTTTACTCCTAAACTCAGACATACAATGAAATTGGAATCATCCCCCTTCTGCCAATTATGTACGCAAGGTTGCCTAGGCACCTTTACACATATGTTTTGGGAATGCCCTGCAGTACAGTTGTTTTGGTTACAAGTTACTAAGTCCTTATCTAAAATTCTTAACAAGGAGGTTCCATGCTGTCCTGTACTTTGTCTGCTGAATGATAATTCTCAGTTTCCTATGTCAACACATGAAAAAAGAGTTTGGATTTCTGGCTTAACAGCTGCTAAGAAAATGCTGGTCGTACGGTGGAAACCACCACACGTTCTATCATTAGATCACTGGTGGCACCTCCTGATAGATATTCTACAACTAGAGCTTTCTGTTGCACGGTCTCATGGGGCAAAGGATAAAACACTAAAATCGTGGTCAGAAGCTATTATAGTTGTTAAGAATCTTGCCTATGAAAGGGTGGGTTAATGGGTGGGGGGGATGCAGATCACTCACCAAGGAGGGAACGATTTTCTTTTGAGTTATGTTTGGTTTTGTTTTGTGTTATTTGTTTTATCTTTAGTCAATTAGGTGCCAATATGTGATTTTGGCTGTGGAGTACTTTGGGCTGGGGATTGGGAGTATGGATGAAACAAGAGTATGGGTGGAGGGCCTTGTGGACATGCAGGGATCTGGACTTAAGTGAGAGAGTGTGTGAATGTGTTAGATTTGGGGTGGGGGGTTGGGGGGTTGACTCTTAGACGTGAGAACAAGTATGGCACCTTTGTTTTTGTTTTTTTTATTTGTTGTTTTTCTTTTATATGTATGCTTGTGTTTGTGTGTATGTGTGTGTATATATATGTGTATGTGTGTATATATGCATATGTGAACATGCGTGCGTTTGTGTGTGTATGTGATTTTTTTTTTTAAAAGTTATATATATATATATATATTGTTTTTTTTTTTTTGTTTTTTTTCCCCCTGTTTCTTCCTTTTGGTGTGTGTGTGCTCTTCTTTTCTGTCGCTGTTGTTTGGATTTATTTCGTTATTGTTTTTTTTTTGTGTTTGCTCTTTAACATACAGTCAATAGTATATTGTCTGCCAACGGGGGAATACACCTGAATGGTCTGTATGTTTTTTTTATTTTTTATTTTTTATTTTTATTTTCTGCTTTTTATTATACTGATTTACATTTTTTGCTATATGTTGACATGAAAAACGAATAAAAAATTGTTAACAAAAAAAAAAAAAATTTATTTCAGAATGCTTTAACAATGCTGAAATTTCTTTAATGTAGGATCATACTGTGTCACTTAATCACAAATGAAGTCAATTAGGTTCCATGAGGGTTTTAAAACGGTAAAGTTGAGCTTCAAAACACATATCACTGGAGGACTTAAGGCTTAATTTTCCTTTGAGTATAACAATTTTCACACACTTTCTCTCACATTAAACAAATGCAGTTCTGTGAGCCTCCATAGTTTTGACACAGTTCTCACTCTCTTTGTGACAATGTGTTTTTTCACCTTTTCAGGTGCTAAAGTCAGAGAGGGTTCCTTCCATGTTTCACACTCAGCTGTAGCACCGATCATCAATGAGCTGAACTATCTCCGCAGCAACCACAGCGATGTGATCGAAGCCGAAGAAGAAGCCAAGAATGCCTTAGAGAGGGCAGTTAAAAACCATACACAACTAAAGGAGAAAATCGAGAAGCAGAAGACCATCAATGACAATTATCAGAAGCAGGTTGAGGAACTGCAAAAAGAGCAGATAAATCTGCAGTCCAATCTGTCGGCTCTGGGTGAGCAAGAGTTGTTATTTAATAAATTAAGTTAGAAGACTGAAAAGCTAAATTGACAAGAAATATTTTATTTCTCCTAGAGGGGACTTGTGGCAGGTGCCTCCCTGGATGGGTTCTTCACAACTCGTCGTGCTATTACTTTTCTGTCATTGAGTCTTCTACTATCAAAAAGAACTGGCCAGATAGCAGAGCTGACTGTATTAGACGTGGAGCTGACCTGATTGTGATTGACAACAAGGAGGAGCAGGTGGGTTGTAAACGAACAAGATAATGCTGCTAAGAATATGTAAATGATGATGCTGAAATAAATATTTATACACTGTACTTTACATTTGAGCCATTTAAAATGTTTAATTCTTGTATTTACAGAGATTTGTTAGTGACTGCGATGAAAACACAAAAAGTGAATATTACATGTTTGGGGATGGATTCTGGATTGGTCTCACTGACAGAAAGAGCAAGGGGACATGGGTCTGGATTAATAATGTCACAGAGGTGGAACAAAGGTGAGATCTGCACTGTTATAGTCCCAGTGTGGAAAGATTTATGGATTGTCATTGATTACTTACTTGAATGATTTTTTTTTCCCTAAAGGTACTGGGTGGATCAACAAATGTACCTGATGTATGATGAAAGTCTGTATAGTGACAGGATTAACGATTATGGAGAAATAGATGTCGAGGGATCGGGAGAAGACTGTGGGGTTGCAGTTTCTAGCTCCAGTAATCCCTGGAAGACACGCTTTCATGTCAGCTGTAAACACGAATACAGACACTGGATATGTGAGATGACATCAAGCTAAAATATAGAAGTACTGTTGAAGCAGAAAACACAAGCATATGTTTGTAACTCTTCAAAAAAATAAATAAAACACCTTTTAGATCGATCTGATGTTTCTGTGCATTTTTTCAACTTAAAATACTGTATTAATTTCATTGCGTAATTGTAATAGTAACTGTATTCAACAGTCAGTACAAGTCCTCATACATACAATTTTTAGGTAAAAGTACATTTCAATGTGATGTTATTGATAACCACCTATATTAAAGCCATTCTTTACATGCCATTCATTCTGAAGGTTGGACGTGTTATGTATATGTGATACAGCAACATAATTGTCTCAATAATTATTTGGAGTTCCTCAAGTGACGATTTTTGGGCCACTTTTATTCAACATCTACATGCTGCATAAGTGCCAATGGAAGTACTGCTGAAGCAGAAAACACAAGCATGTTTGTAACTCTCCAAAACAATAAATAAAACACCTTTAAGATCGATCTGATGTTTCTGTGCATTTTTCAACTGAAAATACTATATTAATTTCATTGTATAATTGTAATATTGTAATATTTCTTACATTTTTAAGTATATTGTCTTGTTTTGCTGTTGGTTTTGTCTTTTGTAGTATTCTGTCGTTTGTATAATAACATCTCCTACCACACTTATGCTGATGAACCACAATCCTACATAACAGTGTCATCACATGACTACAGTCCCCTTACAATTGCTACATAAGTGCCAATGGGTGTGTTGGAATTTTCTACAACTGAATACTGAAAATACAATTGTTTTTGGGCCCAAACCAAGACAGGTTAAAAATCGGCCCGCTACCAACCTAAAAAAATGGGGAGAATGAAATCATTTCTGTATAAGACCCAGAAAAAAACGTGTTCATGCATTTTTTGAGCAGGCTAGTCTTCTGCAATGGTGTGTTCACAGGTCTTAGTGAGAAATCAATCAGACCGAATGCTGCTGCTCCTCACTGCCAATAAGAAAAGTAACACATTACACCGGTCCTTAAGCGACTGCACTGGCTCAATGTGTCAAAAGATTTTTTTTGTATATCTTATAACTGACCTATAAAGCACTACATGGTGTCTGGCCTAAATACATCTCTGATCTACTTGTGCAATACGAGGACCACTTGGGTCATCTGGGACAAGTTTACTCAGTGCTCCCATTTGTGAGTGGCAGCATTGGAAATATGAAAGGGACATCCTAGGGAACTCATTCTGGATTGGTCTCACTGACACAGAGACAAAGGGGACATAGGTCTAGATTAATAATGTCACCAAAGTGGCACAAAGTTGAGAGCTTATTATAGTCCCAATGTGGCAGGATTTATGGATTATGAATTTAAAAAGAAAATTATTTGATTTTCTTAAGGTACTGGATGGATGGAGAACCAAACAATGCACACCGCCATGGAGAAGACTGTGCAACTGCGGTTTATAGCCCCAGTAATCCATGGATGACATGTAACAATATCAACTGTAACTCATTTCAGAGACACTGGATATGTGAGATGACATCAAGCTAGAATCAGAAAGTGCCTCTGAAGAAGAAAACACAAGAATATGTTTGTAATTCCCTAAAAGAGGAATAAAACAGATTTAAGACAGAGCTGATGAGTCTGTGCATCTTTGGCTGTCCATTATTCAAACTGTATTTTAACATCAGAACCAAGATCTCACATGTAGAGTTTTTATAAGTGCAGCTCAATACAGTTTTTACTGGCGATCATTCTTTCTTTAAAAGTTTACACTTTGTAGGTGATTGGAACGCACGGTTGGTTGCTATGACACATCAATCCACTTTCAGTCGCCCTCATTGGTCTAGATCAAATTATCTCAATAAATATTGTATGGATGCCATTACATTTTGTACAGACTCCCTTGTCCTACTCAGTGTGAATTTTAATAATTATCATAATTCCTCCAAAACTACTAACATTCCCATCAGTCTCAGCTGAACTTAAGCATTAGCAGCAAATATTAGCATGCTAAGTGGCTGATCACGCCAAGATTTGTCGTTAATAACGCATTGCCAGCATAACCTTTGTTTTCCTTCACTAAGGTGAATCTTTCATGGGCTCCTATCTTGCATTGCATGTTACTTTTTCTTTTTTGTACGTGGATGAAAGATAAGATATTTTTAACTTTTAAGCATAAAGTGTGGAGTGACACTGCTTTTTCAGTTAATTACATTTGATTAGCTGGTTGGGCACACAGCCCCGCTCCACAGGCTAAACACACTGTTTTGCCTTTAGGAGAGTTTCACATTTTGTTCTAAGACAAAAACACATACATAAATACACCATTTGGTAATTTTTTGGTCTAAAAAAAGCACTTGATAACAAGTGGCTGAATGAGACGACAGAGACTGTCGGGGACATTACACATCATCATGCCGATTGAAAGTCAGGTGAAGTTTCGTACTCCACAAAACATCTCTAACGCTTCACAGCAAAACAGAATCACAGCATTCTCTTAAAGAACTGAAGTAGACGGGGACTTGAGTAAAATTATGTATCATGCCTTGAACATGTCGTAAACATTTAGGAGTAATGGAAGTACACAACTTTACAAAATATACAACAATGCTCTAGTCATTTTAATTCTGAAATATTAAATATCATATCATGAACCCCTGTTTGGTGTTCATATTTTTGTTATTCAGCCAGTGTTCATGGGTCTGGAGGACCCGATGCATTTTGGGTTTTTATTATTTCAACACAATCAAACAGTTTATGTTAAAATACTCAACAGATGTTTACTTCACCCCAATTACAAGCAACATAAACAGCATATATGGTTGATATTTGCCCTTTACCTTTGTTAGATCACCTTTAAGAATCAAAGTGCTACTCAGTTATTATTATTTTTTTATAAAATGTAATAAAAAAAAAAAGAAAATCACTTATAATCAAGATATAAGTGGAATAAATTCAGCAAATTTTCAAATGAAGCGAAGTTTTCATAACTATTGATTTTTGTTTATTTGAAATTCATTAGAAATGTAACCAATTCAGGTCAATTTACACAACACAAGCTGATGGTGATGGTGGTTCTGTGGGATGGGTGGATGGGGCACCAGCATTCTCCTGCTGGATCCTCCTCATGATGGCAAAAGAGGCTGTTGGAACATGTTGTCTTCTTGGGGTCTCACCAGTGCCTTTTCCAGTTCCTCGAGAAAGAGGCGTCTCCTCTGGAGCTTCCCTCTGTTCCACTCTGGGTTCAATGCCATCCAGATGACAAATGTGTTGTACGCTGAGGTGTCCAATATGTCAAAGAAAATCAACAGTGGCCACTGTAGGGTCCTCAGTGCACTCTAAGAAATGATTCATGGGGTTAGTATGTATAGCTCAAAATCAAGAGGTTTTTCTGCATAAAAAAACAAGTTTGTTATGTGTATACATTATAATGAGTTTATAACTTAATTTGATACGTTGGTCTAAGTTGAAATAAATAAAATAGTCTTAACTCAATAATACATTAATTTTTAACAGACATTTCTGCCTTAACTTAACACAAAGGTGTATTCAGTTAACACAACTTTAAAATCTGTGTCCATATTTGTTAAAAGTTACGTTAAGTACAAGGCTGACCTGCTCTGACATGTTTAGCGTGAACAGACCATGCGGCATGCCTGTTGGAAGAATAATGTTGGAAGACAGGACCTAGCAGAGCACAGAGAGGGAAAAACGCAGTTTGCAAACTTTAGGGCTAGGTGAGTACAATTTTGACTCGTTTTATTCACAACAGCTAATAACTGCATCAGCAGACAGTACAAGAAATCGTTTTACACAACACACTAGATGCTTTTTCTCGGTCATCAGTGGTAGTGTATAAGCTAGCAGTAATGGTAGTAATTTGGTCTAACATTAGTGTTTGTTAAGTTTTGGTTTATTGTGGCAGGCGTTAATTGGCACTGGTTTTCCGTAGTTTTAACTTTCAGAGGAGTTAATGTTAATGTTTCCTTCAAATTTATTTAAAATTTGTAGTTGTGTTGAACGTTTGAGCAGCAATAGCTTCATGGCTAGGCCGTTGTAGGTGACTGAGCACACATTTGGTTTGTTAGTCAGCCATTGCAGCAGCAAGTGCAGTCTAAAAACCGCATTGATGAAGCAAATATTGTTGAGACGCCACAGGAGTGGTCATACCATAATGAAGTGTGTTTGTCAAGAGTGTTTTTTTTTTTTTTATCTTGAATCGTCAAAAATAGTTTTAAAAAAATGTACTGTTATATACACAAATTGTAGGCGCAGCCTTCTGAATGACCTAAATTCAAATAATTTAAACAGAACCGCTAGTTTTTGAAATAAAGTGGGCCTGTGAAATTTGCAGATTTGAAACACCAAGAAAGACAGATCTGTTAAAGCATTATAGACTTAGACATGGTCATAGTGGAGAATCTCACCCTTGTCTTTATTTGGAGTGCTGTTGCTCATTTAAAACATGGGGCAGCCTGCGAACCAACCTGTCACTCCACCCGTGATACAGTGACATTGTCCACTGTACTGTCATTTAAGTGTCCATGTTGCCCCTTAAACACTGTCTCCACAGCAAGAGAATACTTTGAGCATATTGGCTGTCATTTAAAGAAACAGGAAACTATTTGTTGTGTTTTTGAAAATTGTCCTTTCAAAACAAACATTTATGGAACATTTGCTTCTAATAGGAGCCAGAAACACACTCCTCACACTATTGATGACTTCAAGCCTAAGCTTTTGAAGAGGGGACAATCCTGTGAGGGTGCAGTGAGTGAAGATGCTGAAGATAATGACTGTAAAAATGTTCAATCTTTCTGAGACAATTTTACGGTGCTATTTTATGTTGTAAGTTTCCTGACTTATTTTATGATGGCTACATTTTTGTGTACTGTTAAAATTTCAATAAACACTCAGTCCTGTTACTGTAAGTAAGATGCTGACTGGTGTTTGAATAAACAGTTAGATCATAAAACTGGAATTTCTATGTTTGATTTATTCTGACTTAGATAAATAAGTTCTTGTACTGAAAAAAATTAAGGTAACAATTTGCATGGACATTTCTGAGTAGAATGAAATGAAAAGAAATACGTTAGAATAACTAAAAGGAGTAATTTTAACACAATTAGAATTAAGTTTATTCAACTTAAATAAGCTTGTAGAGGACAAGGCAAATCATGTTGCTTGTACTAAAGTAATTGAGTTGGCCTAACCAAAGAAGTTTTGTGGCATGTACTCAATACTGGCTAAGTTGAAATAACTTAGAAATGTACATGCAAATTGTTACATCAATTTTTTCATTGAGCCAGCACATAATTTGTTAGAGTGTGCTGTTATCCTTAGATTTAAACAGAAAAAAGAACTGAAAAGATACTGAGGAACTACAACATCATCAACAGACATCATCAACTGACAAACAGTCATTTGGGGTGGATTCATATTCAGACACACTCATCCTGTCACGGATAATAAAGCAGGAGACAAAGTGGACAGAGCTGCAGCATCGCAATGGAGGATCAACAAAGATGGTCAGACGCTGGGCAGAAAATAACATTCATACCAAAGTTATCGCAGGTTTTCTTCAACCTCGACGGACATGTTCGCTCTCACTATCAAATACAAGGTGAAACAAAATGCATACTGCTATTTTTTCTTTCTCTCAGCAAATCAACCTGTAATTTTGAGTACATTTATGCTGTCAATACTCAAATGTTACTGAATGAGGAGCATTGCTAATGTTATTTTATTAGGCCAGGCCTTACTACTAAGCCTCATTGATTGCAGCTTTAAAGTGATATTCATCATATAGAGAATCACATGTAACTGCTATTAAAACCTGATGAATTACAATGGTCACAGGTAAAGATGGATCCAACCGGCTGGTTTTAATCTGTCTGGGACTGCTGAACGTTGTTTTGCTGATAACTTCTGTCGTTCTCGGGGTTAACTGTGAGTATGACAGCAGTCATTTCTCTGTTCTGAGGAATTTCACTTATATGAAAAACTTGAACACAATAGGCTTAATGCTGACCTTCAATTTATTTCAGAATGCTTTGAAAATGACTGAAATTGGTTTAATTTCAGATCATACTGTTAAACACCAAAGATTTCATGAGGGTTTTAAAACAGTGAAGTCGAGCTTTAAAACACACATAGCTGGAGGACTTAAGGTGTTTGACATTTTTCTTTGAATCTCCATAGTTTTGACACAGTTCTCACTCTCTTTGTGACAATGTGTGTTTTCACCTTTTCAGGTGCTAAAGTCAGAGAGGGTTCCTTCCATGTTTCACACTCAGCTGTAGCACCGATCATCAGTGAGCTGAACTATCTCCGCAGCAACCACAGCGATGTGATCGAAGCCAAAGAAGAAGCCAAGAACACCTTAGAGAGGGCAGTTAAAAACCATACACAACTAAAGGAGAAAATCGAGAAGCAGAAGACCATCAATGACAATTATCAGAAGCAGGTTGAGGAACTGCAAAAAGAGCTGATAGATCTGCAGTCCAATATGTCGGCTATGGGTGAGAAAGAGTTGTTATTTAATAAATTAAGTTAGAAGACTGAAAAGCTAAATTGACAAGAAATATTTCATTTCTCCCAGAGGGGACTTGTGGCAGGTGCCTCCCTGGATGGGTTCATTACAACTCGTCGTGCTATTACTTTTCTGTCATTGAGTCTTCTACTATCAAAAAGAACTGGCCAGATAGCAGAGCTGACTGTATTAGACGTGGAGCTGACCTGATTGTGATTGACAACAAGGAGGAGCAGGTGGGTTGTAAATGAACAAGATAATGCTGCTAAGAATATGTAAATGATGATGCTGAAATAAATATTTATACACTGTACTTTACATTTGAGCCATTTAAAATGTTTAATTCTTGTATTCACAGAGATTTGTTAGTGACTGCGATGAAAACACAAAAAGTGAATATTACATGTTTGGGGATGGATTCTGGATTGGTCTCACTGACACAAAGAGCGAGGGAACATGGGTCTGGATTAATAATGTCACAGAGGTGGAACAAAGGTGAGTGCTGCACTATTATAGTGCAAGTGTGGCAGGATTTATGGATTGTTATTGCTTACTTACTTGAATGATTTGTTTTTTCTAAAGGTACTGGATGGATCGAGAACCAAATAACGACAATTTTGGAGAAGACTGTGGGGTTGCAGTTTATAGCTCCAGTAATCCCTGGAAAACACGCTTTGATGCTAGTTGTCAACACGAATACAGACGCTGGATATGTGAGATGACATCAAGCTAAAATAGAGAAGTACTGCTGTAGCAGAAAACACAAGCATATGTTTGTAACTCGTCAAAAAATTAAATAAAACACCTTTTAGATCGATCTGATGTTTCTGTGCATTTTTCAACTTAAAATACTGTATTAATTTTATTGTATAATTGTAATAGTAACTGTATTCAACAGTCAGTACAAGTCCCCTTGTATGTCAGGTCGGGGTTTTAGGGAAGACGTGGGGGAACAAGGAACAGACTGGAGCATGGACAAAGACGGACGCTGACAAGAACAATGACCAGACAGGGAGTGAAGGGAAACACACAGACTAAGTACACAGACACTGATGACGAGACGAGGAACAGGTGAGGTGGACCAACAGGTGAGGTAACGAAGGGGAGGAGCACACGAGGACATGAGGGGAACAAAACAATAGACAGAGGGAGCCAGAGGGAACATAGGAAAAGACACAGGAGAACTTAAAGGACACATGAGGGCATGGAAAAACAAGACACAAGACAAGATACAAAGACATGGAAATCAAATACAAGAAGCCACAAGACAAAACCAGACAAGAACACAACAGACAGATTTACAGTCATGACATTGTATTGATAACCATCTATATTTAAGCCATTCTTTACATGCCATTCATTCTCAAGGTTGGACGTGTTATGTATGTGTGATACAGCAACATAATTGTCTCAACAACTTTGTGGAGTTCCTCAAGTGTCGATTCTTGGGCCACTTTTATTCAACATGTTGTCAGTTAAGAAATTGCTTACAATTCCAATCTGTCCAGCTGTGCAATGTAAACGCACATTAGAAAGAAATCATGTTGATGCAGTAAAGTTTCTACACTTCACAAATTTTTTTTTACTCATTTTCACTTCTTGTTTTTGACCAATGCAGAACTGTGAACATCGGCTTCACACAGTGTTTTTTTTTTCCATTTCTTCTGTCGCCATTTTCAGAGAGGGTTCCTTCCATGTTTCACATTCTGCTGCAGTGCTGCCTATTAATTAGCTGGACCATCTCTGTAGCGTGATAGACACAACATCATTCTGCTCTTGAGAGAAGTGGAATACACCAGGTGTGTATTAAAGGGGCACTACGAAGGAGATGAAATTCAAACTCTAGTAATTATTTTTTTCCATAACTGAATAAACAAGCTGTTCTCAGAGGAAAATAAAGTCCCCAGAACACTGTTTAAAGCTATAAAGGTGGCAGGGTCTGCCAAATTAAACAAGTAAAACGGTATAAAATTGTGTTCTTTATTTAGGCATACAATTCAGTCAATGAGGGTCTTTCTATTCTGATTAAAAATGTCCTCCTCAATACTACATAGTGCACCTTTAAGATTTAAGTCATTTAAGTCATTTTATTGATGTCTATTTTCTGCAGTCTTTTTTTATTTTTATTTTTTTTATGTTTGGTGTGAGGTAATCCAAAAGTAACACAATAGTAATCAAGTCAGTTACATTACTTTATCATCATGATACTTGGATTAGGTTACACTTTTTCATAAAGTAATTAGTTAATGCATCTTAATAAATTTGTACAATTACTCTCCCAACCCTGCGTACATAGAACAACAGACATCCTTCCAAACGGCTGATACTCTACTGTAGATAATACTTAATAGTTACACCACAGCAGTGGAAAACAAATCAGTACGATACAAAATAAATATCACATTAAACAAACATACATGCACGAAACACAGATCTGGTTTGATAAGTTAATTTGATTTGACCTTCCAAACCAAATTCCCCTGCAAGTTCACACTCACTAACTCACTCTAGTGACAGACCACTGAATTATGTACTTACACCACATCATTTTGTACTCCAGTTACCCCTGTTTTCTAGTTTTTAAGTTGGTTCAAAAATTCATTTTATATATGAAATATGCATAATAAATGCACAATATCCGGTGAAATAACACTGGTCTTAAAATTACATTTTGACACAGAGCCTCAGAGTTAGGTAAGGGGAACCACTTTCAGTCCCTCATCTTGTCAGTTGATTTTATGCATGAGTCGGGCATATTTCAATATTACCACATTCAAATGACAACAAACAAACTGACAGTGGAATTGTGGTTTTTATGGGTTTGGTAATCCACTCATAGTCACTGTCAGATTTGGGAAAGACTGAGGTAAGCCCTTCCCCCACTGATTTTCTTGATTTTCTTCTGAACTAGACCTCGACGTTGGTATTTGGGGGGGTATAATCACCCAGTGCAGGGTGTATACGTGTGCACGTAACTGAAGTTTCACCCTCAAAATGTCACTTCTCCTTTCTCATGGACAGTTCACTGGAATGTAATATTAGGAAATTTACTGTTGATGAGCTCAGCAACAGTAGCTACAAGAGCCGACACAGGGACACGTCCAGCCAAACCATCTGTGGCATGCGCTCTTGTATGACTGACAGCCAGAATGGAGAGGACTCCAGGTTGTAATGTTGACTCAACATACGGATTTAACAAACTGATAGGTGAAGAGGACATGCACGATGAGGTGCAACCTAATTACCCTTTTCCTTTCTCTGATGAAGGCATGCAACAAGGTATGTTCAAAGTTATCATTGACACGTTGATTCTGTCTAATTTTTTTAACATCTGTGCTAAAATATATTGAAATATAACAACACGTGAAAAACTTCTGATATGAGTTGGTGCAGATAAGCTGGTTGCATGTCTAAGCTTTTCTTATAATAAACGGCACTAATATAATAAAGCACATGTAAAACTCAGTGACATCTACGATATACTGTGTTAAAAGAGTACAATACAGTAGTAGTACAGTTTCTTGCTTTGTGATATTGATTCGTTCTCTCTCTGTCCAGCACCCAGATCTAGTATGACGCGTCACAGACTGGCTGCAGTGAGCCTGGTGCTCCTCGCTGTTGTTCTACTCATGGTTGATATCGGTCTGGGGATCCACTGTAAGTCAGTGTTTGTGTGCAGTGCTCATTTGATTCACCGATTAGGGCTACAGCCAAGGAGAATTTTCATTATCATAAAATAAATTAATGACAATGGCTCATATATAACATCAGAAAAAAGCGAAAAATATCCAGTGCAATTTCCTGGAGCCCATGGAATGGACAAAGAAGCCTTATTTGCCTAAAAGTGGCATCTCATACATTTTTCAATGAAATATAAACCCATTGTATTTATAAATTATTAACCGTAAAAAAACTGCGAATAAATAAAGAAATGAATACGTACTCTCGCTGAGGGGTTTGAACATCTCTAGTTCTAAATGCCACCTCTGTAGTCTTCCTGTGGATTACATATCTTGTAGTTTTGTTTATTCTATATTTCAGAGGTTTATATTTGATCAGGATGAGGATCCCATAAATTTGGATTTGGTATAAATGTGTCACTTACACATTTTTTGTCCGAGATTACTTAAGAGGGAGAATCTGAGAGAGAAATTGTATGATAAAGAATCAAAACAACTTGCTACAGTAACACTGTTTGTCCTCGACACTTACAGACAACGACCTCAAAGACACCCACCTCACACTTGAAGATACAGAACTCATCAACCATGAATTGACCGCTCTCCAGGACACTTACAAAACCGCTGTCGATTCCATGAACGATTACATGAAGAAGCGGGACAGTGAGACGAGTCGTCAGAAACAAACCAACTGGGAGTGGGAACACCAGACGAAAAGAAGCACAGACTACAAAAAAGCTCTGGCTAAAATGACAGAGGACATCGCCTCACTGAGATACCAGTTACCGATGACTAGTGAGAACTGTTTTACTGTCATTGCACATCATAAAAAAGTTGAAAAGCAGAATGTGTTTTTAGAGTTTGATATGTTTTCTTGTTATTCACTGTTATTCTGTTTATCGACAGGGGATGGCTGCATACAATGTCCACCAGGGTGGATTTTGAGGAACTCAATGTGTTACTACTTCCCTTTCTCCAACATTGATGGAATGAAGTCATGGCCAAAAGCCAGAGAATTCTGCCAAACTCATGGAGGTGACCTTGCAATCATAGACAGTAAAGACAAAGAGGTAAATGATCAACATGCAATTCATTTTTCTCTGCAACTCTGTCTATGAAAGTTGTTATTTTTATATATTTGTTTATATTTCCTGTTAGAACGCAACTGTGACTCACTTGTTAAGAAAGCTGGACCCAGAAGCCATACAGGGCTTTTGGATAGGACTGAAAAATACCGAGGTGAAGGGGATTTGGAAGTGGTTGAATGGAAAGACAATGGTTGAGGGGTAAGAGTTTTTTATGTTACATGTTGTGTTTGTAAGAAATCATCAGCGTAACGTCGCGCTGCTTGTTCAGCTTCTGGTACATCAGTCAGATATCTCATGGAGAAATTTTGCACAATTTGCATTTTTACAAACTCCTCTTTTACAAACTCCTCTAAAACTTAATACTCTCAAACTAAAGTGCAGATAACTGAAAAATCTAAATGCATTAACAAAGTATTTGGACTTTGTTACTTTCCTCCACTGTACACACTTATACAATTTTGGATTGATCATTTGTTCCAGGTACTGGATGGATGGAGAGCCAAACAATATCGATCGTGAGGTCTGTGTTGGGGTGTATGCCAAAGAAAACTTCTTCATGGCTTGGAGCGATGTTCGATGTGATGCCCGAGGGATGAAATGGATTTGTGAAAAAGCCCCAACTAATGTGAGCTAACAGTTTGTGTTTTTATGCTCAACTGTGTTTATCAGTGTTAACTCCACCTAAGAAACTTTTGAAAATATTTTTTTAACAGCTTTTAAATAAGAACAGAATGTCTGTAAGCACAATCTAATGAACTGGCAACAATATACTTTACTGCAATGCAATAAACATACATTTCTGAAGTTACCACTGCCATGGTGTTTTCTTTCTGTAACTCTCCCAACATACGATCTGTTTGTATATTTACTGCTTTCCAAAAATATATAAAGTCTTTATGAGTCATATAAGTAATGGCCTTGTTAATGGTAATTAAGTCATGTATGAATGTTTTATAAATCATCAGTAAGGTGGTGTTGGCGTGCAGGATCAGTTTAATGTTTTGAGTTCTAAAGGAAAAAGTGAAATTATAATGGTTTACTTTATTTCTGATCTGTAAAGACTAAATAAATGAGTTATTGGTCAACCATTTATTACAACATTCTGTGTTTCAGTGTGACTTAAGAAAGTGGTACTGATGTATACACAGTGGAGACGGTTTGCTCAGTCTGTTTCTCTGGCTGTAGAAAGTTGTACAAGGCTATTGTATACAGCAGCTTCGCTTAGCCTGGCCTAATAACTGGAAAAAGGGGGAATCAACTAACACGGTTGCATCCGCTGGTATGTAAATCAACAAACCTGTGTAAAGCTCACTAATAAACACACTTTATCTCCTTTGTTAAAATCCACACGAAACAGGCCTTTTTCTAAATGTGCCATTTTAAAACAGGATATGACATTTTAATTTGTTGACATCAGATGTGCTTGTCGACACATTTTGTTTCGCTCAGAAACAGCCAGGCTAAATGTTTCACCCTCCTTCCAGGCTCTATGCTAACCACCTGTTGGGCATAACAGAACATGTACAAACAAACATGACAGTGGTATTAATCTTCTCATCTAATTCACAGCCAGAAAGAGAATAAGTGTATTTCCCAAGATGTTGCACTTATCCTTTAAACTATCAAAGACTATGGACTACGTTTATTTGCAACCTTATCACCAGAATACATTTTGGAAATGTTAATTTCTTGGAACCACAAATATTTTGAAACATTTCTTGCAACTTAACATTTCTTTAGGTCCAATTTTCCATTTTATGTTGTGACAACTTTGTGCGTGTGCTCTGGTTATCGTTTAGGCACAAAAAACACATGAGAAATAGAAAAACATCCTGTTCTGCTTGAAATAACTGTTTAAGTCACCACAGGCTTGTGATGTCCCATCTTTCCATCCAAAATATTGAGTTTTGTCACCACAAATACAGCTAGAAAGTGACCTGAGGTATCCGTTAAAATATCCAGTGGTGTCATGCTTACAAATGTAGAGACATATCCTCGATCTGGTCACTGGCTTGACAGCCTTCTCACCTTTCATTTCACCCTCATCCTGATATGACAGGTCATAAACATGTGATATGAATGTGATACGACACGTTTTGTGGAATGTCATTATGATATGTAGGCCTTTACATTTTTTTATTCTGCATCTGGGCTAAATAAGGAAAAGTCACCTCACAAAACACAAAAGTTTAATTTCACATATTTATTAAATCTTAATTGGGAGACAAAGTTGATTTTTTTTTTGAAACACACAAAAAAAATCACAAAAGGTTGTCACCCATTTGGATGTTGGAAATGGAGGAAAGAAGTGTTAAGTGCACCTTGAGCAAAGACCTTGAGTAGCCTTATACTTGACTGATTTGACACATTTCGATGGATTGCAGTACTGTGAATTTTCTAAATGAGTGAGCTGACAAAGCATTGTATTTGAAAAGAAAAATGCAGAAATGCTTAATGTTACATCAATCTGCATAGTGAATCACAAACACAGTGTCAACAGTATCATATTTTAAGACTTGAATGTAAAAATGTAGTTGTATCACTGTTTTGTTAACATTTAAGTGATTTTATTTAGTACTTTTAAAATTACAAGCACAGATACTGGTAACTTTTTGGCCTTTTTACCCATTACAGTCTAGACGTACATGCAAAGCATCCAGACCATGGTCCAAACACAAACACACTGACACTCGCCTTATCACTGGTACAAGCAGGAGACAAACAGATCAATACAGACACCACTTGCAACAGTCATAATGGACACCACGCAGGCACAGTTAGAACCTGAGGACGAAATGTCGTCTCAACAGGAGGTTTCCCGAGATTTTAACACTCATGGACATTCAGGCGCTCTTTATAAAACATCTGGGCAAGGTACAGCTGACTTTAAAACTATCTACTGCAGTTTCTGACCAATTTCGTACTTCTGTTACACCACTATTGACTCTATTCTCTCTCAAACTAACACAGTGTGCCAACCGGTGACCTAGTTTTTTAATTAAACATGTGATAGGATAATTATATTCTTTGGGTCTTGATCGAGATGAAACATACTATGAAGGTTTTTATTCAGGTGAACATTATACAGGTCTGTTTACAGAGAAAGGTGGATCTGTGTTTTCACGACACCGAGTGGTTATACTGAGTCTGGGCCTGCTGAATGCAGTTCTGCTGTTAACCGCTGCTGTCATTGGGATTTTCTGTAAGTATGAGTGTTACAGCTGATTACCTCTATCTGATGAACAATCCTTCCTCAGTACATTCTGGATCAATTGAAATAAAACAATACCAAAATATGGATGTGCAAGATTATATTTCCAACTGTAGAAATGAATTGTTATTATTATCAATATATATTATCAGTCAATATAAACTGTAAGTGTATGTACATAAACTAGTCGCCTTTTTAAAGCAGTTTCCTTTTAATAGGAGCGTGCATTTCACTCCTGTGATAGATTCGACGTGCATCTTGTCAGGCAAAGAATGATCTGATGTGGTTGCAGAAACTTTTAAGCAGCAAATGGATTCTTGAGATTGGATTCAGCAAATGTAATCCAGTGCAATTATTATCAGAATTGTCAGAATTACTCTGTCAAGTCCACAACTAGGTTCAGTTGGTCTGTAAAATGTCAGAACACAAGAAAAGTTTCCATTATAAGCATAAGCTCAAAGGGGCAATTTCAGGTTTCGTATACAGGTTTCTTAGACTATTGCTAGCAGCTCTGGACAGATACTTCACACAACAGTTTTACCACAGTTCCTCTTTGTTATTATGAGTTTCTCTTCCTCAGGTGCCAAAGCCCAAAACAATTTCCTTCAAGGTCCTAATTCAGCTGCTAATTCTCTCGTCGTTGAAATGAACTATCTCCGCAACCAAAGTGGTATCAACAAAGCTACACTGGAGGCCCAGACTGCACTGGCGAAAGAGCGTGCCGGCCATTTCCAACTAAAGATGCAAGTGAAGCAGCAGAAGGCCCTCACTGACAGCTTTCAGGGACAGATCGAGACGCTTCAGACACAGAGGGCAAATCTGCAGTCAAATAAAACTACCTTAGGTAAAGCAGACTACAGTAACCCTGTACAATGTATGTATACATTATGTAGTATATTTTAGAAATGTTTTTAAAAGCTCACAAAAGATCAAAGATAACTTTTTTGTTGTACATTTCTTAATCTCCTGTTGTAACAGAGGAAAACTGTGGCAGATGCCGACCAGGATGGATTGTCCTTAAATCATCCTGCTATTATTTTTCTTCTCGCCAAGCGTCCAACACCAAAAAGAACTGGTTGGACAGCAGAGCAGACTGTATTAAACAAGGAGGCGACCTGCTTATGATAAATACATTGGAAGAGCAGGTGGGTCGAAAAACAAATGAAAGGAAAGGTGCCTCTGAAAGAAAATTGTTTAAGCCTCGCAGGATTTTTTAAAGAGACACACTAAAACAAAGTGTTCAGACCGAGGATGAATAGAGGTGCTGCAGAAATCGATGGTATGGTGACATTAAAGCATTCTAGTAGGCTGCCAAAACAAACGTATGTTGTGTTCATTGGTGAGAGTAGGAAGTCAAATGAGAAGAAACCTTTGAGGTCTATTCTTATATACATCACGAGAAGCTTGAAAATGCCAAGTAAGGTATGAACTCCTTTGCTTTCTTACAGCAATTCATGACTGACAATGTACCAAGGCTGAGCTCTCCCGTGTGGTGGCAGAGCGGATATTGGATTGGCCTCACTGACGTTGTGATGCCGGGGGCGTGGGTCTGGGTTAACAATGTGACTGAGGTGGACACAATGTAAGTGGCATTAGCTTACTGACTTTCAACACTTACTTTTGATTTATATAATTAGCTACATTATGTATCCATTAAAAACCAATATAGCTATATCATATAATATACTACATTTTTTATTTATTTATCCAAGGTACTGGAGATCCGGGCAGCCTAACCATAATGGACCTCAGAGTGGGAACTGTGCTGCTTTTTATTACCATTCTGATAACGTAAAGACGTGGTACAACGGAAACTGCCATGACCATCAGTTGAGCTGGATTTGTGAGATGGAGCCAAGCTAGACAAGAAACTTCCCAAAATGTAGATATTTTAAAGTTTAACACTTTCCTCAGGTATAAATGGGATAACAACACACACCTGTGTGAAGTGCAAGTATGCAGTAGACAATGCCTTTTCTCTTTGTCAGAAAATAACTTTTCCTGGTTCGAAAATGCCAGAAATCTCTATCTCAATCTCATCAAGCACAATATGTCCAGTTGTATGTGGAAGAAAATGTTGTGCTTTGACTGAATAAAGATAAAGTGAAACCTACAGAACGCTTGACTGTTTTTTTGTGGTCAGAAAATGACATTGCTCCTCAAATTACTGGCATTCCCTGTAAATATTTAACTAATGAACCAGATTTTTCTGTTTGTGATGTTATACATACACACACACCAACACACAGGGCAATGTCCTGACAAATAGTCTCTCCTGGACAAATATGTCAAACTGCTCTCGTCTCAACAGTCAAAATGGAGGACACAGAAAGTGCAGGTGGTAATTTTGATGGCGGATATAACAAACTGATTAGTCAAGAGGACTTCGGCGCAGATGAGAATCCTCTTTACTCAAGACAAGAGAAGCCACAAGGTACAGTGAATGAAACGTAAATTAATTGAGAAGAATCTTTGAATATATAATCTGTTCTTTTGATACTGGTACCATATTCTCAAATAGTGCAGGAAATAGTGTTGGCAACTTCATTTATAAACATGTTTTGCTAAAAGTTATTAAATGCATCTCTTTCATCAGTTTTATCATCTTTAGAAAAATACAGATAAGGGACAAGTTAAAGGAGAAAAACTCTGTGTCTGAGCAGGATCCCAGAACCATCATCCCTCAGTTGTGGTTGTTGTTTTTTTTGTCTTTTACCTTTGTCAACCATCTGTTTTTTATTTGGTTAATGCTGAACTATACTGCTATGATTATGGCCTTGATATTGATCCACCATTCCTCTGTGCAGTGTCCATGTCCATGGTGAGACCCGAATCCATTTTGAATCATTACAAGCGGCTCACAGTCAGCCTGACGGTGCTGGCTGTCATTCTGCTGGCAGTTGATATTGGCCTGGGAGTCTATTGTAAGTTACTGTTAACCTATAAAACGCTCCTAGATTGACAATATTGTGAAAATGCTGTGGTGTTAGTCATGAAGTGACATTACATGAATGATTCATAACATTCAAACTGTGTTTCACACAGTTGTGTTTTACAAAGTTTGCCTTCCAATGAAAGCAAAGTCATCAGAGGAGGTGCAGCCATTGAAAGTTGAAATGTAATTTAACTACGGGTGGTATGTAACTGAGTACATCTACTTAAATACTGTACTTTACTTATACTTCAAGCTACATTTAGCAGATAATAGTTGTATACTTAAGGTTTTGAATTCACAGGTTTTACTGGTAGTGAAGTACTTTTAGTGCGGTATTAAAGGGCATTATTTTGGTTTGTTGAGGCATTAAAAATTATCTTCCTCTTCTGATTAAGATTTCCTCCGTGAAACTACATAGTGCACCTTTAGATGTATTTCTGACTGTTAGGTAATTGTATATGTGCTGGAAAGCGTGTAAACCGGTATTTATGCGGCTGAAAGTTAAAGTGAGAAATCTTCACCATATACAGATAGAAAGCTCACTGATGGGGATCGTACTTTGATGGACATCAGCGGTGAGGTGTCCAAATTGCAGGCTTCATACAACACGGCAATCCAACGCAGGGATGAAGCCAAGAAACAATTGGCACAAGCCATCAGTGAGCAGCAACTAATCAAGTGGGAGCTTGAACACGAGAAGAGAAGAACTAAAGACTACGAGAAGCAGACTGACAGAATTAGAATGGAAATTGCAGCATTGAAATCCCATATGCCGATGATGAGTGAGAGTCGTTCTTTTTTTTTTTTTTTTTTACTGATTTTATGTTTTATCAGGGTATAAATACATGATAACTGACCGGACCAACAACACATCATGTCTCCATTTTCTTTGGTAACAGAGGAGGGCTGCAGACACTGTTTACCAGGATGGACATACACGAACTCACTGTGTTACTACTTCGCCTTCTCTGAAACCACTTCACGCAGATCATGGCAGGAAGCCAGGCTGTTCTGCACAAGACGAGGAGGCGACTTGGCAATGGTAGACAGCAGAGAGAAACACGTAAGACTCGACATTTAGTCAACACATTTCCAAACAAAAATCTGCATTTCCTTTCCTTGTAATTCTTTTTGAGAATGCTTTAGAGTTTGAAATGGATAAAAATGTCTGTGTGCGTCTGTGCTTGTGTGTTTCCGGTGTTGTCAGCTGGCAATAATTGAATTGCTAAATAATTATCAAGACCCTTCACGACCTATAAGCCACAGTGGCTTCTGGATTGGATTGAGAGATGTGGAGGAAGAAGGGGTTTGGAAATGGCAGGATGGAACAAGACTGTCTGAAGGGTAACGGTTGTTAGTGTATATACTGAAAAAGGCAACAGCAATGAATAATTTGTTTAAAAATAAAGTGACAAAGCCATTATGATGACTCAACAAAATAACCTATCATTCGTTTTAGGTACTGGAATGATGGAGAGCCCAACAACAGTGGCAATGAAGACTGTGCAGCTGCATATCCCCGGAGCAATCCCTACAAGTCCTGGAACGATGCTCCATGTAGTTATGACCTGAAATGGATTTGCGAAATGGCACCAAGACTTACAAGTTAAAGTACGCTTTGTATAAAACAACATTTACTTCACTACATGTTTAATTGTTTGAATGAAAAATTGACTCCACCTTCAAGGCTTTTACACATCATCTGATTTGTTCTTTTTATTGTCTGTTGGTACTACAAAATGGTCAGGTAGTTTAAAATACAGAAAATACATCTGCTTTATGAACTATAAAATGAGAAAATTATTTTACTGTAATAAATAAAATATTTACCTTTACTATATACATATACTTTGTATTTGCTATACAAATCTGCACACTAAATTACCAGTTCAGGAGGGAAACATCCAGCTTCCCATGAATTGTACATTCCTTCATGTCACTTGTTTTGTGACATAGAGTCAGGTTTTTAAGTTCATCTAACAAAAGTCACAGACAATAATCACAACAGAGATATTAAAACTGGTAGAGTAACCGGAGCTAATGTACCATTTGATAAATAAACACAAATACAAACTAACAGCCATTTGTTGATTTCCATGTCTGAATAACATGCTGACCTTTCACTCTTAAAATGACCTAAAGCTGACCTAGAGCCGACGCTCACAGCACTGCAAAGTGCTGCCGAAGTTGCTTAAGAAGCTGCTGAGTGTCGACGTGCTCGGGAAAGGTGTCCTCGGACTTCTGGGCCGCAGTGTAGCTACTCTGAAGGTCTCCGATCTGAACACAGACAAAAACCATCACTGAGATTGTACTTTGTCTTTTTAACTACTGCAAATGTTCAGATGAACTGAATAGTAATAAATTACCTTTTCAGAAAGAATGGAGAGATTGAAGTGCGGCTCATACATGTGAGGGGCCAGTGATGCAGCAGTCTGCAGGAAGGCTTTAGACTAGATCAAAGATAGGACAACCATTAACATTGCAGACGGTATATTATTTCATCAAAGTTTACCTGAATAAAAACTCTGCACTGTATTTCTTCATTTAGATCAGTGGCAGTTAAACTGCTATTAAAAATGTACTGGAGAATGTATATAAAGACAGCCATCGAGGCATGATGTAGTGTTGCAATTAAACTAAAATAACTCTCGTTGTAGTTAACATTACACTGGTGAGAAAATATCAACTTCTTTTCTTCAGATTATGTTAGCATTGCAGCAGCTAGGTGAGACTCAGGCCTGGGAGCAAGAACATAGTTCATGCTGTTCTGGGATAACCCCATTTTCATACAACAGACCTCATAATATTTTGTCTCAAACCATATTATCAGTGCTTAAATAATTTAGCACCCAGCTCTTGGTTGGTGTAATCAGTGATTCATAGCTTGCTGGATCTATTGTGTGAGAGTGTAACTTTAAAATGAAGAAACATTTTTAAAAAGTCACTACTGTGGCTGGTGTATATGAGAAATTGTGTTTGCTAACACAGACTACATCAAAATTTAACGATAATCTTGACATTTTAGTGGTTCTTTAATTATAGGCTGTGTTACATTTACCTAATGGGCTCCATTATGATCTCACACCTCGTATTTTCACCGTGTACTAGAAGCTCTCTGACTCAAAGATACATCTTTACCTGTTCGATGCGACCTTTGCGCAGCTCCAGCACAGCGAGGTTGTTGTAGGCCTCAGCATGGTCATTATTAAAAGCCAAGGCAAGTTTAAAACACTGGTAGGCCAGTGTCAAGTCCCCTATGCCCTGTAAACATAGAACACATGCAATTTGTACCAACTTCTACGTGTATGTCGTAAGCATGCTCTATATGCTAAAAGTCATTCAATATATTTGATAAAATTATCAGACATTCTGAGATATTTTTCAGGGATTGTGAACTCACCACAGCCACGTGTCCTATGTTGTACCACACATCCGACAGCTCTTCATCATTGGCCACCAGGGCCAGTGCCCTCTCAAATGAGGACAGAGTCATGTCGTACTGCTGGGCGTAGAAGCAGCACAGGCCCAGGTTGTTGTACAGCTGGCAGTTATACACCCCCATCTGTAGGAGCCGTCTAGCAATGGGAAAAGCTTATTTAATCACAGATGGGATATAGCATCTCATTACCTACACTGTAACAATACAGTACATAAATTATTCATTAAAACCCATCTGACCTGTAGAAGCGTAGGGCGATCTCAGGCTGATCGGTGTAGAAGTGATTGCTGCCTATACAGGCTATGGCCTCCACATGAGTGTTGTCCTGCTTCAGGACATCTTTGTAGTACTCAGTGGCGGATGGAATGTTGTTCATCTCCTGTGACAGTATCAAAGTGCAGACAGTACATATGGTTTCCCTGCATCGGCAGTGAGAACTCAGTGGACTCGATGGTAGTGATCATGGTGACATACTATACCTCATGTATGCGAGCGATTCCTGTTAGAAGAGTAACCTCACCAGGAAAGTGGTCCAGGCCTTGCTTGAAAAGGTTCAGTGCTGTTATTGGTTGATCCAGACGCTGATACACCTGAGGAAAAACACAAGCTAACATTAAGCTCATAGAAAGAGCATTTTGCATTGCAAAACAAGTTTTATTATGTGTTGTGACGCTATGATATCTCCATCAGTACCTTTGCAAGGTAGAGATATGTATCCACCACCTCCTGGTGATTGAGAGCTGATCTAAACTGTTTTTCTGCTTCTCGATATAAGCCAAGCCTGCAAGGTTCAGATGCATGAGTCATTACATATATTGTAAAAATGCAAGTTAATTAAATGTCAGTTTGTGAATCTCAAACAATGTGGATGTTTGTGAGTTGCTTGCCTGTAGTAGCATTTCCCCAGCTGGACTTTCCACCACCAGTCTTTGAACTGAGCATGTTCAGTAGCTTGAGCAGCCAAATCTAAAGCCTGGACAAGAAAAATGAAGTTTGTGTTGCATGAATAATAGTCGACATTCTCACAATGTAAAGCAAACCGATAAAAACTGATTTATGCAACACTTACATTTTTCACATCGTTTTCATGGTGGAAGATGAACTCAAAAAGTGTCTGAGAAGGGACATTATGGTTATTTGATGTGTGAGGGAAAAAAACTGTAATCTTGATTAATTTCTGCAGGTCACAGTCTCACCCTGGATAAATCAGGCTTTTGGGAATACTTTGCCAGATTCAGTCTTGACAAGTTAATAAATGGTCCATCTGGATTGGTTAACATAGAGGCCTGGAGAACCAGTGAAACAAATGTCATGGTTTATGGCTTTCTTTATTGTCTATATAGCAAAACAAAACATAAGTAAAAATAAAGAGAAGCACTTATAGGTGAAAGGTAATTGTCTGACAAGATGAATATCTAGTGGGGGAAATACACTTGACATGTATCAATGAAACACAAATATCACAGTAGAAATAATTATTTGAAATTAACGATAAGGAAGATTCTGTGTTTCAAATAAGTGCTCTGGTGAGAAAAGCGTAGTTGCGTTTTACATTTAGCATCTCAATTCCTGCTGACTGACACCATTTTAGAAATGTTTACTCACTGTTCCCAGGCGGATGAATCTCCCAGAAGCACTGGTGACAGGACGAGCAGTGCTTGCAGTGCGGGGAGTCTTGATGGCCTGCTCCATCGTCCCCGGGCGCCCTGACTGCGTGCTTGGTCTTACAAATCCTGTTATTGGACGCCCTGATTGTGTCATAGGCCTTTAATACAGAAAGGAAAACTCTAATCAGGTGCTCCTTACTGTTATTTTGGTGAAAATATAATTCATGGCAAACATGTCAAGCCATTGTACAAGCAGTTGTGTGGTTGACAGTACCTGACAGCCTGTGTGGGACCTCCACCCTGACTTGTTCCAGGGAGCCTCAGTGATGTTCCAGGTCCTGGAAAAAAAAGTTAAGTCTCATAAACAGGACAAATTTAACCACTGAATTATTATTAACCTTGAGGCATTAAGAAAAGTTTAAGTTTACGTGCAACTTGGGCAATAGAGCTCTCATCCAGCATCATCTCTGCAATCCCCTCCTGGTCGACTTCAATTTCATCTATGTATACCATCTCTGTAAGAGCACGAGTTTTCAAGCTCCAGGCAGCCTGTGAAACACATAATGTTTAGAATCTAAACATCTAAACTTTAGATTAAATAAAAGACCTCAGCTACAGAAGTGCAGATGTCACAGTTAGGACCCTTCTCATCTATCCACATGAAAAAGGATGGAAATGGGATGAGGCGAGGAACAGACTGCAGTCACTGTTACCTCTGCGATAGGCAAGGAGGAATCCTTGAGACAGCATGCAGTGAGTTAGTGAAAGAAGACGAAGTTGAGGACAGAAGTGAAAAAGGAGGGTAAAGGAAAAAATTAATAGGAGAGTGCAGAGGAAAACATCAATGAAAAGTGAAAACACTGCAATATAATGAGCATATAAACGACCTTATGTTTCAGCAAACCATGATACATGTCGATTCAAAGACGTATCAGCAAATACAACGTTACCTAAATTAAATGATGATAAACTACAAGGACTCGACTAATCAGGATTATACAGCAGGGTCTACAGCTTTCCCTGTGCTAGCAAACAAACAGGCTTTCCTTAATGGTTAATCGCTAGCATGCTAGGCTAGCCCGGCTAACTACAACACAGTACCTGGTCGTACGGGCTGTCTTGTAATATTTTAGAGCAAATATCTGAACATTGTTGGAACTTTCGCCTCCTGAAATAGCTCCATGCCAGAAACAGTGGGTCCATCGTCACCTCCATCGCTTTGGTAGAGCGAAAACAGGTGTAGGTGTAGGAGTCGGCTAACAACCTATTTAGTGAGGGGGGCGGGACTTCTTCTTCTTCTTCTTCTTCTTCTTCTTCTTCTTCTTCTTCTTCTTCTTCTTCTCCTCCTTCTTTTCTCCTTCTTCTTCTTTCTCTTCTCCTCCTTATTCTTATTTCCTTTTCTCCTCCATATTCTTTATTCTTCTTATATTATTATTATTCTTATCCGTATTCTTATTCTTATTCTTGTTCTTATTCTTATTCACTAGTTTAATGGCGGATCGCAAACTAACGTGTAAAGGCGCATGCTGCCACCTACTGTACTGGAGTCAACATATTCAGGGTTTCAAGTACTTCATGTTATATTCTACAAGTACATGATTATAATAATACTAACCACACCCAAAAAATTTAATAAGTAAACAAAAAAAAGCCGTAACATTACAAACATCACATTTATCCGACAAACCCATTGCCATTTAATAAAAGAGCTGATTTTAATCCTGTATGTCTAAATACAAATCTTGAAATAATCACATCCTCTCTTCTGCATTTCCCTTCGAAATCCTTCATGTTAATTGATTTCTGAATTGTGTAATAGTGTCTTTCTTTAACATCTGAACATACATGACATTATATTATATATTCATTAATACAGTAAATTATATATGTGAAAAATAATACCCTAAGCCTACATGAAAATGCAAAAGGCAAAGTTCCATTACCGAGATCTCTTTAAATACATAATCACATGCTACACATCTTAAGACACTTATTGTAATTTCTGGATTTAATACAGGGCAATCTAAATAATAGGAGAGATTGAAAAAAGTTTATTCATGAAACTAACCTCATAGAATTAATAAATTAGCAACTGCTTGTATTTTCTGCTGCTTATTGTGATGATAAGAGAAATTATATAATTGGTTTAAAACTAACTCCAGAATGCTCCCAAGTGTCAACCTCATCTTAATATAAAAGTACAAAAATAAAAAAATAATATTTGCGACATGAAATGGGAGAGCTGTTGGGATGTTGCATTATGTAGGATTTCGTATTGTGTTTAAATGGAGCTTAAATGGAGGAACAAGTAATGTCTTGCATTCTAAAATACCCGATTCAGTTATTAGTAAATTCATCATTATCACTGTTACTCGCCTCACAGATTTGCATATGTTATTACATTCTCATCACAGCTCGACACATGGTAGACTACCTGCAAATTACCGCTGAATAAGCTCTCACACTGGGTTGATATTGATAACTTTTCTGGCAGTGAAGGAGACGTCCTCTCCTGCTCCCCACCACCCCCCTCTCGAGGAGGATCTCAGGACTCTGATTGGACGGCGCGCTGATCCGTCATATTTGCGGGTGGTGCTTGCGGAATAACAGCGCAGCTCCATCTTTGCAGGATTTGACAGGAGCTTTGACCTGTGTCGGGGAGGACCACCAGCGAGAACCCGGGGCTGAAGAAGCACGAGTAGGTTCCCCACAATGGAGGCGGCGGCTTAGGTAAACCTGTTGTGCGCGGTAGGGTCCAGAGGGGCTTTCATCCGAGACTCTTACATTCACATGACCCTCACAAACGCCTAATTTCAACGCTCTCCCCGGACTGGTGGAAATGCAACGGAACTAATGGGACGCACGGGCTTAAAATAAATCCCTTTCTGGTGAATGACACTTTATCAGAAAAACCTACGGTGACAGCGACAGAGAGACACACGCGGAAGTGCGGACATGGCTGACAGGACTGCTCCGAACTGCCACCTGAGACTGGAGTGGGTGTACGGATACCGGGGACATCAGTGCCGCAACAACCTGTACTACACCGCCGCCAAGGAGATAGTCTATTTCGTCGCCGGTGTGGGAGTTGTGTACAACACCCGGGAGCACAAGCAGAAATTCTACCTGGGGCACAACGATGACATAATCAGGTAGTGTAACGATGACACACATAATAGTTTGGGGTTTTTCAGCACCTCGGACAGCTCCGGCAGCCCACAGCAGCGCACGAACTGATACTGTAGTGTTGTCATTGTTAAGGTGCCGGTGTCACCTTGTGTAATGTAACGTGATATTTTTCTTTGAGGGGCGCGCGCCTTCTCAACAGTATCCCCAGAGTTCGCATGGGGGGCTTCGGTGTCACTCCAGCTGGACAGGTGCTCCTAACCATCCTTCCCGAGTGAAGGGTCGCCTCTGACTCTCTCGCTACTAGAGATTACACTGCTGCCACGCCTCATGTCACCTCTTGTAGTTGCAGTGCTGCTAGATTATTACGTTAGTTATCATTATTAGTTATTATTGTGTCATTATTAAATATATATCATTTGTCACGTTAACACTGAGAAAAGCAGCGTTTCAGCTTGTTAAAGAATGTGTCAGTGCAAAGTGTTTCTGTACACTGTTTTTCTCTGAATATTGAGCAATTATTCTGTCTCTGATGGACTTCTCAGATGGCAGGAAGACACATTTCGATGTGTCCTCAAAGCTTTCTGCATGTCTCGTCTTTCCAGCACCGATCTGACAAAAGGAAAAGCACTTGAACGTAGCCGTCCTTGAAGGCATCCTTGAATTGGAGAGTTTCTCTGTGTGGCCAGACAAAACCCTGAATCACCTGCTTCTTTGATCAACACACAGCAAAGTCACTAGTGTTACATCACACACATGCAATGATCCCCCCCCCCCTCGCCTTTTTCTAAGTGTTTTTCTCAGCATGCCACACACAACCTGTGTTCAACGCTCCAGCGCTCGTGTTGACATGTGTGTGTGGGTTGGCCGGGAGATGACTAGCATTATATACTGTGTCGGTAGTCAGCTGGGCTCCTGCTTCATTATTAATGGGACAATTGCGATACTAACCCTCCGCTGCCCTGTGGGTGAAGTGCTTGAGTTCAAACGCTTAGCTTGAGAAGTCACTGACTGGACCGCGGTGTAATGTTTCATGAAAAAAATACGGCATGCATATGTGAAGGCAATCCTTCAAATATGTCATCCATGCTTACTGTTGTAATGTCATTCAGTCTTTTGTTACCAAAGATCTAAAGCTCTTTCATATAGATATCTTTGTGATATTTGCAGTACAAGTTACAGATCTCTTGAGCCGTCAGATACAGATTCCTCAATTATTTTGAATTGCCACAAGGGGGGAGCCCACATCTGTTCAGTCATTACAAAATCCTAAACCTGTCATTGTGGCTGAAGAAAAGGCTTGCCCATTGTACCCCCCACAAAAAAAGTTAAGTGTGATGTTTGGAATAGTATTCAACGCTTCCAGTCTGCATTTCCATCCCCATTACAAAATGTAAGATCAAGCGACTTATGAGTTCAGGTTGGTAACGTGAATTGCACTTATTTTGGCCAGGATAATCATGATGTGAAGTGTTCACATTGTGCCATGCCTAGCTTGCATAAACACTTCCTTTGACTTCCACTGCCATGGCACAATGAGCAATCCTCAGCAGATTCAGTGCTGAATAACTGTTGGACTGCTCTCACGTTGCACTAACTCATGTGGAAGAGATGCAGCCCCCTCAGATAGCTCTACGATTTAAATCCTTCTCCCTGTCCGTCTCCCTCTCTGTTGCTCTTATTTTTTCTTCTTCTTGGTCTAATTTGGTTGCTGCTGTATTTTGTTTGTGTCATGCATAAGAAAAAGGAATGCTGTTTTACTTCATCAGTTAATTGCTGGTCTTGTTTCTCCCTTTGGGTTCTCATCTTGCCCTGCAGCTGCTTTTAACTGGCCTCCCAGTGTGATGTGGAGGAGCAACTAGGCAGGTTTTTATCACTGAGAGCGGACGAGGATGCAACACAGTCTGGCCTTACCTTGTGCACGTGTTGCTTTATGAGATAATGTAAATTTGCAGGTTATTGGGCAATGACATAATAGGATTTTAATATGCTGTAGTTAAAACATGATTTCCCTGGAGCCATGTTAGTGAAATGACTAGACAATTGTATAAACTGTTTCTTTCTGTAATTGTTCCACACGGTTGCAACTCAGATTTTTATTCTAGTTGAGAGCACCTGAGGCTGCTGCTTAAAACCTACAGTACAGGAGTTTGTCCATACCTCAAAGCTTAATCTGTTCTTTTTGCAGTGCAGTGCAGGCTGACATGCTGGACATGAACACACCGATCTGAACCGTGCACGCGAATGCATTCAAAACACAGACGTGCACAGTTAAAAATAAGCCACATTGCTAAAAGGTGATTTGAGCGTGTGATCCCATTGAGTTCCCATGACTTCTGCTAAGCATCTCTCACAATCCGGTCCAGATAAAGATAGGGAGGAAATGTATTTGTGTCATCGCTTGTGTGTAAAAATTCAAGTGTGGGTGGAGAGGGTAGCAGCAGGGTGCTACCTGCTTATTCATAGGTTCAGTCTTTTAAGGTACCCATTTCATAAATCTTACAGTGCTGTGTGTTGAAACTCACCAAATGAATTACATGCATACAAAAAGGTTGCACCGAGCATTTGTTCAGATTAAATTGTCGTTTCAATTATTGGTTGCTTGTTTTGTTTGAATTATAATATTTAAATAATTTTTTTCTACTCTAGGGTTATTTAGGCAAAATTCACACAGGATTGTTAAACACTGATGTATTTGAAAAAGCTCATCTCATCCTATTTTGTTCAATTTAAAAAACAGTAGTTGATACTTAACGCTCTCTGCACCAGAAATCGAGTATGGTCTTCATGTATTAACATAAAAAAATGTCAGAAGAGAGCCAACCCTAGCATTTGTTTTTCTGCTGTTCACCAAGATGTGTTAGTACTGTGCCTCTTCTTCAAAATCTTGGCTTATCCATGTTCTCTGTTATGATAGAGAGTTAGAGCTAGTGCCAGCGACGTGTTATGGACACAGGAATAAAAGGCTGTCTCATATTACAATATCTTGTTAACTTTATGATGGACCACAGCCAGAGCTATGGATTATAGATGCCAGAGTGAGGCTGGTCTTGTTTCGTTTAGCCTGGCGAGGCAGATAAATATTGATAAATATTTTGTCCTGTTAGATTTAGCTGGAGTTGTCAGTGTATAAATGAGTCGGGTATGGCAGAGGGGACACTCTGCAAGCTGTGAGCTAATGTGAGCTACCTCTGCATATTAATGTGTGAGGTAAAGTCAAAAGTTCAAAACTGACAACCATGTTCTGTGAAGTGTTTAACGCAGTATAGTATATTTTACCTTTACACTTTTTTTTCCAGGTGCTCTGGGCAGAGTGTCAGTGAGATGCTGAGGTCTTATACGTCCCATCATCACTGTGAGTAGCTGCCAGGCCACTCTGTGAAAGGAAGTGTGGTCTCTAAAGAGCAAATCTGTCTACCCCGATTAGGATCCTCCCGAGATCAGTACAGTTACTTAGTGCAGTGGCATGATTCAGCATTGTTGTTGCTGGGATTAAGAAAATAAACACGGATGGACGTCTCGCTTAAGTTGTGTTATGAATGTTTTACAGAGATGAGCTGGAGGATGCTAAACATGTTGTGATATTTTACTTGGAAACAGCCCAGATGTCAGTGATGCTAATCTTTAGATTATTATAGTGCATTTATGAGTTGACGATGATAAAATTAATATATGCTTTGAGATTATTAATGTAAACTTAAACCAACCAATTAATTAATTATTCCAGAGGACAATTGGCAGATTTGTTGATTAAGAAAATTATTGTTAATTGCATCCCTGCAAATAGTTTAAACATATTTATGCAGGATTTTTCAAATAGCCCCTATCAATCATCACTTAGGAGCCACTAGAAGTGTTGGACAGTGTCTAATTGAAGCGACTCAGCCTTCTGCTTGTATTACTTGCTGTTATTGCCACATTAATGCGGGTCAACCTTTAACATTGTGATATACAACCCCAAGCCAATAGCAACCAGCAGGGTGTGAGGTGAGAACTCTATAAAAACACACAGACCAGATTACATCACTGTCTCCATCTTTTGGTCTCCGCTTTGGTCTGTCATAAATGCCGCAGTCTGTGTGTGTTTGACCAGAGGCGGGCCTGAGCTGCACACACACACAAACACACACACGGAGCAGAGAGCCACACAATGGACATAATGAGGTGTGTGCTTAGGTTGCATTCACACAAAATCTGAAGGGTTGTGCGGAGTTGTGGGTGTGTTTACACCTGCTTTTGAACGTGACCTCCATGAAAGAATAAAAAACAGATGATATCAAGTCAGTTATCAAGATGATATGACGTGTATTATGGATGCAACTGATTATTATCTTGATTTTTGATTAATCTCTTCTTCAGTTAGCATTATCAATAAAATATAACTCTGCCTGATTTATTTATTTGACCAAAACCCCAAATCTACCATTTACAGTGTACTAATTTTGATTTCCTGTTGTATATAAGCACATTTCTGAAACCAGGATAATATTCTGCGAGAGGACTTTTCTTTGTGGGTGTCATGACAGCATGCCTTTTATTATCTAATAAAGCAGAGCACCGCCACACTCATCTATTACTAACTTTCATTCTAGGTTTTCTGTTTTAAGCTGAAAGGGCAGGTGTTTTGGATGGAACTTGATGGGCAGCTGGATCAAAAAAAACTTTAGGAAATATACCTTGCTATATAGACTTATTTTTAATCCACCATGGGCAAAATCAGACAAACCAAACCACTGCTAGGGAATGTGGATCGAAGCTGTCTCGGTAGCTGGTTTTACTCATGTTGAAGAGGGTGAAATATTTATGCCAGAGTGGATAAAAGTGTATCTCCTGCTCTTCTATGTGGCTCAGTTGACCTTTGCCTCTTCCTGTGCTACATCTTTGCGTCTTCACCGTGAGACCTCAGCTCTTCAGGCTGTTTGTTCGCTTCAGGCTGTTTAGGATTCTTAATTGCTGCAGTATTTAGCTAGTTTTGTCGTACAGGACTCGACAGATGGAGGACAGCCGAATCGAACAGCCGTAGCCTATATCAAACAAGAGAACCCTTGTATTGCACCGCAGGCAAAGTCATTAGTGATGGCATTTAGCAAGCTCCTCAGCTGACAGAAATGCAAATGAAACGGTGATCTTGGTGTAGCTGGCTCAGACTGCTTTGGATTTTCCAAGCAGAAACATGAAAACATTATACATGTTAAGAGCTGGTAGGGTATGAGACATCACTGAAGCGAAAGTCCAGTCTCAGTGCTTTTCTGCATGTACTTTTGGCCTGAGATTAACTCTGTTGACACTGTTGGAGATTTTATTTTTCTTGTTCCAGCATCAAACCAGACAGATTTGTTCTGACCTACCTGCATGTGCCAAAGCAGTTTTTTTTCTGCTGTGGCTGTCTGCATCTCAGTGTTCCAATCATTTTTCTCCCTCTTCCTCTGAATGCTATTTATAGCTGCTTTGCTCTGATTATATAATTCATAAAAAGTAAGATGATAATTTGTGCCAGGTTGGAGAGACGTTCGGCAAAGAAGGTGCGGAAACGGAGGTGATGAGAGAGAACAGGGAGAGAGGGACGAGGGAGGACAGAGATCCGGGCTGTCACATCGAACCCACGTCAGCTTTCGGAGACGTTAAGCTTTGTCAAGTCCTCGGTGACAGCGCGTTTCGAAATGAAGATGAGGTGTCAGGCACTGCAGATTCTCGCTGCAAACTTTGACAAAGAAAGAAGAAGAGAGGTAGATTGAGGCGTAAAGTGCAAGACCACCTTCGGCAGGTTGATTCTGGGCGATCTGCGAAGTCTCTCTCCGGCCTGCTGTCTGAATAAAAGCCAGGATTAAAAATTCTGGAGAGCAGTTGGCAAAACAGGCAGTCTGATTATAATGGAGGGAGCTCCGTCACAGCATGAAATATATAGGCCAGGGCAAGGCAAGAGGAAGAATTGCCCAGTGAATCACTCAGGCCTGCCTGGAACGTGACTGGCGGCTGCTGAAAGGATGGGTGGAGTAGGAGGGGGGGGGAGGGTGACAGCTTTATACAGCAGGCTGTTGCTCAGCTGTAGAGTGGGACTGTGTGTAGGTGGGGGAGGTACGAGTGGAGGGGGGGGGGGATTATGTAACAGTGTTACAAACATATGCCTGGTGATGCAAGGAAAACCCCCATGAATTAAGGTGAAATGGGCAGAGGATAGTTCAAGGGACGCTGGAAAAATGAGCAAAATCGAGGACATGGAAATGAAATTCAGAGAATCACCATCACTGATTTTGATATATTCTAGGAAGAGCCTGTAGGCACACAAGGAGCCCTGCCGCGTGTGTGTATTTGAGCATGACTGAGTTAATTGAACCATGTCACCTCATCAAGCTGCCCCTCTGCTTCGATACTCCGACCCATCACCGATTTAATGTGTTCATCTCATCCCAGTGGTTTCTGTTGGGAGGCCGAATCCCTCGTTCGACAAGCACGCAAGATGTGAAAGCTAACCAGATGTTTCTCTCTCTATCGCCCTTTAACAGTCTAGCTCTACATCCGGAGCGTGTGTTGGTGGCCACGGGACAGGTGGGCAAGGAGCCTTATATCTGTGTGTGGGACTCCTACACTGTGCAGACCGTGTCCATCCTCAAGGATGTGCACACACACGGCGTCGCCTGTCTGGCCTTCGACCTTGAGGGACAGGTACAGTTCAGATACAGCAACACTGATGTTCAAATGATGAAATTGACTGTTCCCTCCCCATTGTTTAAAATGTTACCCTATTCTTTTATTTTTCTTCCACGAGGCACTGATTTGTGCCTTGGTGAAAAGAACAAAAACAGCTGAAAGTGTCACCAGAAAATCTTCAGTTTGAGGGGCACAGCGGCGACAATCAAAAACTCAACACGAGAGCCGCTCAAGGCCGGTTTATGAAGCTTGCCTGCCAGGCCGAGTTTGTGAATGAAACATCTGTGATTGCTGCAGCAGTATTAGCTGGACAGCTGCACCCAGACATGCTCTACTTGGTAGATTTTACAGGAAAACAGTCAGCTGCAATGTTTGGTAGTTTGCATCAGAGAGTTTAACAGGACCTGGTTTTGTTAAGGTGAGAAATAGCCTATAATTATTCATGTGGAAATAAGCAACTGGCATCCAGTGAGTGGGACCATGCAACGCATATTCATCACCGGAGATATTCAAGCAACTTGCTGTTGCACCTTTCAAGCCAGTTCCCTGCAGACTTGCCACCAGTTAATATTTACACACTGCAGTCTCCACCTAATGTTGATTTGAACTATGAGAATCGATAGTGTGCGAAACCTTCTCTAGGTTTTTATATTTGCACTAGACTCGCCTCCTCCCGTAGGAGCTCTCGGAGTGGAGTTATACCTCCTGTATTTTGCTGTAAGAGACAGGGAGATGACCCCGTGCTATTTTCCTGCCGTGGTAGAGAGCTGGGGATTTAGATGGAATGTGACAGTGTTTAAAGCCAGAGGAAGCTCCATCGCTTCTCAGTTTAGTGGCTCTATTTACTCGCTGCATCTCCCGTTCTTGGATCGGAGGAAGTTAGAGCTGAACTCAGGACAATCCAGAGGAATCCCTTGTGCCATTACCCCTGTCTATCTATTAAAACAATATACTGATGCTCAAGACATCACTTCTAGATATTCTGTATGAGCTGCAGTTGTGCTGTCTGGTATAAAGTGTGCAACTTGTTTTACTTTATTCTTGTTGTTCTGAACTATTCTAGCCAATCGTCTTCATGTCACATAAGGCTGTGGCTATGGTCATATTGAAGATGTCTGAATTAAAGACTTGCCTTTACAAATGATCGTAATATTTCAGTCTTGTCCAAAGTGGTGGACAAATTGACAGGGCGACATCCCTCGAGCCGCATCACTACTGTGAATAGAATAGATATGTTTTCAAAATATGGATGTTCTTTCAGCTCCCTCATCTGCATAGTTTCAGCGAGTTTCGTCACACTGGGCCTCTTTGCTCGTCATTAAAATACAGTCCCCTCTAATGCAAGTTAGGACATTGCAAATGCCTCACCAGAGACTTGTATCTAAAAGTCGAACACTGATTCAGTAGTGGATCAAAGAGGACATCCTCTACCATGTAGTGCAAGCTGCAGAGTGGAGAAGGATTTCCATATGAGCTGCTCTCCTCTTTTCTGCTCCACTGCTGCTGCTGCTGCTGCTGCTGCCTACTCACTTGCAGTCAGCTATAGGAGGCTCCTCCAGCAAAAAGCACTCAAATGTGCTCATTGGAAGTGCCAGAGGCTGGACAACTGTTCTGTTCTGCTCTGTAGCCGTTATTAGCTCTTTCATTGTGGCTTGCCATGCTACAGTCGAGGTAGTTAGGTTTGTTTTGCAGTGATTGGTGCAACTGATCAGAGTCTGTACAATCTGTGACACAGAGTTCTTTTTCTTTGCTCTCTTTTTGCAGTGTCTGGTGTCCGTGGGTTTGGACTCTAAAAACACAATCTGTGTGTGGGACTGGAGGAGAGGGAAGGTTCTGGCAGCCGCTCCCGGTCATACAGACAGGGTAAACACTTTCTTCCTCCCCTGACGCCGTCACAAGCTGGGTATCGACCGCCTCAATTAGCTATAAAACGCAGGATGGAGCGCCTGCCCAAAAGGGACATAAACAAGTTAGGCCTGATTGATCGTGAGCTTTCCAGAGCCCCGTCTGAGAAGGTGCACGGATAATGAAAAGGAATTTTGAAAAGATGAAATACAGGCAACTGTTGTTGTCTAACTCAGCCCACACACATTATAACACAGCCAGTGCAAACACAAATTTCTCTTTTCCACTGTTATTTATTTATTTTTTCTCCTTTTTCTTCTCCAAGTCTTTTGTAAAGAGTTACATGAAGCATCAATTTTCTGCATAATGCAAATATGATGTTGTGGTGTTTATGTAACAATGAGCCAATATTTAATGCATTGTTTGTTTCCTCCCCGCAGATATTTGACATATCGTGGGATTTGTACCAGCCGAGCAAGCTTGTAAGCTGTGGTGTCAAACATATCAAGGTACAGCCACTTCCTGGTCACTGGTACAGCCCGTAGATGACAGCCGGCTCTTGAGAGCTGGAGCCCTTGTGCCTCATTTGCATAATATCTCAAAAACAGATTATGATTTTTAGGAAGTCTGAAGAATCCGTTGACTCCATGCCCCTTTCTCTGATGCCATCCCTGCTTTATCGCCATGACCATATCAAAGTCTTAATATAGATATATGCAAATTCACTTTATTCCAGACTCCATGGCTATTAGGCACTTAACATAAGTAGGACAGGCAATGACTCACAGTCTCTTCCCTCAAATTTGTAGTAATCTGCACTGCAGAGAGGAAAAATTATCTCTTTTTATGTGGAAGCATGACTCCACTACTCCCCTTTTCAGCCCTCCTCATTCAGCTTTTTAAAACCCGTCTCTTGTGCACACTGCAGCTGCGCTCGCTTCCCTTTTTTCAGGCCTATCTCTATCACTTCTTTTTCACAGAAGAGTGCCGTTCATACATCTTTGATGAGCCGATGCAGGGTGTCTTCGCCAAGCCTTCCCTCGGGATATGTAGTAGTGTTCCTTGAAAGGCACGGCCATTAGGAAATAACAAGGAGTTCAGAGCCACAGCGGAAGCTTATTTGCCAAACATTGTGTAGAGACTGAATCGTGGTAGGAAGTGTGCCCACTGCCCCTGCAAGGCTAAACATTGTGGGTGGGGTTTAGCCTACTGTACTGTCTCTCCCAGTGGTATAACATCTCACTGATGACTCCCTGTCAATCCAGCTTGACCTGCCTCCTCTCATAGTAATTCCCCCCTTGAACTCTTCCCCCTCCACCATGGCACAGAAACCCCCTCCAGCCGCCAGACCCAACCCCCCCTCCAGTCCCCGCTGAATCCTCTGGTCTCCCCCCCCCCCCTCCTCCTCTACTTCTTTTACCTCCCTTCTGGTTTTCCTGATGCCAAGGCAATCCAGCAATTGTCCCACATAATTCCCCAGCCTTCACCCCGCGGACCATGTGACATCTGCTCCCCGGCCCTGTGCTCGCTCAGCGATTATAGCACTCAGAGCATCCAGGAGATTTAGTCCCAGTAATCCACTCACTAGCAGGCTGAGGAAAATACAACCTCTATGACGAGCACCATGGCTGATGGCAGCACTCGCCTCCTCACGCAGCTCCTCCCAGCTAATTATACGGTCATTTGTATTTTGGTTAGTTCAGGACAGCTCAGACCTTTGGATGCTCCTCTTGAGCCCACACACACACATATAAACACCACTCCTACCAATCAGCTGCACATTGCCTTACTAGCTGCTGATTAAAAGCTGTTTAAAGGGCCATGCCAGCAGTTTTGCATGTAAAAGCCAAGTGACTTCCAACCTCTTTGGCTTGTGACAGCTACTTGCGACTGTTTTTTGTTTGCTGTCCTGGTAAAGCCTCGAGACTCCCTCTGACTTGTCTCCCGCTCTATGTTGGGTTGTTGTAGCTCATTTTTCCTCACCATTCCTGTATATTCTACTTTATAGCTAGGAATTTGCCAACCATGCTGCTGTGCAATTTGGGGGGAAATTATTTTGTTTTCTGGAACTCCCAGTCACTGGTTTTCATTTATCTCCTGTGTGATCTAAATGTCTATTGGCAGACTTCTGAAACTTGTGTAGCCCATCATAGAGAACACACCAACATTGGTTGTGTGGTATACTGCATAATTTTGCAGTTCAGTTATTGTGTGTAATGTCTTACAGAGCTTTGTGTATGTATGTGAGTCAACTGAAGTCCATTCATTCCTGTTGGAACCTCCAAGATCTCTGATGTGTCCGTGAACTGCTTATTCGTCTTCTTTTTTTTTCCAGTCCAGAATACCTCGAGAGTTATGAAAAATGTTAACAATTAACAGGAAAAAGGGTAGAAAAAATAAAGCCAGGCAGTGAAAGGTGGAGATAATCCTTAAGAAATGACTGAACCCAAAACCATGACACAGTTTTTCAAAGTGAAGAGTTCAGTGGCATATTTAGCTAACACTGGTAGCATATAGAGTTCACGCATCATGGCTTATAAATCTTTTAACAGTACTGCAAGATATGCTGCTCACCTTTCAGGTCAACCTCCTCACTTTTTCTCAACATGCATTGATGGCCCTGTTCCTGTCTCCATAATTACCCTTGCTCATATATATGAAAATAAACAGAGAAAATAAGCATCTCTACCATGTGTGCGGTTGCATTATATCCATCCATATAGAAATGCATTACTTTGTGCTGAACACTGGGAGTGTACGTCTGTAAGGCGTAACAGTGAAGTGCCAAGTGACTGCAGACAAAAATTACCGCTGAGCTAACTCTTAAAGTATGCTTTAAATAGGTTGGCTATGAGTGTGTATTTTCCTGCACTCTGAGAACATTCAGGGTCACTGTAGTCGGACAGGGAGGGGACATCATGAGTGAGATGAAAGGGGTGAGCGGTGATGCAGTGCAGTAGCTGGTGAGTTACGACCCTCTCTGCATTAATTACATTTAAAAGGTTTTCCTTGGAGCGGTGGCGGAGGTTACTGAGCTAGTAACATACCCCTGATTGTGGGATAAGAGGAGCAACTTCCACAATGCCCGAATTTCACTGGAGGATGCTTAAGAAATTAAGTGTTACACAGAGAAAGTGACACTGTTAACCAGGTCCTGGTTTCAACACTCTTAGCACTCTCATTTTCCTGCTCCAGTCTCAACCTTTCTACTCCGCTCTCCCTCTGTGCCTTTCTTTCTTGCTCTTGGCCTCATCATAAACCCCTCCAGCATCTCGTCTCCTCTCAGTAATTCAGCAGTGAGGGGATTAGCCGGCGCCCGTGTCTTTCTGCCTTATCAGTTGTGGGCAGGGAGGGCTGTGCAGTCACGCCGCATCCTTCCCCGCTGCCTCTGCAACAGGCTCTCCCACCGCTCTCTCCCACCAACCCTTAGCACGTGACACACTTCAACCTGCATATACACCTTCCCAGCTTATTCACACGCCTATGATGTTTGCTGCTTAACCTTCAGCCACCACATCACAAGTAAGCTCACGCACATTCAGTGCCCGCTCAGGGCTCGGTCAGTAGCTCAAGATTTGGAGAGTCCTGTCCTGTTGAAGTGCGTACGAGCCTTAGATGCTTGATGGCAGGGCTGTATCTGAGGCTGCGATGTCTGTCTCTGATAATCGATCCCTCCTGTTAGCGCGCAGCAGCCCTATCAGTCAGAAGGATAGCTGTTAGTGAGGGTGTGACAGGCTGTCACTGGTGAGGAGCTCATTTGTTCATTGTGTGACTGTCGATCAAGCCTCTGCAGATCAGTCTTTATGTGGTCCAGAACAGCATCACCATTTGCTTACAGTTTCTGAGCAGAATCATCCTGATCCAAGGTTATTGTAATTTGTAAAAAAGGTTTTTGCAGTGAACCAGATTTCAGGTAATGTGCAGCAACATCCAGAAAAAGGGCCGTCATTTCCCTGATGCTTGCTGGTGATGAATGCGTCTCTGTTTCATTTGCCAGCAGCTGCGTTCGAGACGCCCTCCTCGAGCATCATCCCTGTGATCTCATCTCCATGCAGACGGAGCGTCTCCCTTACGCTCTCTCCCCCTCCGTTTGATGGATTTAGCCCTCAGACGAGCCCGGCCCGTGCATCCCGATGACCTTGTTCATAAATAATGAGCCGACGTGTATGCTTGCGTGCGTGTGTGTCTGTGCATGCTGATCAGGTGGTTACAAAACTGACCCCCAGCAAGAGCTCCCAGTATCGCATGAAGAGGAGGGGGAGCATTTTGAATTTGACTTTCTTTCAAGGTCTGTGTGTGTGCGTGAGTGTGTGTTAATGGAGCTGCTCTGTGTGTGGCTGTCAAACTCTAAATGACTTGATGGGTTTTCACTCTGTTGTATCCAAATGTTCCATAATTGTCTATTTGCTCTTTCAGGACAGGATTACATGGGGGGATTATTAGCCACCCCGCTCTCTCATTCTTTGTGTTTTGTGTTTGCAGTTCTGGAGCTTATGTGGTAATGCTCTCACACCCAAACGTGGCGTTTTTGGCAAAACGGGGGATCTCCAGACCATCCTCTGCCTTGCGTGCGCCAAGGACGAGGTCACATACTCGGGTGCCTTGAATGGTGACATCTACGTGTGGAAAGGGATCAACTTGATGAGGACAGTGCAAGGAGCTCATGGGGTGAGTTTTGTGCTCCATTGCTCAGGCTTTTACACATCCTGCTGCACCGTTCACCAAAGAATCCCAGTGAAAGTCCCAATCAGGGGGTGGAAGCCACACGTGCTGGATTCGTTTGATTCTGCTCTGTAGAAAGGATCAGCCTTTTGGTCCACAGGATTAAATGATATCTATTGGATCAACAGCTGGGTGAGGGGATGGGAGGTTGGGGGAGGGGATAATGACTACAGTAGAGTACATGTTCATTCCTGCTTTTTGTACCACCAAATGTCTCACTGAGGGTTTAACAAGGTGCCTCCCTTTGAATACAAAAACTCTTATCCAAAGGAGGCCTTCAGTCAGGCTTTCCAGTAATAAAAACAAATATGACACCCCCAGTTACCTCGCTCTGTGTTATCTTGAGGCGACAGTAGCTGGTTTGTAATAATGAAAGCCTTGTTAAACAAATGCCTGGCTGAGCAGCAGCACTACGTGTTCTGTTTGTGGGGCTGGTTCTGTCGTTGCTCATTTGTTGTGCAGATCCTCACTGACAGCCTGTCATTTCCTCCAGTCAGGGATTTTCAGCATGAATGTCTGCGAAGAGGGCTTCGCCACCGGGGGCCGAGACGGCTGCGTCCGGCTGTGGGATCTTAACTTCAAACCAATTACTGTCATTGATCTCAGGGAAACAGACCAAGGATATAAAGGTGATGTCAAACTGCATCTTTTTTTTACTTTCATCTGAGTACAGAAAGGTTGTAGGCTAAGCTGAGGCCTCCTGAGGCACTAGAAGAATTGTCTGAATCTCGGTAAAAACTGCCTTTGTGCCATTTCTGCTCTCCTCACTAATGCTCTCTTTCTTTTCCTTTCTATCTTCTCCGTCTCTTGTATTTATAATCTTGGATCTAACAGTAGCTAGAGGTGAAAATAGCCGAGGTGGGTAATGTCACTGCAGGCGAAGTTAATATGTCAGTCTGTTTGTAGCAGTCCCCACATTGTTCTGCTGTTCCTCTTGTTGTTAGTTAAGTCCAAGCTCTGTTGCAGTTTTTACACCGTATACAGATGTTATGTTCACATATGTGTACAGCATATGCTTCCTCCATCCTCTTCTTGCTGTATTGCCCAGAGTTGGTTGCTGATTGGCTTGACAGCATGTGCTGTCGTTGCATTTTCCTGTCAGAATCTCTGTCCTAGGTAGCCTGCAGATGGCTATTTGCACCTCCTGTCTATAATCCCTGTCGTGTCTCTTTATATGACTGTATAGGCGTTGGCAAATGTCTGTCAGCTTTCATGTAAGCATGCTTTTCAAAGGTGTTTTTTTTTGCCTGATTTTTAAGCGTATGTGTGTGTGTTTTTAACAGGGTTGTCCGTGCGCAGCGTCTGCTGGCGGGGAGATCACATCCTGGTGGGCACGCAGGACAGCGAGATCTTCGAGGTCGTCGTCCACGACCGCACCAAGCCCTTTCTCATCATGCAGGGTCACTGTGAGGGCGAGTTGTGGGCTTTGGCTGTCCACCCCACCAAGCCGCTGGCCATGACGGGAAGTGATGATCGCTCAGTCAGGTGAAGCTTCAGCGTTAACCTGACAGAGGTCTTTTAGAAATAGATGCTGCCATGTAACAGTGATTCAAGTACCTTTTTTTTGTTTCGGTTTGGGGAATATCTATTATGATCCTGATAACAGATTAAAGGGGACAGAAAAAAAGACAGTAATAGATTTTGTCTGCAAATGACTGCATTCTGGTTTTATTTAGGTCCTAACTTTTTTGGAATCAGGGTTGTAAATCAGTGTTAGTTAGTTTTTGTAAAAACACAGTCATTGATTGTGTTGGTACAGAAATCTCCTTCCTACATAACCTTTAAAATATGTTTCTAAAAGCTTTTGTCATTGCTGTGTTACTTGAATTAATATATTTACAAAATCTGATCTTGATCCTCTGTGAAGAAGGTCTTCCGGGGCAGAGAGTGCTGCACTGATTGATTTTGTTTTGCAATAATAAAGCTATTGTCAGTATGCAGTCATAAATCAAATTACGTAACAAGGACATACACCACAAACATCATCGCCATTGTTGTTTTGACTCATTGTTAACTCATCTCTGCTTTGCCTCCTCATTTGACCTTCTCCTCTGTGTCTAAAGGATATGGAGCCTTATAGATCATGCACTGATTGCTCGCTGTAACATGGAGGAGCCTATTCGCTGTGCCGCCGTGAGCACTGATGGGATTCACCTGGCGCTGGGAATGAAGGATGGCTCCTTCACTGTCCTCAGAGTCAGGTGGGTACACAATTTAAAGGCCAAATGGGAAATTTTGATGCTCTGCAAGTGGCTGTTACAGTGGAGAGCTTCATCATTTTGACTCCATTTAAGCTCCTACTTCAAGCTACATTTCTTTGCCTCCCTCCAGAGATATGACAGAGGTGGTCCACATCAAGGACAGGAAGGAGGCCATCCATGAGTTAAAGTATTCCCCCGATGGAGCCCACTTAGCTGTTGGCTCAAATGATAACTCAGTGGACATCTATGGTGTCGTGCAGAGGTACAAGAAAGTGGGCGAGTGCATCGGCTCTAACAGCTTCATCACACACATGGACTGGTCCACGGACAGCAAGTTCCTGCAGACCAATGACGGCAGCGGCAGGAGGCTCTTCTACAGGATGCCAAGTAAGTCTGAGTTTCCAGGCAGATCACTTTTGTATCACAGCTATGTAAACTATGTGAATCATGTTCTGTGTAAAATACTGGAACTATAAAGAGGGAAAAAAGCAAGGTTGTGCCTGAGCTTATTTGTGAGATAAAATGTTTCTGTCTTTTGTTGAGGTGGGAAGGAGGTGACCAACAGGGAGGAGCTGAAGCTGGTACAGTGGGCTTCATGGACATGTGTGTTGGGCCCTGAAATTAATGGAATATGGCCCAAGTACTCAGATATCAATGACATTAACTCTGTGGATGCCAACTTTAACAATCAAGTCATAGTAACAGCTGACGACTATGGCTTAGTCAAACTTCTGCGATATCCATGTGTAAAAAAAGGTAAAGGAGTCTCAGTTGTTTGATTTTTAAAGCACAGAAGTTCTTGTTTTTATATCTGCTCTGTTACTAATCTATTTCCTCTTGATTTTAGGTGCAAAATTTAAAAAGTATTTAGGTCACTCAGCCCACATAACCAACGCAAGATGGTCACATGACTATCAGTGGGTCATAACTATTGGCGGTGCGGATCACTCTGTGTTCCAGTGGAAGTTTGTTCCTGAAAGAAAGTCTAAAGAAGCTCTGCATATAGCACCACAAGGTACGGTGATGATGATGTAGCCATTATGTCCGAATGTATCTGAAAAGTGTACGAGATTTACATTTTACCTTCATCAATCCAATCAGGATTATTACAGTGTCACATTTTAATGTATCCCTGCGTGGTGGCCAGTGACTTGCATTACTGATATTACTTATTTCACAAAATCAGTGGCTCCTGCCAGCCAGACATTATCAAATCAGGCTAAGTGGAGAACCCTGATGGAGATTTTGATGTCTGCTCAATCTCCCACTCAGTTATTGAAGAACAGAGTGTGTTGCTAAATGGCTTTAATGGAATAGTTTTTTGTTTTTACTTGTACACTTTCTTACTGTGCATAAAATACAGAGCTGAAGCCAGGAGTAGACTGACAGTTACACTACGCATGTAGTATTTAAAGCAGAGTTTTCAGGACCATGGACAGCTACAGATATCACATGACACACAACATGTCAAAGTATTCATTTAGAATCAGCTGACTACTACTGCTGCTCACTACCATCTGTCTGAAAGTAAGACTATTTCCACAGAAGATTGCGTTGATGTCAACCCATTTAATGAAATCATATGTCACGGTGCATTTCTTAGTTACCTATCAGGGGTTGTTTGAATGAGAATGGCTGTTACATAATGTGCAATTCCATTTCTCCCTCCAGCCTCATGAACTTGGCGTGCTTAACCACCGGAGAGCAATTAATGTACTAGAGTGTTCCCTTTCCGTACTTTCCTTCGTGAACCACCATTTCCATAAAGCTCTGTGAAGGAACAGCCATCGCATTAATTAAGACAAATCCAATAAAAGTGAACGAAGCTTGGAAGGTATAATTGCATTGTCATTCCCAAGTCATATTTTTTCCTGAGACGGAGCGCAGCTGTGCTCTCTGAAATTAAGGCACATACTAACTGCCTTTCCTTTTAATTCTCCTAATGGATCTTGTGAGTAGCTGCCCTTAGCTGCCAGTTCTGCTTATTGCCCCGTCCTGGCACGCCTTCACTGTGCTACATCAGCAATTTTATCCATTTGTCTTGAGCGATGTCACTGTGCAGCACGACCGCCTGATAAATAGGAGATGTCACAGTATTATTACATGATCGACCCTCGCTTCCACTGAAACATGGTGCAGTGTTTTCCCTACATAGTGTGCAACGGGTTGTTCATTTGATTTAGAGGCAGGGAAGGATTTTACTTAGTGAGGTATGATGTAACCTTGTTTCTGCTTTCAGAGACCTTGGCAGACTCTAACAGTGAAGAGTCGGACTCCGATCAGTCAGACGTACCTGAGATGGACTCAGAAATCGAGCAGGAGACACAGCTCACATATAGACGACAGGTTTGTGAACACATTAATGTTTGTCTTTTAAACCTTGTGTATCCTATTTGTTATTGAAGGATAAGTTCACATGACAGGGTTCACTCACTCTCATGCCGATGGAAAGTCTGGTGAAGTTTTGTAGTACACAAAGCATTTCTGGAGCTTCACAGCAAAACGGTGTTGCAGCATTCTCCTAAACAACTGGAGTAGAAGGGGACTTGTTTTAAAACTGAAAAAATATGCATATAATGGCTCCATACAACTTGACAGCGTATTGCAAGTTCCCAAAAGCCCAGTGATCCCAAAACATTTTAAAAGATTTTATTTACTCCCTCGATGCCAGGTCAAGCTTGTGCACCCACTTCAGATGGGATGTTTGCTAACACTTTTAGCTTCACAGATAAAGGGCAGATATTGGCTTTTAAAAAGGGTGTAAATAAAGTCTTTTGAAATTGTTTTGGTTCTTAAGCAAGTTCACCCTACTTTCCATCGGCAGAAGGATAAACTGCTCCTTTAAACACGGCGCCAACAGACTTTTCTGCATGTATCCAGGTTTATAAAGAAGATCTACCTCAACTCAAAGAGCAGTGCAAAGAGAAGCATCGAGCGATGGCCATGAAGAAGAGAGAGCGAGCGCCGGGCAGCGGAGTGAAACTGCACTTCATTCATGGGTAGGCTATTTCCGGGAAAGGCCGATATGAATTTCAAATAGACAAGCTTTCTAAAAATTTTAATCATTCTTATAATTTATTCTTTTCCTCCAAAGGAATCACACCATTTATCTTTGTTTCTTTGCAGCTACAGGGGTTATGATTGCAGGAGCAACCTGTTCTACACCCAGACTGGGGAGATAGTCTACCATGTAGCTGCCATTGGGGTGGTGTACAACAGACAACAGAATACCCAGCGTTTCTACATGGGTCATGATGATGACATCCTCTGTCTAGCTATCCATCCCCTGAAGGACTTTGTAGCAACAGGCCAGGTAGCTGCAAGCATAGAATATTCAATATTCAATTTTTTTTTGGTTTATAGCTCGTTAGAGATGAAGTGAGAGCGATTCTTTCCTGCATCAGAGTCTAGATTCTCATGTGTAAATGCGTTAAATTAACTTGATAAATTGATGTGCTTGTTTTTCCAGGTCGGCAGAGATTCCTCCATCCACATCTGGGACACAGAAACGTTAAAACCCATGTCTGTGTTGAGGGGTTTCCACCAGCTCGGAGTGTGTGCTCTGGACTTTTCTGGTCAGTCAGTGCTGCTCTCTCATTCTGCTTTAAGTCCTCCGATCTAGACAGATTCGCCAAAACTTACTTTTTGTATTCACAAATTCTTCCAGACATCCTGCTTTCACAAGAGCGTCTTTTACACATAAAAGAAGGGTCAAATTCACATGACACCCAGTTTACCAGACACCAAAAAACCTATTCCTGCTGTCTTTTAGTTGCAGCAGTCTGACAGCATCAAGGTAGAGCTGTTCCTCTAGCTTCCTTTAATTGGCCCCAGAAAGAGGCAGTTGCTGTGATCTGTATGTCAGTGTCGGTGAATCACCTGCCGTAGATCAAACCCACAAGGCTGCTTTCATGTCGCTAACAAAGGCCAAACTTCACTGAAGCAAGTCAGGAGCTGGCTCTATCCACGCTGTACTGAGTGGTTTTGGTTTTCCCTCCACAGCGGATGGCAAACGGCTCGCCTCGGTGGGCCTGGACGACAATCACACCATTGTGCTGTGGGACTGGAGGAAGGGGGAGAAGCTGTCTGCCATGCGGTTAGTACAGTTATATTAGAGCATTTAGAGACTTCAAAGTGTCCCCTCATCCCAAAAGCTTTGAAATAATGTTAATTCTCAGCTCTCATTGTTTTAGTGCTTTCAGTTTAAATATGGACGTTTATGGATGAGGGTTAAATTGAGCCCACTTTGCTATGCAGGACTGGCAGCGTGATCGATGGAGGAGAGGAAAGAAAGGGAATTATCTTTTAGATTACAAGGCTGCTTCACTGCAACTCTTACCCTGCCAGTCTGAATGGTTAGAGTAGGATTTTGCCCCAGGGCCCAAACGATACATCTATAATTAAAGAGAATTACTTTTCAACTTGCATCTTTCATTAGCTTATTCCGGTGAGTTCTTGCTCTGGGTATATCAGATTCGTTTTTACAAAGAAACATTGGGGAGCCACTACAGGTGAATGAGGAAAAACCCACCATAAAACTTCCCACGTTGATCACTTACATTAAGACAATTATATTTGTATATATATAGTGTTCTAAAATGTTATTTAAGTATGCATATGGGGCATTATCTAGTTATATATGCACTCATTTGCATCTGAACATTGGATAAAGCCAGGGTCAATCTTTTTGTTTCATTTTGTTGACATATTAGAGTCCCAGTTTTTTACAGAGGATAATTCACATCTCTTTTATTCACCCAAAAATACTGTCAATTAAAAATTGCAAATCTGGTTTTTGTCATGTTTAGGTATAAAATGTTACAAAAATAAAGCAATAAATGACATGACCAAAGCCCTCTGTGAAAACCTTCTAACTATACATTGGAAGAAAACTGGAAAGTTTGGTAATGTCTGGCTCAGAGTAGAAATATCTGGAAAAATCAGTGTGGACATATGTGGCTCGGAGTATAGAGTAGGTTGAGATTTTGGAACCTTTAGTAGGATCGCTGCCGGAGGATCTCAGGCAGCGACCCAGCTCATAAGGAGTTAACAAATCACCCTTCAAGGCTTTTAAATACAAACAGTATAATCTAAAAATCTATTCTAAAACACACAGGTAGACTGAAGAAAGGTTTCTCTGTTTCTGAGGTATAGAACAACACATTAAAAGCTAATGGGTAGCCAAAACAATCAAGTAATGAAAGGGATAAATGAACAGTAGTAACAGGCTAAAAAGCAAAAGCCATTACACACATCCTCCAAATCTTCATGGCTGAAACTAATTAAACCATAAAAACTACTATAGAAAAGGTCCACATCTTAGAGCACCTCAAAGATAAAGGGAGACTTACTCTAAGAGCATCCGAGGCCACATAATCCTGAGCTCAAGTGTGTCAGACTGATTTCCTATACTGCTGCAGACAATGATGCAAATCATCACTGTGTACATAGCACGTAAACGATACACGCGACCAGATATGGTGCACACACACCAACCTTGCACATTTGATGCAAGTGGATTTCCTTACCAGACCTGCATTATGAATTGCCGTAAAAACTGAACATGCTGAAGGATTTAAAATTTCACGGCAGGTAAAATTATACAACCCCGGAAACCAGAAGTACCTAACTGGAAAACATCCGCATCCCAAAAATATCTTTGCCTTGGCTTTGTTACTCGCTCTACTTGATGTTCATATTTAGTATCTACTCCATTGAAATTCCCCCTGGCTAGTTCGGAGCTGGTTTCTCTCCTGCGCGTTGTGTGCCAGGCGCTCACTGCAGCTCAGGAACAGCTTTGAGCTGCACTAATCTCCTTTGCAGACCCTGGTGGGCAGTGCAGTGAGGCAAGCAGAGGGAAATGGGGCCTGACAGAGCCAAGCTTGTGCACCACCACTGTCTAGTCTTCAGCTGGGTGAGGAGGGGTGGGTGTGCAAGGGAGACTGTGAAGGAGGGTGAAGGGTGGCAAAACGGGGAGGTGAGGGATATCGCAAGAGAGGGGTGAGAGGAGGATAAGAGATAAAGAGGGAGGAGAGGGGCGTGATGTTTCTTCACTGAGGCTGAGAGTAATGCAGCAGCACAAAGGGAAACGATTAGAGAAATTGAAGTGTCAGATACACTCCATGTCACCAGACAGAACCAGCGACTAATTCTAATGTTCATACTGTGCGATGCAATCAAAAGAGGCAGTTACAGGAAGTTTATTCTGTCTCCAGTGAGTTTGTAATGCTAGGGAGCTATGTCAGGGAGCTACCCTTAAAATTGCGACCTAAAAATGTGTTGTTATATTAATCGACTGGGTATATAATAGAATGCAATAATATAAAACACAGAAAAAGTTTGTTACTTGGGCTGTCACATTCTCAAATCCTCACTACATAATTATCGTAGCAGAGCGAAGAAGTATTTTCAATTTAAAGTCAGAGGGAGAGAAGAGAACAAAATAGAGAATTATGATAATCCATTCCTTATTAATCCGCTGAGTTCAGTCCTGTCTATAGAATACAACCACTACATTCAAACACAAGTTTCAGTTTTGTCAATTTTTGCTTCATGTTTTTTTTTTTACAATGCTAATCCCGCTTAACAAATTTGCAGGATGGATTTATTGTGTCTATTCAGAGACATTTTACACTCCAGACTTAATTTGCAACTCAATTTGGTGATAAACACGCAGAAACAGAAAGCGAGGCATATTTCTGCATTTCTTCGCCATCATTAAAAAACTTCAGCGTAGCCTGCTTAATGCGTTTGGCCCTTGTATTATCGCTAACAGCCACAGCAGATACCGTCTTTTAACATTTGAAATTCAAGTGTATCTGTCATTCAAACTCTCAAAAATAATGAGAGAGATGAAGATGAAAGTTGTGTGAATGTGATGTTGCACATTTTGTGATGTGAATTTTTTTTTCAGGGGGAGTAAGGACAAGATATTTGTTGTCAAAATAAATCCCTACCTTCCCGACAAGCTCATCACAGCTGGCGTGAAACATATGAAGTTTTGGCATAAGGCTGGTAAGACCCCTGGGGAGTTTTTCGTATTTTCATTCTTCGAATAGAAGAAACTCTAACAAGCAGAACTTTTTCTTAACTGTCTTCCTGTGAGTTGACTGTCTGCTTCTCTCCCTCTCTCTTCAGGTGGTGGTCTAATTGGGCGCAAGGGGAACATGGGGAAGACGGAGACTATGATGTGCGCTGTGTACGGCTGGTCGGAGGAGATGGTGTTCTCAGGCACATGCACAGGGGACATTTGCATCTGGAGGGACATGTTCTTGATGAAGACTGTCAAGGCTCATGACGGCCCTGTATTCAGTGTGCACGCTCTAGAAAAGGTACCGCGGGGGAAAAGGCTCTTTAACTGACCAGTGTGAGCTTATTTATAGTATATCTTAAATCCAGTTTCACTCTCTTTTGAGATGCGACTATGAAACTTGAGAATGTGGACAAAGGTTCCATGGCTGTCTGGCCGACTATTTGAACAGTTAGCAGTTAAGATGTGAAAACTCGCATCGCATAATCGAGCTTTTGAACTTTTATTTTGTGCAACAAATGATGTTAACTATGCTAACATTATGCTAGTAATTTATTATAATTGTACTGCATCAGTATTTATCTGCCATCAGGAGATCATTGCAGCATTAAATATGAAATATATTGGCTTTGTAGGGATTTGTGACCGGAGGAAAGGATGGTATAGTTGCTCTCTGGGACGACACCTTTGAGAGATGCCTCAAGACCTACGCCATCAAGAGGGCAGTCCTAGCTCCAGGCTCTAAAGGTAAGAACATCATCTGTTTCAATGCCAAATCTGTTCAAAACATTACATGTTTTTAGAAAAAAATTAATTTCCCTCCTGTGTCCTGGCACATTTATGCAAAAATGGACCCAAAATAAGACCCATACAGGGACTGATAACCAAAGTCCAGAATTCAAGTAACAAAAGCTCAGGTGACAAAAAACAGGCAACAAATAGGCAGGCACAGACAAATGCCTAAGGGAACAAATAAGGAACACAGGGAACACGCGAGGATCAGGGAACAGGTATAAGTACACAGGAGCCGCATGGATGAAAACAGACAAACCAACAACGAGTAGTAACAACACATGCTTAAAAACAAACTAAACTAACGAGAGGATGAGGTGCAGGTGGACAGACACTGGAAACAGGGCAGTGTTATCAAGGCTCATGTGAGAAAATGTAGACACTGGTGGGCAGGAAGTTGAGGGTAACAAGAAGACAGAAGGGGATAAAACCACAAAATGACACAGGAAATCAAATCCAAAAGCCCAAAATAATGACAGGCCTCAGCTAAGATCTGATTTCATTCATCGACTCTGCAGGGTTGCTTTTGGAGGACAACCCCTCCATACGTGCCATATCTCTGGGCCATGGCCACATCCTGGTAGGGACGAAGAACGGAGAGATCTTGGAGGTGGACAAGAGCGGCCCCATCACTTTACTGGTCCAGGTGAGATACGGATAAAAATAACTCAAAACCTGTCACAAATCTAATATTTTACAGGACATCAGATTCCACCTGAGCTTCATTATCCCAGACAGGGTCTGCATGAGTAGTTTTTCTGCAGTGTGATGAGCTGTAAGGTGACATTTTCTAAGTTAGTAAAGATTTGAAAGGTTGAAGATGCACTGGATGATAAGCTGACATGTTCTCTGACTTTTTTTTTTTTTAATCAAAGTGGTATTTTTATTGCATTTTGATAGGGTAGTAGAACTGTTGTGAAACCTGGTCATGTATTCAAGGGTGCTCTAACTTCTTTGAATTTCTTAAGCTGTAGCATGCTTTAAAGCACACACAACAAAGTGACAAAGTGTTGCTTTGATGTGTCACTTAAAATAAGTTTCACATCAGTGCAGGTTGGTTTTCAAGCATTGTATTTAAATGAATAGAGATTAGTCAATATGTGTTGACAAAAATGTATTAAAAATGACATTATGTTGGAGAAAACTGTGATGTTCAATGTCAAAAATATTGCGTCTTACAGATGTGCCCCAGGATTTCCGTTAAAGTGATATCTACCTCCTGAAACTCTTCATGGCTGCAAACATTTAACCTAAGAAAAACAGGTCATGCTCTGAAATATAGTCAGCAGTTAAAGGTGCTTATCCACTCTCCCAAAACATACAAACCAACCAGCATAGCCCTTCAATGCAATTAAAACACCACTGCTGTTTCTATTTCACGCAGCAATGCAGAATCACCAAGGCGGTGACTATAAATGAGGATGAATTATTGCCGTCGAATGGGAGATTGTTAATTTAGTTAAGTGGTCCTGCAGTGTCTCCCAGGCTCCTGTGATTGTAGGCAGACGGAGTGAAGGCTATTGATTGCCCTTTGCCAAACCTTTAAAACATACAAGCACATTCTGATGGATGGGAGCAGCTGATGAGAGAAGCAAAGGTTGTCCTCAGTTATCTGTTGTAAAGGCAAAATTACCCTTTAGAATATCAAAAAGAATAATATTACTGGGTATATATGGTTCATCTGATTGACTAAGCCCACTGCTGACGTCAGAGAGGAGGAAAAATATAAAGGAGGACGGTGACTTTATGGTTATGACATCACAGCTTTGATCATAGGGTCCTTTTTGTTAAATAGATAAATTACAAATGCTGTTGGATGTGTCTGCAGGGTCACATGGAGGGAGAAGTGTGGGGTCTGGCCACCCATCCCCATCTCCCTCTCTGTGCCACCGTCAGCGATGACAAAACCCTGCGCATATGGGACCTCTCGCCTAGCCACTGCATGCTGGCTGTTCGCAAGCTCAGAAAAGGTGAGTCACCACTCTAACAGATGAGTGTATTCTCTGACAGGAAGTGCGCTGGTCCCAGGGCTTTAACAAACACATAATCCACCACAGGCGGCCGCTGCTGCTGCTTCTCCCCTGATGGCAAAGCCTTAGCGGTTGGCCTGAATGACGGCAGCTTCATCATTGTGAACGCAGACACCCTGGAGGACCTGGTGTCCTTTCACCACCGCAAGGACATCATCTCAGATATCAGATTCTCTCCAGGTCGGTCATTCACCTCCACATTTCTTTACTCTTCTCAAAAGACTCTTGGCGTGAGATGTAAATTGGCATCTAAAATCTGGGCGCCCTTCAAAGCATCTTAGTGCATGTAGGATGCTGTGCAGAAGTTAAGCAGGTATACATATTTCCATCCCACTGCGAGTCGCAGAGATATTGCTGCAGGCCTGACCCAAATTAATGGTTTTCTGTAATAGGGCCAGACAGCGAGACAGCAAGAGCGGAATGGGAAACAGTGGGGGCAGACAAAGTGAGAGCAAGAAACTAAACTCTTTTTCGCCTGGACACTTAACCTTGATCCTCAGTGCAGCAGATCTTATCTCTCAACCCAACACCCATGAGTCCCTTAGAGCCTACAGTCACTGTACACAGCAGTGTAAGGCTGAGCAGGAAGTGGGTTTTAGGGAATAACTAGAGTTCTTTTTCATTTCTGATATTACAGAAAAGTTCAGAGTCAACAGCCATGACAGCTGCTTTGTGATGCTGCATTTAAAGAAAGTGGAAAGTATTCACATCCTTTACCTAAGTAAAACAACTAATAACACAATCTGAAATGCTCTTTAGGTACATTTTATTGGGCCCATGTATGTCTGTGCATAATTGTGTGCCAATATATTCAGTAGATGTTGAGATAATTCACGCGATAAGTGAAAACTTTGACCTGCTGGTGGTGACAGAGGGAAAGTCAGTAGGTTTGACTGAACAACGGACTGACACCACCAGCTAGAAATCCTTAATTCTGTTGATCACTTGTTCAAACAGACAAATCACTTCTCTCTCCCGTGTTTGCAGGTGCTGGGAAGTACCTCGCAGTGGCATCAGGAGACACATTTGTGGATATTTACAATGTAATGAGCAGCAAGCGGGTCGGGGTGTGCAAAGGATGCCTAAATTACATCACCCATCTGGACTGGGACAAGAGAGGTAAATTTGATTCCTTAAATACTATTACCTCAGTAAAAACTTTGCAAACAACACCAATTATGGATTCAAAATAGTTAAGCATCATGTACCACTGGGCTTTTTCATTCACAGGAAAACTACTGCAAGTCAACACAGGTGCTAAAGAGCAGTTTTTCTTTGAAGCTCCTCGCGGCAAGAGGCAGACCATTCCGGCCACAGAGGTGAGCAGGGAGAGAAGGCACAGGAGCAGACGTGGTTATGGTGCTGCTGGCCCACTTTTTTCATTTGGGATCAGAGGAGGCTCGGGGAAGGGCAGTGAAGCATTAACACGGCCCACTTTTCACCAGTATCTTTCTAATTTTGGCAGTGGAAGTGGGATAGTGTTTGGGGTCTCTTTTCATACATCGTGACATTCACACACCTTGGGAGGGAAGCGTTAAGAAAATAAAGGTCAGAGATGATAGATGCTGCTAGCTTGTGTCTCGATGGAGCTTCAGATGTCCTCCTCTTGTCATCATGCTTGACACTGGCTTCTGTCCTCCACATTAATTTCACTCTTCCATCGTTCACTTGTTCACAGAATCATTATCGACAGGCTGATACAGTGGGGGCTTTTCTTTAGCTCTTTGGTTTATATCACATTTTTCACACAGTTGTCTGTGGTGGTTGGTGATGATGTGTGAGCTATGGAGTGCCTCAATTGTCTTTTCTCAGCCCCATTTTATTCTTAATTTATTTGCTATAGTTGGGCCTTAAATTTGTAGTTTTATTTATCTTTTTACTTTACTTTCTCTAACTAACAAAAGAAATAAATGGACTCTTTGAGAGGCTTGTTGCCCCAGAACTTAATATAAATTATTGGCATAGCAGAGATCCTGATTATTTACCCTGTGAGTGGCAGCCGTCTGGGGAATTTCTCTCACTGTTCGTGTCCTTGCTGTTGTTAACTCTGCTTGATATGGCTGCTTTGACCTATGATATGTTGCTCATGTTGTTTCCCATCTGCTGTAGTGCAGTTCTCAAATTGTTTGGCAACGTTTAGATGCATCTTATCCTGGCCACTCAAATTAATAGAAAAAACTTCACAATGACGGCATTATGTAGACTGACCCGTTTGCACCTCCAACTGTGACTGACTTCTTGTGTCCCTGCTGATAGGTGTATTATATTAACACTGGACAGAACCGTGCTAGCTGTTTCCTCCTGCTTACAGTCTTAGTGTTGATGACTGCCGCTTCTTATTTTCTGCAGCCCATATTCTAATAAAGACCAATCTAAGCACAATACATCACTGTTGGCTCTCAACATTGGCTGTCTCTAGATGTTAGTCAGGCTTTTAATGCTAAGGTTTATTATTACATTTCCTAATTATTATGTTGTATTGTTGCTCTTGTGTTTTCTATCATCCTGCCTGTTTGATAGTTAACGTTTTTATTGTGAATTGCTTTGTAAAATTCAGAAACTGCTATGTGAATGAATCTTCACTCACTCACTCTCTTTGCTCAGGTGGAGAAGATCGACTGGTGCACATGGACGTGCGTCCTGGGAACGTCTGTTGAGGGTGTCTGGCCTTTGATCAGTGAGGTCACTGAGGTGACCGCTGCCTGCCTTAGTAACGACAAGAAGGTGCTAGCAACAGGAGATGACTTAGGATACGTCAAGCTCTTCAGATACCCTGTCAAGGTACGAAACAGTGCATAAGTCTGAGTATTATGTGGTTTAGCGTCTTATGTCTTAAGGCTCATGTTTAAGGTTTATGCAAATGCTATGCTAATTTCTGTGTTAATGTCACAAGTGTTGAACAAATGTTGTCCCTCTTCCCCTAGGGAAAATATGCAAAGTTCAAACGCTATGTGGCCCACAGCACACACGTTACCAATGTGCGATGGACCCATGATGACAGCCTCTTGGTGACAGTCGGTGGGGGTGACACGTGCCTCATGATCTGGGCCCATGAGCCCGAGGGCCACCGGGAATTCAAACAGTGTGACAGCGAGGAGTCGGACATCGAAAGCGAGGATGACGGAGGTGAGAGAGGAGCTTCCCCTCTGAGGTTTTTTTCCTCATCCACATGTTTCTGTTGCTAAAATCCGGGTCATTCCTGTCTTTCACCAGGTTACGACAGTGATGTGACGAGGGAGAATGAGCTCAACTACACCATCAAGGCCTTATCCACCAACATGCGACCCATGACGGGTGTGAAGCCCCACTTGCAGCTGAAAGAGCCCTCTGTGGACGAAAGGTATTCCTCAGTGAGGCTATGATGTTGCAGAAAGATGCTCATGAGCAGTCAGAAAATAACTTCTAGTACAAAAAATAAGGCTTCTGCGTCAAGATGAAGCCAAACCTGCCTCCTTCAGACAACATTTTCTTTTCCTGCGTGGGATTCTTGCCCTGTTCCTTGAAATAACTCAGCCTTTTCTGCTTCTCTTCTTTCCTTCAATGGCTGTCCATCTGTCATTATCCTGCTTCGCTCTTTAATTCTGCTTGAAGACAAGGGGTGGTCAGGTAAGCTTTTGTGTTCATGTACAGTATGTTGATATTCAATAAAAGAAAAAGTAGTGGTCATGGTTGAAATAGGTATGATTACAGAGGACTACACTCAGAGACTGTATCACATGGTCAGCCTACATCCCTCACAATGAGCAAAAATAGAAAGAAAGATACCGAGACTCAAAAAGTGTCAAAAACAATCTTGGAGTTTTATAGAAATGTCATAATATCTGTTTCCTCAGTAAAAAAAAAAAACCCCACCAGTTCGAATTAATTATTCACATTTCGTTTTTTCTCCCACATACAAACTTGTTAATTCACTTGCTAATGAGCGGCTGCTCTGATTGACAGGACAAATTGGGCTAAAAGTTAAATTAGAGCTTGAATTCAATTTAATTTTACTATTTAATTGTCAGCAGAACAAAGTAAATGGGTTGTACAAAAAGTGTTTTTTGATAGTGAGTGACTCCAGGGAAATGGCACAATTAATTTGGATTAACTTCGAAAATCTAACTCGAAAGAATGTCAGACATGTGCTCGTATAAAGATATTTTGAGTAAGTATTTTTTATATTTCTGGGCTGAAACGGTGCCGACAACAATGATCAAATCTTCCATCATCATAATCCGTCTTCAAGTGTGTCACAGACCTGTGTTTAAACTTTATTGATTTCCCCACTATTTTTTTATTTTTTGCAAGCATCCATGCAGCATCGGCCCGGTGCTGACTCATGTGTTTTATGTCCTCAGTGGCTGAGGTGTTGTGTTTCCTGTGTGTCCGCCGGGCAGCAGTGAATGCTGTGAGAAACCTTTTTGCTAATTCTTGTTTTTTTCTTTGTCATTGCTGTCATGAAGAGGGTCAAGGTAAGCTACTTACTTTCTGAGCACATACACAGGTTTTTCTTTTAGACCTCTCTAGATTAGATATGATGCAAGTGGCACAGGGGGAACGTTTTCTTTGAGGGAATTCAGCAAGAAAGCCCTTTCTGGCAGAAACCTTTGGGCCTTCAGGGCTTTCCAACACGTGGGAAAATGGTGTGAAAAGGTCTATTTAAAAGGTAGGGAAGGTGATTCTGAAGAAACGCAGTCAATTTTGGGGTCTCATTCCCAGGTCCTCAAATACCGACATTTTGAGTCAGTATTTAGCCCTAAATTTAAACCAAAATGTCGTTATCTGACAACCTTAGAATGAGGTTCAACAATTAACCATCTCTCTCCGTAATTGCCTTTCCTTCCTTTAACTCAAACCAGGATCTTTTCCTAAACCTAACCAAGTAGTTTTGGTGGCTAAACCTAAACAAACTACAACTGACTTCACTCTCTACTGAAATATTCCCCCTCAGTCACTTTATTCTTGTCCTTTTATCTTTTGCTGGTAATACAAACTCTGTACACACTTGAGGCTTTGACATTAAATAATAAAAATGTTCTCATCTGCTCATTCATCACACCTTAACTAGTGTAGCTACCTGTTGAGACAAAACATCTCACATTGGACTGCGCATATGAGCAAGTGTTTGTGGAATATTTTTCAGCAGCGACATTATTGTCATCATTATCATGATAAGCAGCTCCGCGGCAGCCATCTTATCCCAGCTGTCTGTTTTCAGGCCTCCTGTCAGCAGAGCGTTGCCACAGCCGGAGAAGCTGCAAACCAACAATGTTGGCAAAAAGAAGAGACCCATTGAGGTAAGACGAACCTCACATTCTTATTGAAATGCAACAAACTTATAAATATATACAGATCGTCAACTTTAAAGATATAATATGGGGCATTTCCACTTTACCTAGATTATCCCTAGATGTTTCTAAAAATGTTCAAAGCCAGTGAAATGTGTAACTTTATTCAAGATAAGAGTGCATTGCAGTTGATCACCTGTTGCTATAACAAATGTAACCAAACATCAAACTTTAAAAACATCACCTCGACTGTGAACATTTCTGCCTGCGGCACATCAGATAGATTGTCAACCACAATGGTGGCTGTTAAACAATGAAGACGACGACTCCCATGATCCCACACTACTTCATAACATCATCAAACCAAGTCTTTTGTTTTCATTGTTTTGGTTGAGAGGCCCCTAGCAGCAGAAATGCTGTGCATTTAAGTCAACAGAAGCAGTCTTATCTCTGTCAGAGCAGCAAAACATTCAGAAGTGCTGCTTTCTGACATGATTATTTCAGCTGAAGACGCCGTGTGCTCGTATTCTGTCCAGACAGCCTCTCTGGGGACTCTAATCGAATAATCACGTGTTACTTCAGCCTGTAGCTGGCTCCGAACATCTTAGTTGTCATGGCACTGACCTTTCTGACTTTCTGGTGATCTCTTTCTGACTCTCCCTCAGGACCTGGTGTTGGAGCTGGTGTTTGGTTACCGTGGCAATGACTGCCGCAACAACGTGCACTACCTGAACGAGGGGGCGGACATCATCTACCACACGGCCTCAGTCGGCATCGTGCTCAACTTGACGACCTGTAAGTAGAGAGAGTGCAGTCTGGGAGACTCTCTGACTGTGTTACTATTTCCTGCCTGAGAGCAAGTATAACATATACGTGTTTGTATTTTCTGTATCTGTGTATGTGTGTGTGTGGGTTGGGTGTGTTTCCTTACAGCCTGCCAAAGTTTCTATGTAGAACACAGTGACGACATTCTGTGCCTGACAATCAATCAACATCCCAAATTCCCCAACGTGGTGGCAACTGGCCAAGTAGGTATGTTTGTGAGAAGTTGACCTCCCGTGTCACCAGCCGCCTCAGTTTTTCTTCCCTCTATCCTGTGTTGTGCCTTGTGCAGGGGGATTACTGTACAAGCCAGATGGCCAACTCCCTCCTGCAAGCGTATCTGGACTATAAAGCAGCTAACGAGCAAAATTACCATTTTTGCATACATGAATAGTCGTGGGATTGTCACACATGCTGCATTTTTCACAGACAGACACACAAAAACAAGACCATGCTGGCAGAAAATTGAATGACAGACGATTTGTGATAGCATAATTCCCAGTTCTATCACATTTTGTGCTCATAGCATTTATGAATTCCGCATAATTTGTGTAAATTATCTAAATATGTTGAAAGTAGGTTCTGTCGAATGTAGGAGCCACTATTGCTCAGAAAGTCACAAATAATCCACAAATAAGTTGTTGGTTCCGCCAGATAATATGATTTTCCTTGTTTGCAGGTGATACTGGTGACATGTCAGGTAAGGACATTTCAGAATATGTCTTAGTGTAAAACAGGAAACATGGTGTTGACAGAAAATCTGTCAGTTTCGACTCATTATTGACTCTATGTTACTGCCATCTAGTGGCCACTTGGTTCGAGGACTTTACCTAAGAATGATTATTGAAAGTGTTTCCTCTTTCTTGTGGATTCCCATCTTAGTTGACATGATTTAAAAAGTTATGAAGGCATGTCTAAACTCTTGCCTATACCTTTTTAGTCGTAGGCGTTTGCTGAAGGATAAGATGGCTCCATAGATTATCCAGCATTGATCCAAGTCTCCAGAAGCCCCAAGATCCCAAAGTAATTTGAAAAGATCTTATTTCTTCCCCAGGGTTTCTATCAGCATGGGGGTGACTAGATGATGAATGAATTTGCATTTTTGGGTGGACTTATCCTTTAAATTTGAGTACAGCAGTTACAGAAATCCAGTTAACAAAGAAACCCAATAGTGAGGTTTTAGGAAATTAGGTTAAAGCCTGAAAGATGACACATACTCAGGGAAGAACAAAGGTCTTTAATAGTAGTTTGTAGATTTAGACAAATAATTAATTTCCCTTATTTTTCCATTAGCCACTTCTCCCTCCATCCATGTGTGGGACGCCATGACCAAACAGACGCTGTCAGTGCTTCGTTGTTTCCATTCCGGTGGGGTGTGCTCTGTCAGCTTTAGTGCCACAGGAAAACTCCTGCTGTCTGTGGGCCTGGACCCTGAACACACCGTGACCATCTGGAAGTGGCAGGAAGGTAAAAATAAATCTTCCCCTTAAACTTGGTTCTTACTCTGGAGAAAAGAGAGTCCCACCACGGTTGAGAGATTCAGGCTGTCATCACACTCTGCTTTTGTTTTTCAGGTGCCAAAGTGGCCAGCCGGATAGGTCACACCCAGAGGATCTTTGTGGCTGAATTTCGGCCAGACTCTGACACACACTTTGTGTCTGTTGGGATCAAGCATGTGCGTTTCTGGACATTAGCTGGTCGGGCTCTGCTGAGCAAAAAAGGTGTGCTGAGTTCTATCGAGGATGCCCGGATGCAGACGATGCTGTCTGTAGCATTTGGAGCTGTAAGTGACTTCATAACAATTACTAAATTAAGTGTTTTATTTGGTCAAATAAAAAAAAACTGTTGTGTTTTTTGGATACATGCAATTTTCATGATTTGATTATTTAAAGCCAATGAAATCCAATGTCCATGTTTTGCTCAAATGTGCTGTGAATTGTTCTTGCATTGCTCGCTCTGCTCTCTTAGGCCACTAGATTAGTGCAGATTTGTTTTCTTTTCAGAATAACTTGACATTTACAGGTACCATTAGTGGGGATGTGTGTGTGTGGAAGGAACACATTCTAGTAAGAATTGTGGCCAAAGCTCATACGGGCCCTGTGTTTACCATGTACACCACACTGAGAGACGGCCTCATCGTCACTGGAGGCAAGGAAAGACCGTGAGTGCCGTGCAATTATGTCGTCATCCAAATAAATGTAAAACCAATAAGAACAAATACATATGAGACAGAAATGCATACATTTTATTTAAAGCCGTGAATGTCATCATATGTTTTTCCTCCACAGCTCAAAGGAGGGAGGCGCTCTAAAGCTCTGGGATCAGGAGCTGAAGCGCTGCAGAGCATTTCGATTAGAAACTGGACAGATCATAGACTGCGTTCGCTCTGTATGCAGAGGAAAGGTAGGAAGTTACAGATGATACTGCACTCCAGCTAATTCTCCTCATCTCATCTATGTTTTGACATCTTTTTCACTCACTGCTCTGTCAGGGTAAAATCCTTGTGGGAACCAGGAATGCAGAGATCATCGAGGTAGGAGAGAAGAATGCAGCATGCAACATTTTGGTGAACGGACACATGGACGGGCCTATCTGGGGCCTGGGCACCCATCCCTCCAGAGACGTGTTTCTGTCTGCGGCAGAGGACGGCACTGTTCGTCTGTGGGACATCCCAGAGAAGGTCAGACATACACGTTACCTCCAACCAATCAGAACTCATGAATTATTCCCAGTGCTTCCATATTTCTATCGTTCTATAAAGACATGCTTATATTAACATGGTTTCCCTCATTCACAAAATCATGTACATAACACATATGTGCTGATTCTGCATGGCCTTCTGGGGACAACAGAAGATGCTGAATAAGGTGAACCTCGGTCACCCAGCGCGTACCATCAGCTACAGTCCTGAAGGAGACATGGTGGCCATCGGCATGAAGAATGGAGAGTTCATCATCCTGCTGGTTGCCTCTCTCAAAATCTGGGGCAAGAAAAGGGACCGGCGCTCTCCTATCCAGGATATTAGGTACTAATAGTCAATCTCAGAACCCAATCGGGGGGCATCATCCAGGGTGTTGCAGGCTTTCTGGTGTAGCCTGGATAATCGACCAGGAGTTTATTATCTGTGCTCGTGTCATTGTTTCCAGTCCTTTTTCAGCTTGAGACATGAGAATGGAATTGGAGTTCAGGGACATTGTCTAGACTGGATTGTCATATTTGCCTGCAGAAGAATATAGAGAAGAAAATAAATAATAAAAAGCTAAAATGTCATCAGATGCTACGTGATTTTTTCAGATTGCTGTTTGGCCGATTTGTTCCACTTCATATGTTCTCCACATGGACTGTTTACCTGCATGCAACCAAAGCCAACTCAAACACGATTGGTCAATACTGCAAGGACTTCAAACAAAAACCAGACACCCAGTATCAAAATCTTGTTTCTTTGGTCTACAGACTCTGTATTTATATGCAGATATCTGATAATAAAGATTAGGTAATGATAATAGTGTGTGTGCAGGACTTTACACAAGGTACACTAGGGTTAGAGACTACTTTATTTACAATATATTTATTATTTTTTCCCTCCAGATTCTCAAAATTAGTTTGGAGCCAATGTTCTCCATATTGGCCCTGTACAGACCGTCCAGTTGGGTCTCATATGAAACCCAGTCAGAACCACATTACCTGTTGAGGCAAATTAAGGCCACAAATCAATCTGATTATAATAATATTGTATGCACTTTCATAAATGTGCTCATTTGCATGTTCAGTTTTATATTGAAAGATGTTGAATAATTAGTTTACACATGTCACGAACATTGTATTTGGAGAGAGAAACACTGCAAACTACAAAGTAAAGCTGACACTGATATTCTATAACACTGCACTCTTTCTTACAGGTTCAGTCCAAACTCTCGTTACCTGGCCGTAGGCTCCACTGAGAGCGCAGTCGACTTCTACGACCTGACGCTCGGCCCACAGCTGAACCGCATCAACTGCTGCAGGGACATCCCCAGCTTCGTGATGCAGATGGACTTTTCAGCTGACAGTGCTTACGTCCAGGTAAAGACTGTGTGATGGTTCAGCAACTCTCCACTGAGAGCGTATGTTATGTCTCAGTCGCTGGCTGGTTGTATGATTTCTAACCTCTAATGGCTTTAAACAGATATCCACAGGTGCTTATAAACGACTGGTGTACGAGGTGCCGTCCGGAAGGCAGGTCACAGAGCAGACCCAGATTGATAGGATTACCTGGGCCACCTGGACAAGGTGAGAGTCAGAATGTTAAGACGCATATACAGCATGCTTGAACAGCAGAGCCACAAATGTAATTCCTTTCTTTCTATGCCCTTATCTAGTGTCCTTGGGGACGAGGTCGTAGGGATCTGGTCCCGTAACACTGACAAAGCAGACGTCACCTGTGCCTGTGTGTCCCACTCGGGCCTTAACATCGTCACAGGCGATGACTTTGGAATGGTAAAGCTGTTTGACTTTCCATGTCCGGAGAAGTTTGTAAGTATTATTTTTAATATATTATTTTTTACTCATTGTTATTTTGCCTTTAGAAATCACAAAGTCGCGTGTAATCTTAAAATTCTTCACTTTGATGACCTCGAATGGTGGTATCAAAAAAGATCCCAAGGATCACAGAAAACAATTCATCTTCTAATTTATGTAATTAACTGAAGAGTCTTCACCTGCTCTAATTAAAAAGTGTCATTAGATACATTTTGTTGTGAACTGTCGCAATATAAATACAATTTACTTCACCTAATGTATGTAGTTACTTTCCACTAATGGTTTTGCATGAGATGGCTGCATAACTTAACTCACTTTATATCATATATTACTGGACCTTTACACACCCTTATATTCTGTAACAGTGTCTGTGTCACTGTGGCTTTACATTAAACTCAACTAATCACAATGCCACTTGACAGGTACAGTGGGGCAAAAAAGTATTTAGTCAGCCACCAATTGTGCAAGTTCTCCCACTTAAAAAGATGAGAGAGGCCTGTACTTTTCATCATAGGTACACTTCAACTATGAGAGACAGAATGGGGGGAAAGAATCCAGGAAATCACATTGTAGGATTTTTAATGAATTAACTGGTAAATTCCTCGGTAAAATAAGTATTTGGTCACCTACAAACAAGCAAGATTTCTGGCTCTCACAGACCTGTAACTTCTTTAAGAGGCCCCTCTGTCCTCCACTCGTTACCTGTATTAACTGTATTACCTGTTTGAACTCGTTATCAGTATAAAAGACACCTGTCCACAACCTCAAACAGTCACACTCCAAACTCCACTATGGCCAAGACCAAAGAGCTGTCAAAGGACACCAGAAACAAAATTGTAGACCTGCACCAGGCTGGGAAGACTGAATCTGCAATAGGTAAGCAGCTTGGTGTGAAGAAATCAACTGTGGGAGCAATTATTAGAAAATGGAAGACATACAAGACCCCTGATAATCTCCCTCGATCTGGGGCTCCACACAAGATCTCACCCCGTGGGGTCAAAATTAACACAAGAACGGTTAGCAAAAATCCCAGAACCACACAGGGGGACCTAGTGAATGACCTGCAGAGAGCTGGGACCAAAGTAACAAAGGCTACCATCAGTAACACACTACGCTGCCAGGGACTCAAATCCTGCAGTGCCAGACGTGTACCCCTGCTTAAGCCAGTACATGTCCAGGCCCGTCTGAAGTTTGCTAGAGAGCATTTGGATGATCCAGAAGAGGATTGGGAGAATGTCGTATGGTCAGATGAAACCAAAATAGAACTTTTTGGTAAAAACTCAACTTGTCGTGTTTAGAGGAGAAAGAATGCTGAGTTGCATCCAAAGAACACCATACCTACTGTGAAGCATGGGGGTGGAAACATCATGCTTTGGGGCTGTTTTTCTGCAAAGGGACCAGGACGACTGATCCGTGTAAAGGAAAGAATGAATGGGGCCATGTATCGTGAGATTTTGAGTGAAAACCTCCTTCCATCAGCAAGGGCATTGAAGATGAAACGTGGCTGGGTCTTTCAGCATGACAATGATCCCAAACACACTGCCCGGGCAACGAAGGAGTGGCTTCGTAAGAAGCATTTCAAGGTCCTGGAGTGGCCTAGCCAGTCTCCAGATCTCAACCCCATTGAAATCTTTGGAGGGAGTTGAAAGTCCGTGTTGCCCAGCGACAGCCCCAAAACATCACTACTCTAGATGAGATCTGCATGGAGGAATGGGCCAAAATACCAGCAACAGTGTGTGAAAACCTTGTGAAGACTTACAGAAAACGTTTGACCTCTGTCATTGCCAACAAAGGGTATATAACAAAGTATTGAGATGAACTTTTGTTATTGACCAAATACTTATTTTCCACCATAATTTGCAAATAAATTCTTCAAAAATCAGACGATGTGATTTTCTGGATTTTTTTTTTTCTTCTCATTTTGTCTCTCATAGTTGAGGTATACCTATGATGAAAATTACAGGCCTCTCTCATCTTTTTAAGTGGGAGAACTTGCACAATTGGTGGCTGACTAAATTCTTTTTTGCCCCACTGTACATCTGTTGGCTGCGGTTTAGAAAAGAAATACCACTTGGATGATGTGTATTTGATCTGTTTTAGGCCAAACACAAACGCTTTCTGGGCCACTCTGCCCACCTGACTAATGTACGCTTCTCAAGTGGAGACCGCTTCGTCGTTAGCGCTGGTGGAGATGACAGAAGGTAGGACGGAGACTCCCACATGACAACATAATTTACACACAATATGACCATCACATACTAAGCGATGCATCCATTACCATGTGTCCTTTTCTAGCCTCTTTGTGTGGAGGTGTGTCCATGCCCCTCACTGAGGACCACACCTGGACCATCCTGCCTCAGAGAGTCTGGGCGTCTCCTGGCATGGCTCTCCAGGGAAAACTGAAGGATTCATTGAAACAAAGAAGAAGAGGAGAAGAGAGACCTGGCAGCTTGTAAATGATTCCAAGTGGTGATCTGATTTACTGCCTCAAAACTAGGTGCATGCATTTGTGCAAGGCTCATTTTCATCACAGAATCAGTCCTGATTGTGAACACAGATGGAGGGAGTCCAGCCCTGCTCTCACGACATCACATCATCAATTTAAAAAAAGGAAAAAAAAAGATAAGAAAAACACCTCTCTAACACAGTATGTGCATATCATTTCAGTGAGGGATTATTTTTTTAAGAATGAACGTATCTGTGAATATGTCCCAAATGGCAGTTTGCTACTTGGCAGGTGTATGAAAATATGTCACAGACAATGCCATTTTTTAAAAACATGTAGCAAACTGAATTAGCCTTAATCTGAGTGTTCGATTTATGAGGGTTTGGATTCGTTTTGTATCATTTAACTTTTTGGATCTTGTCATCCTTTGTTCTATTTTTTACTGGTGATTCCAAATCCTGTGGCCTTCCTCCTGAATGTAACATCCACTGTTATGTTCTGGATGTCAGCATGCCAAAGCATACTATGCACTGTACACCTGACCTGGTCACTGTGTTACCCTGATGGTCCATTTATTGTTTATGTGGTTGTGTTGTTGACCGGTTGACCTCATACCTCCCTCAGCAGTGTTCCCCTCATGACATGTAAACGTGTGCGTACTTGTTTGAGGACTCGTTTGTGGTTAGTGGGTGTGCATGGCTTACTGGAAGACAATCCGTCCGAACCAAATTCCTCAGAAAACAAAAAAAAAAGAACAGCTGTAAAATTGATGTTTCAATGCACTGTTGCAATTCTTTGGGTCACTTTTCAGTGTGCTGCTACGATGTATTACTGTCGCATTTTCATGAATATGAATGGTGTGACTATTTTGAACAGTAAGTTAATGTTTTGTGTAATCAGATATATTAATTAAATGGAATGTTTTATCAAGAGAGAAAATATGAAAAGTGCAAAACATTTTGCTCCTAACTACAGACTAACTATAAAAAAAATCGTTGCTGCATATTTTGATTTACATTATACCAGTGTAAATATCATTTGTACATATTCTTTTTGTATATTTTTTGTGAGATGTTTCTTAAATTCCACTTTAATAATAAAAAAAAAGGCGACCATGAACTGGAGTGAGATGCATTCACTGACCATTATTAATGCTGAACATGTAAATCTTAACAAATCATCAAAACAGTCAGTGCTGAAACTAACCTTTAATCAATTATCAATAAACACTTCCTGGCTGCCCTTTCATTAGTGACAACAATTACCTTTATGAACCTATTCCATCATACATCATATCACCAAGTTGCATTCTGTGTAACACATTGAAATAACTCAAGATCAACTTTAAATTTTATGTTAGATGACACAAAATATAACAAAGCTTAGCTCTTTATAGATATGGCCTATTTACATATTTTACACACAAAATAAAATCTAAGCACTGAATACTCAAACACTTCAACTGAGCCTTTGTTTTCATTGAATACATCACAAATCACAGGTGAATATTGTGACTGACAGTCGCTATCTGCAAATTGTGGTACGATTAATCGACACCTCTGCTCTCTCATTCATTCAGTTCAAGTAGTTTCATGCCTAAAAGAAACACTTAATTTTCAGGAAAATGACTGTATGCCAGCTTCACTGTGTCACTAAATGTAGTTATTGGTTATTTAAATTAGGAATTCAAAGAAAGAGTCTTATAAAATATCCTAAGTTACCAGTTTATTAGGTACACCTGCCCTGTTAAAGCCAATCCCATATCACCCTGCAATAAATTATATCTTTGTGAAGCTTATAATACAATATTATATAATTTTAGTAAACACTGTCAGAGAGGTGTTGAAATATCTCTATGGTAATTGTTATTCTGTTATTAGAATGCATTTATATTATGAAGTCTCTCTAATATTCTAATAAACTGGTAAATCAGGGTATTAAATAACACTGATGCACTGAAACAGCCTCATAGTTTGACAGAGAACGAGCTGCCACAGGAACAGCCATGATCAGCTTGGGGATTCTTGAGCACTTGAAAGGTGGAGCGGATCAGCTCCTGGGTGAAGTCAAGCGTGGCTCCTTTCACAAACTCCAGACTGTCCTGATCCACGAGGACGCCCACTCCTCCCTGCTCAAAAACTCTGAAAACAAAGCAGAGCAGAACAGATTGGATCGGATTAACTACAAGACAATTTGGAAAACAAGGAGGCCAGTGTAAACCAGTATCTTGACAGCTAGATACGTAGCTGTTTACCTGTCATCTTCAGACTTTTCACTAACAACAGCAAACTTGTACTGGAACCCGGAGCAGCCTCCTCCTTCCACATGTATTCTCAGGTACTCGCCCTTCTCCATGATCTCCCCTAGTCTCTGGAATAAAAAGGAGGACATGGGGATGATGGATGAAATGCAAACAACCAAAGCCAACACATTAATGAACTCAGTAGCTGCAGGGCAATGGCTTTTTTTAATCGAAAATAATGACAATGGAGTTGCTCCATATTTAACATTGGTTAAGATAGATGATCCACATATCTATGACTTCTATTTACCATCTCTTATGTCACTGGAGCAGCATCATTTAGAGTTTTTTGGGGGGATTTCAGGCTTTCCATACATGTATATAAACGTTAAACTTTAATGTAAATGGGATTTTTAGACATGAAAAATGGGTTACTGGGTTAATGCTTACCTTTACACATGAGTCAGTGAGGTATACTTTATCCTCAGATGGACCTGACACCACTGACTTCTCCTGGGCTGAGGCGCTGCTGAAACGCTGAAGCCCCGCTGCAAAAGGGGGCAAGGGGTTTTGAGGAACCCGGTGTAACTGCTGGCTCACATTGAAGTTGTTTAGAAGAGTAGATGCCCTGCGAAACAGTGATATTATGTGAACATCAGATCATGATGAAACAAATAACAAGTCTTGAGACGTCACTGACCCCTATTGCTAACTAGCATTATAGCTAACTTGTTAACTCCCTGGCAAATATTAGACGCACAGCTTCTTTTTGATCGGATAAATCCTTCATAGATAAACGTTTTGTTCACTAAGATCACTAATGACATACGGAGAATTAACATTACCTAGCAAGGCTCAATACTTTCGACTTTGACGCAGTTATCATCGCTCCTCTAACGAATGACATCTTCCATAACAAATGTTGGTTAGTTCCTCCCACAACATGCAACGAAGGACAAGACGCACTCTTATTGGCTAAAGTGCTTGTCTGTCAAATAGACGTGCCCATATTGTTACAAATACGGCTATTTGATTCGCCAGTTTACCTGCCAATCTTGAGGTATTTCCGGTTCCAGCCCAGATGTCTGAGGAAAATAGTTACCGCAGTTTTGTCTTACAGGTACAACTTCCCTACAAGATCCACCAATGATATGTGTACGTTGAGGTTTAGATTACAGGTAACCGGTTGTCATGTCTTGCTTTTGGTTTTTAATCAGCCAATTATAGCGTTGGAGGCAGGGCCCTGACGCCGAGGGAGTTTCCTGATAGGCTGAACTCCGGGCCGATAAATAGGCGTTACAGGAATCTCGTGATAGTACGAAATAAAAGGTCCGAGGCAGTCATCGTTGTCATTTCGCGAGCCGGTGAAAACACATGAAAAGGTACAGTTTTTACTTCTATGTGCTCTTCTAGCTACAAGATAAAATGTTTATGTCGTTTTATTAATATCAGGAAGTCGAAGATAATTTATTTTAGGGCGTTTAAAACTTTGAAATCCCTGCCACACATGGGCCATTCGGGGAAACAAACAAGAAGTCATCTTGTAATACTCTCGTTCCGTCTGCTTAGAGTAAGACTCGTCTGAGGTGTTTTCATGTTGCGTAATGTATATTTCCTCATTTTTTTTAGGGTCACAAAACACACCCAAAGAAACATGGATGTCCGGACTGGCTTTATCGTTGTGTTCTGCTTGATTGGATTCACCTGTGCCACTCCGGTGAAATTCATTGACTGCGGTAAGTTCCACTAGACCGTCTTCATGGGAAACTGTGGACACCTCTCGGTATGTTAAATGGCCAGGTGTTGACTTTGAACTACAACTTCCATCGTGTCACCCAAATGTTTACTTGCATATCAAAATTGTCAAGTCATTTTCTGTCTTTCCCAACTCATTTGCCCGTTTCATGCCTGGATCTCCACATGTCCTGCAAATATATGAGTTGTCCTAAACTCACTTTATTAAGTGACGCACTTGAACATTAACATCAGCCACGTGAACTCACCTTTTGTGTTTTTCAGTGTTTTTAATAAGGACTTTCCCTATTGGTCAAATGACACTGCAGGTGAGTGTCATTTGACCAATAAGGAAAGTATTGAACAAGGAAAGTCCCTAGTGTTTTGGTTTTTTTTTTTTTGTTAGAACAAGGAAACGGTACGAAAATGTACTATTAGTCTTTAAAAGGGATTAGAAGTTAAAGAAAATGCTAGATCCTACATTTCCCATAATGTAGTTCAGCAGTTTCTTTCATAGATCGCCTGACATCAGGGTTATTTTTTTTTTTGCAGACTATGGAGAGCTTCCTCCAGAGCCACAAGGTTCCTTACTCATCGCTGTATGCACTGAAACCATGCAATGAGTAGGGCTGGGCCCGATGGTTTTGACATTAGGTCACTTAAAGACTGTCAACAAATGTAGGAGTAATAAAGTAATCTAGTCCAATGCCAACAATGAATACAATATGTTCAGATTAAGCAAGTATTTAACTTTTCATAAGTGAAAAGTATTTAAACAAGTTCAAGCAGACTAAAATGCCTTTTTCATTCTTTTTGCATCCTTCTGTGCTTTGGTGAAATCTAGAAGTAAATTGCGAACTACTGTTTCCTTCTGTGCTTAAAATGGAATGTCATCAAAACCTTTTTTTCTTTCTCTTCAGGCTCAACTTCTGGCAAAGTGTCCGTGGTGGACATTGACCCATGTGCCAGTCAGCCATGCCAGCTACGCAAAGGACAGTCCTATAGTGTCAACGTGACATTTAATAGTGGTAAGGCTATATACTGCCTTTTTTTTTTTTTTTTTATTTATGCTTCTGTCAAACATCTATAAATGCATTTTCTTTAAACATTCTCTCAATTTGTCATAGCTGTGGAGAGCCAGACGAGCAAGGCTTTGGTTCACGGTATTATTGCTGGAGTTCCCATCCCTTTCCCCATTCCCAAGGATGATGGCTGCCAATCTGGAATCCAGTGTCCCATCCAGAAGCAACAGAGCTATCACTATTTGAACTCCCTTCCTGTGAAGACAGAGTATCCAGCTGTAAGTACTTCATGTGACATCAACAACACTTCTCTTGACTGGTTTTATTTAAATTAAATCAGATCACTAAGAGTGTGCAAACAGTTGCTACAGCACCACTTCTTCATACTGGGTAAATATTTCTACTGCATGCCTCAACCAAAAATGACTGACCAATCTAAAAAAGGATTGTTTTTTTCTCCTTTCACTTCCTCTTACTTTTTACATGTAAGAAATGCAAAGCGCACCTTGTTCACTAATGTCTCTTCTGTTTTTCTAGATAAAGCTGACTGTGGAGTGGGAACTGAGAGACGATGACAAGAAAGACTTGTTCTGCATAAAGTTCCCAGTTCAGATTGTGGGCTAAACTAGCAACATTACCTCAGACTTGCAAGTGTTCTTTTTGTTTTGTGTCTTTTTTTTTTTTTGTTTTAAAAGGGATTCAACTACGAGTAAAAATCTAAAGAATGGAAATGACTTTAGTCAAGATCTCATTTTAATACTTCACCCAAATTATTTTTAAGATGTACATCTTTCAATAGCTTGCGAGACTTTGCTGCACACCTTAAATTCTACTGATATTTGCTGCGATCTTCCCAACAGTCAGTTTTAGGGAGTTGTGGAATATTGTGGTTTGTGTGAATTACTGGAATACATTCCCCTACAGTGCAAATGTCTTGTCTGACTTACTGGCTGCTGTGTAGTCAGAAAAATTACATACAGTACTTGTTCTTTTTTTGCGTAAACTTTTGTAATATTTCTTACTGACCGTGTACTACTGTAAGACATGCAGGCTTGAATATAAAAAATGAAATTCTAATAAAAGAAATTTATGTACCCACATTGTGTGTGTGTGTGGGGGATTTTAGTCAAACGTTTGCTAAACTGGCCATTGGGGCAATTTCTAACCCTAGCAATACACTTGTTACATTGAATAGCGAAACCAAACATTTGACTTCCTCAAAAGCGGCACATGATGTTGCGGTCACTGGATGGCAGCTGGGAGGAAATTATATTTGTCTTTTGAAGGTAAGTTGCCTTGCTTGTAAACCTTGGCCTGATGTATTATCTACTGTCAGACATTTGTAGATTGTGATTGAAGTTTTAAAAAAAACCAAAAACAAATTGACATGTCACAATTCTGAGAATTTTATTGGTCTGAGCAAAGGCCAGCAGCAAGGAATAACTGAATGCAAAGGAAACATGTTTTCTAAGATTTCACAACACTGACGCTCACAAGATCATCAGGTCCTATACACAATAAACCAATATTTAAAAGTAGTTCAAAAGTCTGGTACAGGTTTAATAAATGGCTGTGCATTATGACAAAATGAACCAAAAGTTGGATAAAACCAATACAAAACATTTAAACCACAAGGATAGCCTTGATATTTCTTTAAGCAAACGTTTGAAATGCAAGCATGAGTTGCAATACACTGTATGGAGGGGAAACAAAGAGGAACCCAAACAATTAACTTGATTTATGACATCAAACCTTTTAAATTTAAGTTTCTGACCTCATTATCCATGTGAGAGCACAACCCATTATCAATACAAAATGTACTTTTCTAACCAAAAGTCAGTCATTAAGGCAGCATGTATGAGTTGCTCTGAAAGAATATAGCTTTGGCTCTTTCACTGAGTCACCTGGTGAATACGAACAAGTTGTGTATATTTGATCAGTTATCAGGTCATAGCTTTAGTGCAAGCGAGGCAGAGGAGGGGGTCAGTAATTCACATAACTTGCGGCTTCTTTTTCTCAGCAATGGGTACAAAAAGGTGCAGAATCCTCAAATACTGCACAGGTACAAATGTGTAGCGTGTGGAAGCGGGAAGATCTTTCCACAGTTAAAGTCAACACACAATGTTGCAAAAGAGCCCATACAGCCAATCCCCAGCAGTCACTGAAGTGACTAAACTAACATGAAGTCATTCAATGATATGAAGGTCAGAACAAAGCAAACTCGATAGGGCAGGGTACCCCACATTGTAGTGGTAGCTAGGCAGGTGGAAATCTATATAGGCTATAATATTTGAGCAGACTTGGTTATGGTTGGCTCATATCCAAATACACCCACATCATCAACCTCCATTCCACTTGTACAGCTTTTGCAGCATCTTGGTCCTGTTTTATTGTCCATTTTGCTTCAGTCTCTCCAGCCGCTGGAGCAAAGCATTACCAAAGGCTTCTCTGTAACCGGGACTCAGCTTGTCTAGAAGCGAGTAAACAGTCTCGTGATACTGGGTGTTCAAATCCTCGTCCACTTGATCGAAGGCGTAGCCTACCACCTGTTTGGGAGAGGGATTTATTGTGAAAATCAGTATTGTTTGGGGTCTGAAACATGCACAAACTAGAAACCACAGTGTGAGTATCTTACTAAGGCTGCATTGTTGACCATTTTCTTGTTTAATCGATTAGTTGTTTGGTCTATAAAATGTCAGTTTTTCCCAAAACTCAAGATGATGACCTAAAAATGTCTTGTTTTGTCCACAACCCAAAGATATTCATTTTTCTGTCATAAAGGACTAAAGAAACTTAAACTGAAATATTCACATTCATGAAGCTGGAATCAGTTTTTTTCAGACTTTTTTTTCATAAATTACTCAAACTGACGAATCGATTATCAAAATAGTCTGTGATTGATTTAATAAATGACAACTAATCGATTACACCTTACCCTTAGTCCCGCCTCTGTGAGCTCCAGACAGTACCGGTTTCCCTCCCTTGTTTCCACATTTATGTAGGCCACGTCTGATGCACTGGTGAGACTTTGTGACACGTGCATTTCAGAGACGGCAAAAAGTACGTCATTGACCACCGCTTCTGCTTCCAATCTCATGTCCTTGACGTCACCGAGCACGACACAGTCCTCATCAAATGAAGAGACGATGGCTTCCTCGGGCTGGCAGTCTACCTCCATCCCCTAAAACAGAACGACATTTATGACTCAGCTGAAGCCCAGATGTTACTGCTTGCCATTAAAGCCTGCTGACCGATACAATGATTGACAGAGGGCTGCCTGACACACACATTGTCTGCTCGACTGTCATATAGAAACAAGATGTACTCATTGGACTTAACACTCCTGTCACACATTATCTACAGTGAGACAGTAATTAGGTAAAATAATGTATTTTTAACTCTACCATAAACCTTTATAAATATATATTTGTCCAGGGTCAGCAGGGTTGCGGTTCATCTTGCAGTGACGGTGTATCACGATGTTTCTGAAAGGTTCATTCTCTGAAGAAAAAAGCAGAACTGAAACAAATGTGCATCCAACTGTTCTGTGAGTTCTTTTTTAGTGGAATAATTTAAGTATATAGCATCCTCTATGAGAGGTTGTTAGTGCGAAGAAAGGTTAAACCAATTTGAAATTTTGGTTAAACTTGACTATTAAATTAAAATGACTTTAACTCCTGGAAGTAAATATAGCTAAACTATACAAGTGTTCAAAAGATCAATATCCAAACTAACTTTCAGAGACACTTCCTTCTTCCCTGACATAAAAACACACACAAACAAGTTTTATGATGCTTCACTGTTGTTCACCTGCTAGGTTATGGTGTTACTGTCCATCATTCAGATGTAGGTGTTGCAGCAGTGTACCACTTTTAAGATACTAAGACGGACTGTTATCAAACGGTGTACATTTGCTTATCTAAGGTATTAAATTTAACTGTATTATTGTTTTTAAAAATAAAAATCATTTCAAGCTTACATCAAAATTCATGTCCATCAGGACGGAATATTTTGGTGCGTTTGTTGAACAATCTGCATCTTGTTTTGCTTCATTTATGCCAGGGGGCAGTCTGTGGTGCATTCCTGCATGTCAGCTGAGGCCTCTTCCTTCACATCTGGCTCTGTCATTGTTGATTCTGCTGGCTGGATGCCTTTATGGGCAATGAGCCCTCAGTAGTGACGGCTGATTGTGAAACACACATCAGCCTTTACTAAACCTGTTCCTTCCACCTTGTTGACCTCAAACTAATGTGGCTGCAACAGGTTAAACAAGTGATTCTGTCATTTTTATGTGAGAAGTATTATTATTGTTCATGCCTTTGTTATTACACATACAACTAACACACAGCACCAGTTAGGTTGGGCTCCAAGTTGTCTGAACCAAAAGAAAATCCCACTGTCCATTTTTACGATTACATTCGGCAGATTATACTTAGATGAAGATAAAGACAATGTGCAATGTGTTAGGTTTTCAAGAATGAATCTTCAACGCTGGATTGTGCTGATCATCAAATCGACAGATTGAATGATAGTTGAAGACCTACTGGCACATTCACCTACATTCAGTAGAGGAGGGTGTATTTAGATCCTTTGCTTAAGTGAAAGCAGCAGTGCCCCAATGAAAGCATAATCAATTACAAGCAGAAGCAATGCAGTGACTTACTATGCAATGCAAACATCATCAGCAAATCGCACTGCTGTAATTGTACGTTTTAAGGAAAATGCAGAGGTTTTAATGCAGAAATGGTGTGTTTGAAGCATTGTATAAAATATTGCATTGATTGATTCTTATTACTTTTTCAATGCAATAATATGTATATGGCATTTTATAGGTTTAATTTGTCAAAGGGGAGCTGATTTTAAATATTTAATACAGTGTTGAGTCGCTTGATCTAGAAATATATCTCTTATTACATAAATGTAGTGGAGTAAATAGAAAAAAAGACCCTCTGAAGTAGAAGTATAAAGTCGAATGACATGGAAGTACTCAAATACTTAAACGTTGCACTGAAATACAGCACTTCAGTAAATATACTGAGTCACTTTCCATCACAGCTGGGATTACATGAGTATAACAATCACGCAACATGTTTTTTATACTTTAAAATCGGCATGACAGCGACATCCTGAGGACTGCTTCTTGTGTAGGAGGCTGGGGATAAAAATATAGCTGGTCGCTGTCCCTCCTACAGACATCATTAATCATAATTAATATTGTATAAATTAGCAAATTTCATGCAAACGCGGTAATTCGGCTAATCAACACACTTGTATTTAGCTCGACTGATACCGTAGTAAACTTAAAAGGCTAATGTTGCAAACATTTTGGGAGGAACTCAGGGAAAACTAACATTCAGCTCCTGCACTGCTTCAACAAAACTGACCGCTCTGTGGGCCATACTCGTCTTTCAGTCACTGTGTTTATATCTAAAACGTGCCTACTTCATACAAATAAAAGATTCAGCGCACCTTTGATGGGATTATTCTGCAATAATAGTTTCTAAAACAGGCTGCGTTCATTTTTCTCACCTCCTCGCTTGTTGTGCTCTTCCGGGCTTGTGGAAGCTTCCAGCCCACTCGGAGCTCTCCACCGTGGAGAAGGTTCAGTCAAATGAGCGCTAGCTAACGCGCGGCAGATCACTTTTGAGGCTCAAAATTGTGGACAACCAGAGATTAAAGTCGCCTGCAAAAAAAGCACGCCGCCCCCTGTTTCTATTTTATGTGCTTCGTGACTAAATAACTACCTAAATGAAATCCCGACCCAGTGAAATGTCCCACGGACCACGCAGTTCCGCCATGTTATGACGTCATTGGCTAATCCCGCCCCGGAGTGTGTAGGCTCAATTGGTGCGGAGTCATGAAAGTGTTTGTAAACAACTCAGTCAGAAGGTAACTTATGAGCTGCATTCATCTCTTCAACTCTGTTTGCGTACTCGTGCATGACGGCACACCGCGCTGCTGTATATATGTGTAGTGTTTCTCTTTGTCAGCAGACGTCTTACAAGTGTGGGTACATTTGAGAAATGTTTGATTTGAGTTTAGCTAGCTAGCAAGCTAACATGCACTGCTGTCAGCTTAGCCTGACGTTAGCCGGCTATGCTAATGTTTACTCGTTCTGCCTATAGCAGTGGCTAGCTAAATGCGCTGGCCTCATACTTGCTAGCCGGCTAGTTAGCCGGGTGACATGCCTTTGTCTAGCCAGAAGTCAAAGCGCATCTCCTGTCACTCGACCACGATGACAGCCCTGTTTATGTAAACATAGCTAAGGGTAGCTAGCGACGTGTCTGTGGCATGCTAATAGTTATTTCGCAAGTGTGTTTGGCTAGTTTGTACCGGCTGTAGAATGTGGAAAAAAAATGTGGACAAACACCAACATCATTAGGACATTTCATGTTACTATATTATAACGTCACTCGGGAGCAATTTAAATCAGTATCTGTCTTAAACTGACGCTTTAACGAAGCTTGTTGTTGTCGACTGTGTTGTCCGTAGACATCTCGTGCCAAGTCTCATGTTGTGTCCAGTGTACAATTACAAATCTAGGGCACCATATGTGTCTTTCCATAGGCGCAGCAAACTGGAGTCGGACCAATTCTCTCACATATCCCCGAGTGTCAACACATCCTCCAAAGTGTCCCTGATCTTGGGATATGAAGGGTGTTTGAGCTCACGATTTCTCCATGTCTTTAAGTCGACGGGATGACACGACTGTAACGCCAGTGATTAATTCAAAGCTGTCTAAGTAGGTATAGCATACCGGTTGCAGAGCCTCCAGATCCATTTGATTACCCTGTGTACTGTCCAGCTATCACATTAAGATGCCGTGGCCATTTTCGGAGTCCATCAAGAAGCGGGCCTGTAGGTACCTCCTGCATCGATACCTGGGCAATTTTCTGCAGGAGAAGCTGAGCTTGGATCAGCTCAGTTTAGACCTCTATCAAGGCACTGGATCACTTGCACAAGTGCCATTAGATAAATGGGTATGTTTGTGATTTTGTGTCTTGAAATACAGCTGATTAATTAATTTGATTTAAATGGAATCTGCATTAATGAAAAGAGCTACAGCATTATTTCTTGTTCCTCAGTCGCTCAATGAGCTCTTAGAGACGGCAGATGCCCCTTTTGAGGTAATCGCGGGGTTCATCCAGACAATTTCTCTGACCGTCCCATGGGCAGCACTCCTGCAGGAAAACTGTGCACTGGAGGTCAAGGGGTTGGAGATGGTGCTCAGACCAAGACCAAGAATAGGTGAGTAGAGACGCTTTTTAGTAGAGATGATGTGCCACTACACCAACATCTGTGAAAAAGTGTTTACATGAATGGTAGTTGGTGAGTAAATGTACTGAAAAGTAAATGACTGTCACAACTGGCTGTATTTCCAGCATCTGGCACTGAGCCCATGTACTGGTCCAGTTTTATGACAAGCAGCATGCAGCTCGCCAAAGAATGTCTGAGCCAGAAACTCACCGACGACATGGGAGAGAGCTTTCAGCCTTTTGAGGGATTAGAGAAGTTTGCAGAAACGATAGAAACAGGTACATTATGTCTCAACTGTTAAGCAGCATTTCTAAGATTTAACAGCCAAATATTATGTAAAGTAACTCATTCTAAATTCCTGTCTTTGCAGTTCTGAGAAGAGTGAAAGTGACATTTGTGGATACTGTTCTCAGAGTCGAACACATTCCAGAAAATTCTAAAACTGGGATTGCCCTTGAGATTCGAATCAACAAGTAAGTCTGGACAGTCAGTGGGACAACAGGCAACTTCCAAAACATTCTAAATAATGTTTTAACATCACAACCCATTATTTATATAACCTCTCAAATCTAAAATCTGTAATCAATAAGAAAGAAAGAGATGTCACTAAGGGGAAGTAATATAATATTGAATATTGAATATAGATGTCCCTAATATGTAGTACATGCATTGCATTAAGATAATTTTGTTTGTGGATGTTTGCAGGATTGTTTACTGCGATGAAACAGACGAGGAGACTTCAAATGTTAATGTGCATCAGCCAACCACATTTGCACATAAAAACCTGCAGATGGAAGGCATCTCCATATTTTGGGATGAGTTCTCAGATGTGTCTCGTGCTGGTTGTAAAACTTCCCCCACTCCAACGGTAGGTGTAGAGGTTTTTTTTAAATGGCATAAAAGAGTTGTAGGTCCAAGCCTTTTTTGAAAATGCATATCTCTTATTTTGCAGGAAACTGAGCCAAAGCTGTCCCCCAGCTGGAATCCAAAAATAATATGCGAGCCTCATCCCCAGTTCACAGAGCCTGTATCCTCAACAACACCCTTCGAACCTGTGCAGGTTGGGAGCCTCGGTGGTAAAATAGAGTTGTCCCTCACTCTGAAAAACAACCTAGCAATGCCTGGAGCAAAGGTAAACAAACCATTTCTTAATAATGAAAGATTCTCTGAAAATACAGTCCTCACTGTTATGAACTATTGGTAATTGGTATTAACAAGGGTGTTTTTATATGTTTCGTTTCAGCTGGATGTTGTTGGACATATTGATAGACTTCTTATTCTACTGTCTCCACGCCAAGTTCATCTTCTTCTGGACTTGTTTGGAGCTTTCTCTGGTGGAGGTGAGCACCCCTCTGTTAGCAGATCATATGGAACATGAGCAATTAGTTACTTGGAAATAGAGTGAAAAAAAGAGTATTTCTTATTCTTTGTGTGAAGGTTCACAGGAGTGGGCTAAGGATAGAAAGAGCCGACCCATACAGCAGGAGGATGAGTATCGCCTCCACATGGAACTGAACCGCTGTCTAAAGAAGGATACCACTGTGCTGGGAACAGACCCTGACCTCTTTGAGAGCCAGACCACTAGAACTGTGTCTAGTCGAGGTTGGACTAAAACACCATTCTCTAACCGCTGACCTTTCTAAGAAAACATGGTTGCAGCTATCTAATGAAATTTGTTGTTTCTTTTTCCTTTCTACCGTGGGTGATGTAGATGATGTGTTCTTCTCCATGGCAGACATGGATATGTCTCACAGCTTGTCATCCCTTCCTCCTCTGGGTGAACCACCCACAGTTGACTTGGATTTGTCCCTCAATAGCAACTACTCTGCCTCCCCAGGGGAATCTCCTTCTGGAAATGCAACAGTAAGTCTTCCATCTTTAACTTGAATCATCACAGCAAATTGAAATGTTATGTAGGTGAGCACAGTGCTCTGGTGGTCTGGTTACTGTACTCTTTTCTATTCTCTTCCTTTACTGTAGACATGGGCATATACATATGTACTAACAGATTCATGACAAACCCGAAAACAAAAGACAACACTAAGCATATTCTCCTCACTGTTTACAATGACAGAGTCCTCTTTATATGTAGCATGTTATATTTGTTTAATTACTTAAAGGTCTTGCATGAAAGAAGCACACAAAGGAAGGAAGTTCTTGTGTATATTTAGTGGGGAAAAAAGGGAAATACAACTTTTAGTCTACAGGATCACAGTCGTAATCAGTTGCCATTTTGAATCCTTCTTACGCAAGTTTTACTGTTTAAATTCAATGCATCTTGAAAAACACGTCTTTAAACTTGTAATTGATTCAACTTTACCATATGTTCTCCCACTGTATATCAGTGATCTATTTTCACTATGGGTGTTTGAGGTTGTGTTGTATATCAGATCATATCTGTGTTTGTAGGCTCTGTGGGATGATTACATGGATGTACCGCGACAAAGAGAAAAGCAGACTAACGAAACTCCCATCCAGTCACGGGATTCACAATTCCCTCAAAAATTACTGAGACAGACTTGTAAGTATCACAATATATCAGTTTATTTCTGCATCAGTACTAGTCCCTCATGGCTGTTTGCCAAAGTAAATAAAAGGAGTTTGCAGGTTGTTATTCCAAGCAAAGATTACATCAGCATATCTTCCTGATAAGAGATTTATCTGTAGTTGAAGGTATAATAAACAGTGATAATGAGTAGAGAAGTAGTTGGCTCGAGTAGACTTTACAAACACGCAGCCCACATTTCACCAGAGGGAAAATTAACGATCTGTATGTTAATGAGCCGTGGTCGTATTTCAGCCCATCCATCCAAAACCCACGGTGATGAGTCACGGCCAGAGCTTGTGTTAAAGTTGACGTTGAGTAGCCTGGCTATCTCAGTCCTCCACATCGACCCGCTGCCACCACCAGATGCTGCTCCGAGTCCCCTTGGCCCTCTTGCTGCACACTTCTTCAGCACGGTGGATCCAGGCCATCTCGCCCCTGCTGCTTTCCTTCAGTCTCGGACAGTGTTTAACAAGGCCTGCCCCCATGACCATCTCAGGTGCACTTTTATTTATCAATAATTCCTGTTAAAGCATATAGTGGCACAGAAATGTCATTAAAGTGTTTTGATATGTTTCTGATCTGGATTTATATTTGCAGATTTGTGGCTCAGGGCCTGAAGATAAAGTACGAGCACTGTCAGGGATCCAGCCTGCGGACTTTTAGCACTGATGTCTCCCTAAATCAGATGGAGTTTCTGGAGTGTCTGTTCCCCTCTGAGGCTGTCAGTGGCGGCTCCCAGAGAGGCATTCAGTACACTGAGGTTAGAGTTTGAAGCCTGACCTAAGCACATTTTGCATTGTGCTGTGCTTTGGTTGGTTAAACACTGCACAGACATTCAGTACGCCTGAAAATTGCTGCTGGCATGACATTAGGAGTGTTTCTCACTAGTTTCTCTGTCACACCTCAGCTCCTGACATTTGACACCGCAGCCAGTGCTGATGTGCCACTTACCACCTGCCTTCACCTGCTTTACAAACAGGCCGAGCGCAGAGGCCCCCAGGTAACGGCATTTATCAGTCCAACATGACACCACAGCACTAACACTTAACACTCGTCGGGCTTCTGCTCAGCCAACCCTTCGCTTCTCTGCACAGGGCGGGCAGGTTCGCCTCAGCACCATTCCCAGGAAAGCTGAGATACAGGTGGAGCTGGGCCCTGTGCGCTGTGAGCTGGACATCAGCATCGTAGACCGTCTCAACTCATTGCTACAACCTCAGAAGCTGGCTACCACAGAGCTGATGGCCTCCCACTTGTACACATCCTATAATAAACATGTCAGCTTGGTAAGAGCATCCCAAGAAATGTTAATTAAGATGAAAATATTTGTTATTTTTGCATTATTTTCTGCCCCTAAATCCTATACACTAGACCTTTAGACTTGGATTAAGAAAGGTAGAACTGTTTCTACAACTTGTATATAATTACTTTTTTCTTTACTCATTTCGCAGCATAAAGCCTTTACAGAGGTTTTCCTTGATGACAGCCATACACCCACCAACTGTCATGTATCGCTGACTGTGAACGCCCCATTGCTGGGCCTTGCAGTCCGATTCCCCATCCCTGACCTGCGCTCAGATCAGGAGAGGGGTCCGTGGTTCAAGAAGTCTCTGCAGAAGGAAGTTCTCCACCTGGAGCTTGAGGACCTGGAAGTAAAATCAGAGTTCATGGGAGGCAGCTCTCCTGAACAAACAAAAATGGAGCTCACCTTTAGAGAGCTTATTGGTATGTGATCTGAAGGGGAAAGAAAATCTAAGCATCTCCCTGATGTTTCCTTGCTTTTTAACTGCTTATTTTCTTTGCATAGGGAAGTTTCAGGAGGAGCCAGATCAACCAGCTGTGCGGTTCCTCAGAGTGTCCCACACCATGGATGGCGACATGGCAACATCTGAAAGTGTAAAATTTGATTGGCCGAGGTAAGTTTACCTAACAAACCTCAACTGATCTTTCAGTTCAGGGAGAATCTCTCAGTGACATACAATCTCTCTGAGCAGGGTTGTGCTCAAGATGAACCCAACTGCAGTCCACTCAATCCTTGAGCGGGTGACAACTGAAGATGACGAGGGGGCTGAGGACCATTCCCTTGAAGAGGAAGAGGAGGAAGGGGCTGCTCATTCACTGAAGGATGTGTGTGACTTTGGGAAGCCAGAGCCATCACCCTTTTCCTCACGAAGGGTTATGTATGAGAATGAAGAGGTAGGTCATGGCTTAAGGGCCACATCCAAAATGTTGATATGCAGCCAATTACTTTATATTTTATGAATAATTTTGAAATGGAGTAATTTTATTTTAAACCACCAAGTAAATGCACTGGAGCCCAAATGTATTGGCTTAGAAATTGTCCAGGTGTATACTTTTTGAATCTTATGATCTACCCAGTTTTGACCAAAGCCAGTCATAATATGTAAGGAATGCACAGATATGCTTGACTTTATGAAAACACTCACTGGACATCCGCAAACCTTCAATTACACTATTAAAAATTTTGAAGCACACATATTTACTGATATTTGAAGAGTTCCTTTTGCTTTATTGAAGAATTGTCGTTACAGTTTTGGTCTAAAGCAGGTGGACTTCATGCACGTGGATATATTTGCATTCAGAAGCGTGAGGGTATCCTCTGGTTGATGTATTCAAATGTATGACAGATGCTTTGCGTACCTGACCTGTTGACAAAGCAGGTGGCAACAAGTCCATGTTTAGAAAATATTTTTGATTGCAGATGGTCATCCCTGGTGATGTCGCAGAGATGACGGAGTTTCAGGAAAAAACCATGAACAATTCTCGCTTCATCCTTGAGTTGTGTTTCCCCAATGTGCAGTTAGTCCTCCCCAGCAAGGCATTTTATGAAAAACTACACAACAGGTACGGAATTTGCAATGTCACAGTTGAAATTACAGCCAAACTGCTAGGGGTATTACGATTCTCAAAATCCACAATTCATTTTGACTTTCGATTACCCCAACCCTAACCCTATTTTCGATTCAAACATTTTTCCTGCTCTGACTGCCTGTTGTTAGACTGCCGAGTCTTGGCTTGTAAAGATCAAAGGATCATTGTTTTCTGCAGAGTTCCTAAAGTCTCAAAAGGTGACTGTCAGTAACCTGTCATACACAGTTCATTCAAAAAAAAAAAAGAGTTAAGCCGTAGGCCAGGAAAGCAATTAACATTTACATTTTACATTTATACATAAATCTGTTTTGTAATTAGCTGAAACCCAAATTAAGTGCTGTGGCCAAGACTCCTTTAACAAGATACCTATCAAAATACTAACCCCTACCTGTCCTGTAAGAACAAATGTATATTCTCATTATTTTAGGATAAACAATGACCTGCTGCTTTGGGAGCCGACTGCTCCGTCTCCAGTTGAGACAGTAGAAAGCATGCCGTATGGAGTTGGGCTCTCTGTCGCCAGTCAGCTGATCAATACTTACTCCAAGGACAGTTTCAGTCAGTTCCGCTCGACTGGTCCCGAAGGTGAGATGACAGAAAACACTAGCTATTCATTTGGGTCAGACTCTTCTTATTGAAGTAGAAATATAAATGTCTTATGTGAATTGTGATTAACTTCATAGTAATGCTTTACGTTTCATTTTCAGATGAGACCAGTGGGTCAGAAGAAGAGACCATGCACTACTACTCTCCTGCCTCTGAGCTGGGTCTCCGGTCTCGCAAGAAGAAAAAGCCTAAAGTGCCGAGCAAGACTTCCCAGAGCCTGTTCTCTGTCATCATCAGTGTCAATCATGGTCTTGTGGCTCTTCAGAGTAATGCTAAGGTAAACTCTAACCATTTTTGATATCTCTTACAGTTTTATCCTTATTGATGTAAAACATGTTTGATGGACGTTGAGATTAAGTTTCAATCTTTTGTCTTTCAGAAGGAGGATAAAACCGTGCTAAAAAACAAACATGGCGAGTTCTGGCTAGAGGTGAAAAATGCTGTGCTGTTCAGTGTGACGCAGTATGAAGGCTATAAAGATCAACACTACATCTGCTTCCACACTAGTAGTATTTGCATGTATCATCAAGGTAAACCAGCTACAAGTATTTACTATACTCTGTCAATGCACTGTTCTAATGTCATTCATGTACTTCTCTTTCACTGATGTCTCACTCTGTTATCATGCTCAGGACTTGTGGATGGGGGCCCCTCTGTATCAGACATCAAGTTGCCATGCAGGACACATCCCCACTGGTTGGAACAAACCATCTACCAATCAGAGACACCTCCTGAGAGATCCTCCACACCCTCGGAGGGAATTGGTCTGGAGGCGCGCAGCATGGTGTCTGTCGCTGTCAAAATCTCATCACAGAATGCAGAACGGAATGTCAAGGTAAGGAAGGCCAACTAACTATGTATTGATTCTGTCTGATGAATTGCTTACACCCCCTAGAATCAAACGGCATGTATTCGCTACCCCAGAGTCAATGTTCCAACAGTCCACTTGTTAAGATTGTCTTTAATGTACAGAAAAAAATTACACAAAACATATTATATTTTTATTGGTGGCCTCCAATAGGAATAGAATTTTCTTTTGCATACCAATAAAGGGTAAAACAAAGTACTATAAGGGTTGGTGTTGGTGGCTGTATTGCAAGTGGAAAACAGCAATTGAGAAAAGTGTTCTCTATAATGTACTTTCGATACATTTGCCAATAAACAAAGCAAATATTAACTCACCGTATTTTAGTTTGTTTTGATGTTAACTCACTCATGCATTATATGAGAGATGCTCAAGTGACGAAAGGAATTCCAGTACCACATTAATCCTTTTGTTCCTTTATCCCTCATGAATGTTCCTTTGTTACAAACCCTTCTTAAGTTTTGATTAACAGGGACTCTTATCATGTTCAATGTTAAGCTGGTGCTCCACAGAGCTTGAGCCTTCAAAGCTTGAGCCCTGCTATTTGTTTGGAATATGTTGATTAAGACAGTCATGGCAAATTGTCAGCCTCAAAAGACACCTTCATGACTATATTTGCCCTTTAGATGGCGCTACTGTCTAGTAAAGTAACTTTTCTTGATTTACTCTTCGACCTAAACCAAGCTATGTAAGTGCATGGTAAATACCTGTGTTTTCTAAGTGGGGCCCTTTATGTACTGCCTGAGTAGTCAAATAATGGGCAACTGAGTCAACATTTCCCTGGCCTGGCATGATAACATGTTGATTACTGAATTATTCCTGGAATCACACCTTTGCAGTAGCATTTGTCTCAACACAAATTTAAAAACATAATATGTAATATTTCTCCATTAAAACGTAAAAAGAACACTAAATAGTATAGAAAAAATACTAGTCTTTTGTTATATACTTTGAACAGTTGTGTATTTTCATTAACCAGAATGTTTCCAACAATGTTCAAACCCAGAGAGATCTGATCAAGGTAACTGCATTTTATTTGGTCAACTGTCGATGTAACGTCTATGGAAACATCAGATGATCCATCAAAATGTGAAGAAGAAAGTCGATGATCATGACTGAACATTCACATTTCTGCCTAAGTCATGTTGACATTGTATTACTATTTTCAAGTCCTTGAACCAGTGTTTAAAGCGTATCATTCAGCTCACTTTTTGTTTACTGCTCACTGTGGTGATGTGTGCTTTTCTTTTGCAGGAATTTCTGGTTGCTGTTGGAGTGAGAGGAGCCACGCTGCAGCACAGAGTGGTCCCACCCAGCTTGGGCTGGTATGACCAGGTAGGCCAAGATGGAGCTACCATTTCACTAACATTGACAAAACCTAAAATACAATGTATTTAAAATCAAACATTTGTAATCTTCTGTGCAACAGATTGTTGACTTTTTGAATGTTTCCGATGAGCCTGTGTTGGGTTACGCCCCTCCTACGTCTGTCACCACCCTACATTTACACCTGTGGAGCTGCTCTCTAGACTACAGGTAAGCAGACTTCATAACTCTTCCTAAATAGTAACTTGTTGTGTGTGTGTGTGTGTAGTGTCATGAGGCTTTTTTTTCTCTTGGCAGGCCCCTTTATCTGCCACTCCGATCACTGCTGGTCGTCGAGACTTTCAGCATCTCCAGCAGTGTCTCCTTGGACCACTCTTCTTCAACTCTCAGGTATAAAAAGCCTACTAGTTTTGTCACTCATGCAATGTGACATGATTGCGCTGAATTCATAGAAAAAGTTGCCCTTGCTGAGTATAATATGTTGTGCACAGGATCATTTTGGACGAAGCGGCTCTGTTCCTCTCAGACAAGAGTAACGCTGTCTCTGTCAATCTAGCACGTGGTACGTTGACTTCAGTGTTGATTTTGAAGAACTTGCTTGAAAGTGTTAAATGCAGCTTTGGTTTATGTTTTCTTTTGATTTTTTTGTCAGACTATGTCCAAGTGGTAGACATGGGAACATTGGAGCTTCGGATTACAGCTGTCAAACCTGGAGTGGATGGAAAGTTGGTAAGAGTCGTCTGACTCTAAATAACATTAATGTTTAAAGCTTTCTCACTTGACAATAAGGTTGGAAATTTTGATCATCGTCTTTTTGTCTCTTGGTTGACAGTCAGAACCCAGATTTGAGCTGCGCTGTTCCAGTGATGTCATTCACATCAGAACATGTTCCGACTCCTGTGCCGCCCTCATGAACCTCATCCAGTATGTAGCCAGCTATGGAGACTTACTGCCCCCTGCAGAACCAGAGGCCAAGCACAGCAGCACTACACAAAGAGCCAAGGTCAGCTGTGACGCCAACATATGCCAGCATTACATACTTGCAGTAAGAAGGGTCATACGCACTCAGCTTGAATGTGTTTTTTGACAGGTGGAGTTCCCCAGCCGGCCCACATCTCAGACCTCGCTGCTCGCTGAGACTGAGCAGCAGATGTTGCAGGATCTGATGAGTGAAGCAATGGAGGAGACTGACGGGCAGCACCCTGCAGCGCCGCAGCAGAATGGTAAAGACTTTGTTTAGTAAAGATTAACCTTTTCTTCTCCCATGAACTTTACTCAACTAGATTTTATACTTTTATAAACATCTGTAGGTGCACATGAGGAGCAGAATCAAGACCATGATGCGCCTCGCTCAGACCTATTCTTGTTCCCGGATGAGAGCGGAAATTTTAACCAAGAGCCAAGCCCCACTTACCCCATGCTTCACTCTCCTCTCATCACTCCTGTCCCTAACCTGGCCCAAGAGACGGACGACTTTTGTATCCTGGAGACACCAGGGTCCCGGGGAGAGGTCAGGATATATTTACACACAGTTATGGCTGCATGACAAAGAGACTGATCTGATCTGGTTTGTGCTCACTGGTAAGCATTGTGTGTTTCAGGATCTGGATCAGGAGCCAGTGGTAAAGCAGCTTACTTCAGACCCTGTGGAAATCAAAGATGATTACTTCAGTCAGCCCCTGGAGGGGAGTGATTCCAGCCGTGGAGCTATGAACTTTCCCATCCCAGAGGTGCGCTACCTCATCAAGGAGATCTCCGTTATCTGGCACCTCTATGGTGGGAAAGACTTTGGGAGTGCGACTTTCACCGCATCTCCTGCTAGAAGCCGAGGGTAAGACATTGACTATGTAACTGTGCACACACTGCTTAAATTATGCTCAAAGGGAAACAGACTTGCTGAATTTTTTTGTTATTTTCTCCACCTTGCAGGTCTACACCTCATAGCTCCCCCTCTCAAACGCCGGTCAGACAGGCCAAGGCTTCGGGACGGGCAGGAGGTGGAAGAGGAAGGAACCCTGATGTGCTGATGGAGATACAGCTCAGCAAGGTATAGTTCCTCTTCGCCTGGAATACATTTTTATTATTTAACCCTCACATAGATCACATAGATACCTTGTGTTGTTTCTTTTGACCTTTTTCCTAGGTGAGGTTTCAGCATGAGGTGTACCCACAGTCCCAGCTGGCTTCAGGGCCGGCGATGGATCAGCCAGTTTCTCGGCAGGTGTTCATTGTGCAGGACTTGGAGATTCGTGACAGACTGGCTACCTCACAGATGAACAAGTTCCTCTACTTGTATTCTAGCAAGGAAATGCCCCGAAAAGCCCATTCTAACATGGTGAGGAAAGCAACACACTCATATTAACCAAGTCAAGTCTTGGTCTGCTATAATTTCTTATCTGCTTTTGGTCTTAGTTGACAGTTAAGGCGCTGCACATGTGTCCTGAGTCAGGCCAGACTCCACAGGAGTGCTGTTTGCGTGTTTCTCTGATGCCTCTTCGTCTCAATATTGATCAGGTAAAAGATATGGTATAGAAAAAGATAAAATAAAAATAAGATAAAGGACTTTTCCAATGTATCAAAGATATCTCATATGTCTTCAGTAAAATGTCTTTAAATGACAGACTTGTTTTTGGTTTGTTTGAAGGATGCACTGTTCTTCTTGAAGGACTTCTTTGCCAGTCTTGCTACTGAAGTCGAGTTTTTCTCACCCCCTGCTCAAGAAGGTAAATCTCAAAATTCAGACCCAGTGCGTTGTTATTTGTCGCCCAGGGAGTAACACTCAGTAATCAACTATCCTGATCCAGAATTGCTTACTTCACTGTTAATGTTGATTCTTGATAATGTTTTGTTCTGCAGCTGTCTGCGTTTCCACAAAAAAAGCGGCTGCCCCAGAGATCTCCTGCAGCTTCTCGAAGCATGCCAGCGGCAGCCAAGACCCAGCCCCAATCATCTCAGTACCTGCTCAGAGACGTTTGAGCCACAATGGCTTCTCCACATCTGGCAGGGAAGAGTTGATTGACAGTGAAGCCTCTGCTCCTTCCTTCACAGACCAGCCCATCTTCTTTCGGTCAGTGTTAAATAACTAAAGGAGAAAAACATATAATAGTTAAATGAATAATTTAATTGCTTGTCTGTGTTGTGTAATGTTTTCCTCTCCTAATAGGGAGTTTCGATTTACCTCCGAGGTACCCATTCGCCTGGATTACCATGGGAAGCATGTTTCAATGGAGCAAGTAAGTTCTAAGGGGACTATGTATAAAAAACCCACTTAATTTATCTGTGCATTATGAATGATTTCATGACTGCTGTATTTCAGGGAACATTTGCTGGCATCATCATCGGGCTGACGCAGCTTAATTGTTCTGAGCTGAAACTGAGGCGTTTGTGCTATAGACAAGGGTATGTTTACCATAGTAATATATCCGATATCGTATCACAACACTGTACTTGCTCATCAACTGGTGATTCACTAATCACAGTGAAGTAACAACTTTTCCCAGGAAGCTGATACTTGTCTGTATTTTAGATTGCTAGGTGTGGATAAGCTGTTTTCCTATGCAATAAATGAGTGGCTGAATGACATAAAGAAGAACCAGCTTCCAGGTCTTCTGGGTGGCGTAGGACCCATTCACTCTCTGGTACAACTAGGTGAGTACAACACATGTTTATAACCTAGTCACCATAGTCACAACTAGCTATAAAAGTAATAGTAATAACAACAACCATAACAATAAACTTTACCTTTCATACAAGAAATGTAGATAGAAGTGCTTTAAAACAAATAAATTACATGCGCTAAATGCTTCCTATAAAAATAGAAATAATGAACATTGAAAACAGGGATATAAAATTAATGTAAAATAATTAAATAAAGCCCCCTTAATAATAATGATAGTGAGAATAAGATAAAGATGGAATGCCATAATTAGTTTAAATAGTAAAATGAGGCGGAATTGAGAAGAAGAGAATAAAACCCATGTTAAAGATTGTATACATCAAATGCATGGAATCACCTCAATTACAAGTGCAGCAGGCACAAGGCAAGGCGTAGACAAGTTTCAAGATTGAAAAGTGAATGTCCAGGTTTAATCTTTTTGTAGCTATGTTAAGTTTTATTTCATGATTACATTAATAAACTGCTGTGAAAATCAGTAACAGTGTGTGTGAGCTTACTGATTCAGGCTTGTCTGTCATAAATGTCCAGTTCAAGGATTCAGGGACCTGGTCTGGCTTCCGATTGAGCAGTACAGGAAAGATGGTCGAATAGTCCGCGGCTTTCAGCGAGGCACTGCCTCATTTGGAACTTCTACTGCTATGGCTGCTCTGGAGCTCACCAACAGGATGGTGCGGACCATCCAGGTAAACTTTCCACTATTTATAAAAATGGTCTGTATTTACTACAAATGCCATCATGAGGCATCAGACAATGTGTTGTGTATTGGGTGTGTCATCTTCAGGCAGCAGCTGAGACGGCTTACGACATGGTGTCTCCTGTGCCTGATGAGAGAGACACAAAGAGGATAAAACGGTTCACTCATTACGGACTGGCTCATCAGCCCGTTGACCTGAGGGAAGGTGTAGCCAAAGCCTACACTGTGGTAAAAGAGGTATAAAAAAATATTTAGAATATTAATACTTGAATAACATAAATAGAAAGAGTCTGTTTTCACAAGGATTGTATTTCCGTCTACAGGGGATCACAGACACAGCTTTGACCATATATGACACAGCCACTCGGGAGCACGAGCAGCGTGGGATGACGGGTGCAGTAGGTGGAGTTCTCCGCCAGCTCCCTCCAGCAGTGGTCAAGCCACTCATTATGGCCACTGAAGCCACCTCCAACGTCTTGGGTGGGATGAGGAACCAGATTCACCCTGATGCGCGCCAGGAGGAGTCTCAGAAATGGAGGCAGGGCGAGGAGTAATTCTTACTGCCATGTGGTACCTGAAACCAGTGACTGTGCAGAAGCAACAGCCAGTGTATTAAACTTTTCTTGGGAGCGTTTTCGAAGAGGAACATCTCGGAAGGTGCATTTACAGCCTCGGTGTAAATAAGATACTATTCATCTCGTGGCAATTTGAGCTACATGTGATTCTGCTTGTGTCAGCTTAACTGTTCCCTCACAGTGCCTTCATGGTTATCAGCATTGTCAAACTGTACCTTATTCAAAGGGATATATGTAGAGTAACGGGTTAAAGAGCCACATATCGTCTCCATATGGGATAGATACAGGCATTATAATGTAAAATCATAACAATGAAGAAATAGGCCTCTCACAAGGCACAAACATTTGCTTCATTCTCAAACAGCTCTGTTTACAAGTTGTATGTTGTTAAGTTCTTTATCCTATTTGGTGTCAAAAAACACTGATATTATAGGTGTAGAGACCGTTAATTTATATAACAAGCACTGTATGTGGGCCTTGTCATTTACTGTAAAAAATCCTAATGTGTAACATTTCATGCAAACATAAGAGAACAAATATAGAGATTGAATTGTTGTGTGAAGTTCTGTCATCAGCACTTTTAGGTGACTTTGAAGAGTTACTTGCTCAAATGAATGACGGGAGATGGGACGATTCCCCAAATTTGTTTCACAAGTTTGACAGTTTTATTTTGAGCTGTGATCAGTGTTTGTGTCATTTTTGCAAAAAGCTGCTTTTTAAAAAAAATAACTAAAAAAAACAAACCGTTTTAAATGTTGAATCGATCAGTCTGCTGCTCACATTTTCATATGATTGACACAAACTTGTACTAAAACACGATCTGCTCAAAATCTTGAAGGCAAAGTCTTAATATCCTGCACAGTTGATTTTTTTTTATTTTATTTTTTTTTTTAAGTGTATGTTTGGATATTGATATTTGGTATGTTGTGTTGCAGGCATCTGATTTACCCATGTTCTTTATGTGGACAGGATAATATTTCATGTACATACGTGTACATACAGTTGATTGATGAATTTGTATTAAAAGCATGAAAGGGAAATAAAAATGGCTCAATTCACCAGAGGAGAGACTGGCTCCGTGTGTATGTTTCTTCCCACCCCTTTATTTCATACAGTTAGGCTACTCGTTGTCGCGAATTGATCTGCAGTAGTTTCCGTATATGTTCGAAGGAAAAATATTTTTGTTATGCTTTCATTTGGATTGGCAGCAGTTTAATTCGTGCTTTTATTCTGAACAGGCAGCGTTTGTAGCTAAGAATTTTATTTTGAAAGGTATAAACCGTCAAATCGGAAGTTGATCTATTCACATGGAAACGGGGCTCATTTAACTGTTTTGAAGCTTGTCAGTGTGCTCTTTCGTCATATTTTCGGTGATGATGGAGGTCCTTCGTGATTTCGAGGCTGGACTGACTGAGAATGAGAGAGGGTTAGTTTACCTGCGCGCACGCTCGGCTGGACTGACGCTTTGCGGGTGCGCGCACGCAGTTTTCCTGTGTAAACTCATCCAGTCACTGAGGTAACTTCTCTAACGGGCTATTTAAAGCGTCTGTGACACAAAGAAAAAAAAAAAACTATAGCAACTTTTAGCACACTTAATCATACCGTCTGCAGTCAATTTGACTGATGCACGTTTCTATCATCAGGAGTCGCACTGCAAACAGAGGCTCTCCAGGAGAGGACAGTGACCTCTGCGTTGGGATACTTGGGATGGGTAACATGGGGAGACAGTTGCTCTTGTCCCTCCTTCAAAAGTCTGGCATCAAACCATCACACATTAAGATCTCCAGTAGAAGACCAGAATCTGCAGGTACACAATATAATGAGACACTTTGAACCTAAACTTAAAAAAAAAATCAGCCAGGGTGTCACAAAAACGTAGCACCCCAATGACTGCATCAGTATTTCAAGAGAACATTTGTAAATGTATACTTCTTACGACTTTAACATTTATTATACGCAATGCTTCACTTAAAATGTATGCAAAAATATCATACTTTTTATTCAAGAAGATGTTGTCTTGTTATCTATAAAACATGAGTTGATTTAACCAAATTGGATCCTGAGTTTTTACAAAGGCCACACATACACTCAAGATCCTGTTATTGTGTTTGCCATGCTTCCTTATTTCAGTGGATTTCGCCCGGACAGGAGTTGAATGTTTTTTCAACAATGGCAGACTGGCAGCGTGGGCAGATGTTCTGTTTCTCTGCTGTCTGCCCTCTCACCTCCCCGAAGTCTGCGCCGATCTCCGCCCTCACCTGTCAAAGCACTGCCTTGTGTACAGCTTCACCTCCGCTGTGCCTGTCACCAGGTACCACCACACTTACAGTATGCAGCACTGTTGTTTGTTCACTTCCAATCACTGTATTCCTCTCTATTTATCTGCGATTCTAGATTGGCACAGCTTCTTGGACACGACTTCATTCTCAAACCACAGTATGACTTTGTGGCTTCTGACACTGCAGACGTGTGGCTGTCCTGCACTCATCTGACCGCGGCTTTGACGGATCCAGTGCTGATAGAGGCGTCCTGTCCTCTCACAATGAGTGGTATGTCATTCCTCATTGTTGCAGACTTATTTTGCAGAGCTTGCATTTGAACTTGTCTTGTTATATAAGATGTGGGTGTAGCATTTTAATTTTGTTGCAGTGAAGCGTCCCCATTGATTTGACATTGTATGTTTTAATTAAGCCATATTCCTGCACATTTAGGCGGGATTTCTCTGGGTCTGTGCTGGGTGTCTGCAGTTTTGTACAGCCTGCTAAATATCTGCACCTCTGCCAGTCTGGGATCCAGCGATGCCCTCTCTCTGATCAACAGCGTCCTTGAAGAGAAATGGCCAAAGAATGTGGAATTAAATACTCAGAGTTTTATCAATGCATCTCATGCATCTTCCCTTCTACCAGAGGAGTGAGTGCACTCAACATGTATTTCTGTTATATCTAACTGTCCAGATAAGATGTATCAAGCAGTCGCTTCTTACTGTAATGCAGTGTTGACAGATTTAAGGAAAAGAAACAGCACTCATTTAAAACGTTATATTTCAGCCTTCTTTTTCTTCTCCACAGGCCTTTTCCTTGGATTTCTCTTACTAATGCCCAGAACAAGAAGACGCCACTGCTGTGTTTTCTATCAAGCAGCAAATCTATGCAGCAGTGCATCTCTGCAGCATACAAATCACTGCTAGAGACGACAGCAACATCAGGCAGTTACGTTTAAAGGTTGTGTTACTCATGTTGCACATCTTGTTTTGAAAATTAAACGTAATGTATGCAATATCGCAGTTGAATATATGGGCCTCAGCAGTGTATTTTAATTTAACCAGTGATTTTTCATGCATAGTCATTGTTTTCCTTTGATTTGCAGCATGAAAGCATCTCTAGTGTCTGGTCGCCCACTGTTGATTGAATTGCATCCCTAATCGTGTTCAACTATTCCCTCTCTTTTTTATTATATATTAAACTTCTGCTAAATAAAGTTTAAAAAAGCAACAAAAAAAACATGCACCACTTCTGAAATGACACTACGATATGTTTCCTATTTTTCTTTCTGGCACATTCCAATTCTTTCTTTTCACACTGTTTTTCTTCTTCAGTTTTCTTATTCCTCCTCATTAACGTGGGTGGTGGTGGTGCCAACCGTAGGATAGGCATTTTCTCTGCTCTGTTGCCTCTTCGCCATTGTTCGCAGTTTGAGTTTGAGCTTGAACATGTCCGACCAGGTGCGGGGGGTGGCTCGGATTGGTTGTGTTGATTCGTGTGGTGGATTCTTGCAAACCAAATTAGGGCCACTGGGTGGAGCCACAGACAGTGGATTTTTATTAGGTGATCTGTATCTTATTTTACTGTCAGATCATAATGACAATTTTAGCAAATACAACAAAAAATAGTTACAGACTACAACTTTAAGAAGTCATAATCATGAGAAAACAAAAGTCCAATTTATGATATAAAAAGTCAAAATGATTAAATACCAAATCAAAATTATGGGATAAAATGTCATAATTATGAGATTACAAAGGCATAAATGGGAGATTAAAAAAAGTAAAAATGATGAAATAGGAAGTCACTATTAGGTATGAGATAAAAGGTCTTAAATAAGTAGTAAAAACTGCAATACAAAAAGTCGAAATGATCAGAAAAAAATGATTTATGAAACATATAATTATAACTTTTTTCTAACTTATCCTATTTATGACTTTTTTATGATAATTTCGACGTTTTATGTCATAATCAAGATTTACCATGGGAATATTTGTTCACTCACTGCTAAATTTCCATCTTTTTCTCCTTTAACTGGAGGACAAAGTCTTCCACAGGCTTGGGGTTTGTTTTATAACAAATCTGTGCATCATGTAACAAGTATACAGTATAGTATAGTATAGTATAGTATAGTATGACTGGATCAGGATCTGGATAGACTCGCAGATGTTCGGTGAGACTCGAGAAAAAACACGGAAGTGTAAAAATTCGGGTCTGTTTTTTCCTGTCAGGCAGCAGCAGCATCGTGGAGAGACCCGTCACATGATTGCAGTGATATGGAGGCGCTTTTCCCGATGGCCTGATTTGGACTAAAGTGATATAATACCGTGTTGTTGGACCATCAGTGTTACACCCTGGTAAGATATGTCTGTGCCCGGTGTGCCCGCATCTTCGGCTCCACTTTCTCTGCCTGCTAAGGCAGCATTCGCTGGCGTGAGCTAACCAGCTAGCTAGCAGCGAGCTAATGTCAGTCTTTGAAGAGGAAGCTAGTCCGAGCCGATGGTAAAAACATACAAATGTCGCCTCCACGGCTTCAGCTATTAAATCACCGGTGTGTGCTATGGTTAACATGGCCCATTAATGTCAGACAGCAGTTTGTTTAGTTTAGTTTATGTGCAGTAGGAGGCTAGTTTCTCTGTTGACACCCCCCTCCTCCCTGTGGTTGGTAGAGGCGGGGTTACATCTTTTCCAGCCACGCAGACTGAGGTGTAGTCTTGTGTTTGCAGCCATGGAGAGATTAGAGGCTTCATCAGAGCTCCAGTCGCGGCTGTCATCTCTGTCCTTCTCTTCGTTCCCCGGTATAACATCCATGCAAGGCGACAACCGACCGCTGGACAGGTAGCCTGTTGCTGCAGAGAGTGCAGCTTATACTGAAGCTGCTGTCAGGAGATGTGCTGCTGGTTATACTTCTCGCATCCTTTAGTCTGCACTGTTTGATTATTGTGTTGTCTTCTGTACTATCTGCTCCTCAGGCTCCAGAACACAGACCTTTCACAGGGCTGCACCCAATCCCAGAACCAAGCTGACATGGACCAAACCAAGGAGGATTCAGGGAAGCATGCTGAGGTGGTTAATATTTAAGTGTGTTGGAAGAGCTGTCAGTGAGAGGCAATAAACAGGGCAGTGCAATATAATATCATTTCTGAGCTGTAACATCGGTGTGTGCGTGTGTGTGTGTGTGTGTGTGTGTGTGTGCGTGCGTGCTTGTATGTGTGTGTGCGCTTTTTCAGGGTAATCAGGAGGCCCCTGCTGAGCTGGCCCTCGGGGAAGGAGGCGAGGAGAACAACAGTGCTGGGAGCTGTCAGCCCTCCGCTGAGATAAAAGGTGAGAAACCTGCTGAGTGTGCCATCATCACTGCTGCCTTGTTTAATCTCTGATTTTGGATTCAATAGGGTTTATAAATCTGGGTCTATAGTGTGCTACGGGTCGGAAAAAACATTAGTACAATTACAATTTAAAAAGGGCTTATTTAAGATAGAGACGTAATGACGAGAGTTGCTGCTGCTCTCTTTACGGACACATGTGTTGCTCCTGATGGCAGCTCAGATGCCGCCCCTGAAACCCCCGACGACATGGACATCTGCTGCACTGAAGGAGCTGAAGGCAAAGCTGCGAACAGAGGAGGACAGCGTGGTGACAGTGTACCGGGGCGACATCATGACAGTTCATGTGCCCACTGTCCCTGAGGCCAAAAAAGTGTGCTGGGAGTTCGCCACAGACGGCTATGACATTGGCTTCGGCATTTATTTTGACTGGTCTCCTGTCACGAGCCGGTCCATCACTGTGCACATCAGCGAGTCAAGTGATGACGAAGAGGAAGAGGAGGAGCTGGAAGGTCAGTTAGTTAAAAAACTCAAGTTAATCGTGTTTTTAACCTTTTTTTCCCTGGTCTTGGCAATTAAACACATCAGTATCGACAAAACACACCTTAATTGCAGTTTTTATGTGCTCCCCTCCAGCTGGGATCGCAGGCGGTGTGTTGACTTTGTGGTTTATGTGCTTTCTGTTGCAGGGCCCGTCAGTAACGGAGACATCGAGAAGGGCTCCAAAAGTCAAACCAACTCGAACTTGGCCGAAATCCTGCCTGTGTACCGCCAGGACAGTCACTTGTCCGTGAACGGGGGAAGCCACGACTTTCCAGGTGAAGGCACTTATCTCCTGAAGTTTGACAACTCCTACTCACTATGGCGAAATAAAACTCTTTACTATAGAGTTTATTACAGTGCCTGAGATGCCAATTTTTTGTTTATGAATGTATACTTTACAGAAGAATACTACTCTTAAGAACTATTTTTGATTCCATGCTTGGAAGAAGCTGAAAGTTATAATATAAAAAGGTTAAATATAGGCATATCTATTTTTTATCACAATCCGCTTGTTTTGCCACATACTGAATTGTATGGTCAGATTGATTTACTCCAATGTCTCGCTGATAGATATACGAAGACGCCTTGCATATGTGCCATATTCCCATGTATGCACTGTGCTATTTGGTCAAGTGCCGTCATAAAACATATATCGTGTCCAGCCGTAACATTTCTATGGTAGCAGTGATCAGGGAACACCTGCACAGAATCTGTTTCGCCAGTCCAGGTGCTTAATCAGCAGTGCTCTAAAGAAATGAAGTCCTTTATGTTGTGTGTGTGTGTGTGTGTGTGTGTGTGTGTGTGTGTGTGTGTGTGCTGCTTCTTTGGTTATGTGGCTTTGTTGTCGTTACTTGTATTTATCCCTTTGCTTTGTAGCTTAACTTATTTTCGCTTAGATGATGTTCTTCAAAATGCTGTGCACAAAGCCATCTACTGTCATAGTGGTGTGTTGGTAAAAGATATCAGTTGAATGTACTAAAGTGAGTGGTAACCGTTTTCCAAAGTGTGCTTTTTATGACACAAATAAAAGTCGTCCCTTATCACATAAAGCTCATATTATGTAATATAGATTCAATATTTACACATGCCTCACCTCCCACCCTTTAATTTGCAGTTTTCAGAGGAAGGGGGCGGTTGAAATGTATTTTGTGCACAGGTCTATGTAGGTAAAGGTCACTGTGTGTGTGTGTTTTTTGTTTTATTATCATCGGTGCGTTGGTCTTACATGTGTTGAATTGTTCCTTCCTGGGTTTTTTTTTTTTTTTTTTGTAAATCAACGCTACTGTCACACCTCACTTGTGCGCATGTTCCCAAAGATGTCCCAGATGTGGCTGCTAATGCCATAAACATCGTAAAGCTACTGGTTCAAAGCTTCCAGTGATCGCTGTATTGTACCTTTACTGTAAGTCATGATGACATTTGTTCCTGAGATTTATATTCCTCAATAAAGAGATTATTGTGTAGCTTTCTTTGTGATTATTGTGGGTATGGGATCAATCATGAAGACTGTGATAACAGACAGATAGGAAAAAGAGCAGGATAAAGTTGGAGCGTGACAGCTTAAGAGTAGTCGCTCAGAACGCTGGTGTGTGTAGTCTCCCTCCAACCATCATTTCATAACAGTCTCACTGCTGAGCCAGGATTAGAAAGCAGATGGTCCCCTGTGCCTCCATTAACGTGTGGCATTAGGAGACTGATGTAATTGTTACATAGGTGCTGATGAAACCAGGTTTTATTTTCAGCTCTCCCCAAAGGTCAGTCAGAATCCAGAGATACACCCTGTGTTCCTCACAGTTTACTGGATTTACAAGCAGCAGGATGAACATATTCTTAAATTGTTCGACCTGAAATATGTTATAGTTACAGCTGCAAATCAGGTAGAGTGTGATTATTTTAAAAGGTGTGGACAAGAAATGCGTAGAAAATTACTGTACTGCCACATTATACCATAAAAGCTATGAATATATTATCAACAACTGTGCACTAAACTAGAGCATGTTTTATTTATTTATTTATTGTTTGATGTATTCTGAGGAATAACCCTCCGAGGAAACTGCAGTTTGAGGTGTCGTTGCATTAAACTGCATCGTCACTGTGCTTTCAGTGTCTAGTCCACTGTCATTACATACTGTATGCGAGGGAGGCAGAAGGACAACATAAGCAAATACAACACGCTAACCACTAGAGCTGGGAGCAAATTAATCAAAATGTTATTGATACAATATTCAAATTGCAGGTCCTGCAAGGCAAAATGTGTCCCAACCTAGCATTATAAATAAAGCATTGTGGTGCCACAGATGTGCCTGGACTACAAATCATATTCTCCAGATGCGAGGGAACATGCTTGTTTGGTCCAGCGAAAATCCCACCATCATCACTTTTATTTGTTAGTGAAAATCAAATGATAATTTGATTAAGAGCTCAGAAACTGACAAAACATAGTTATTAAACAAGTCAAAAATATCAACTAAAACATCAGTAATTCAGTGTGCTAATAGAAATAAAAATAAAATAGAGTTGTTTTTTATTTTTTTATTATTTGGTTAAAAACTAAATTTCAACAACAATCAGTTGATAAAATAAAAGTATATAATGAAGTCAGTGCCAGGTCTCTCTACCATAGCCTAAAAGATGACTATATTAAACTCTCTCAACAAAAGGTGTATTTACAGGTGAATTTATCAAACTAGTCAAATATAGCTAGGGTTTTTACCATGAAATAAAGCCTCAGATGGTCTACTGATAAATAATAAACTCTGGCTGCTTTAAAATCCACGGGTGGGACAAGCCATTAACAAGAGAAGAAAAGGGTAGAAAACAGCCTGTTTTGCTTTTGTAAATGAAGAAGGAGCAGTCATCCAAACACTGCAGCAACGCCTGCATATTAATTGCACTGCAGCTTCACGTGTGTGTCTTCATATTGGCCTCGAGCTGGAGTCAGCCAATCAGACGTGATTACCGGAGCTCGAGGTCGACACCGACGGTCTCCCAGCTGCTCGCGCTTCTAACTTCTCGACGAGGAGTCCCTGAGACAACATGGGGAAGCTCAATTTCTATGTCCTCTGGTCTCTACGTGACGCTCCCCGGCAGTTCAGCAGGTAGGCCTTCGAGGCAAAAGCCAAAAACATTAAGCCGTTTTCACTTTAAAACAAACAATTCAAACATGTTTTCCGGGTCCGCAGCAAGTCCAACCGAACGTGCTTTCAGGTCCACGTCCCACTGCCTCTTCCCAAACACCTGGTCATATTTGGCCTTGGAGAATGGAAATGCAGTGAAACGTCAATATCTGTAAATGTTGTGGTCAGTGCACAAGGGCCAGCCCAGAAAATCGGGACCCTTTCGGCTCAAGCAAGGTATGTCCAGGAGAAAAAGGCCTCTCTCCACTGAAAAGTCACAAACAGTCCAAATAGTTATAAAATGAACTCTGAACTCAGGTGCCTGACCTGGGAGGGTGACTGGAGCGATGACATTGTCAAAGAGGCAGCAGAGAAAGGCAGGAGAGGAGTTTATGGCAAGATCGTGCTCACGGTGTGTGGAGAGGTAGGTTAGTAAAGAGCTGGCTTAAGGGTCACCCCACCAATTTTACACATTTAAGTGTAGCTACAGGTCTTGGGGAGTACCGCAGCATCTGTGGGAGTAAAAAAATGTCATGTAAAGCTCCAGAGGCTTCAGACAAAGCTGTATGTAGTCTGATGAATTTCCTCCAGTGATGTCACTCTGTGGCTAAGTTGCATTGTGGGTGATGTAGGCACCAGGTTTCCTCTGCAACCACAAAATACTGCTTTCTTCACATATGCAGCAGTACTCCTGATCTGTAAACACACTTTGACGCGTAAAATCAGTGGAGTTACCGTTTAACTGTTATAGTTCACATTGAGCATAAGGTAAACCACCATTTTTATTTTAATTAGGGCTCAACAATTCATCAGAAATATCATCGAAATCTGAATTTGATAGCAACAAACTGTGTCATAACATGCTATTATAAATGAAGCAGTGATGAAATCAACATTTTAATGGTTTTTCAGTGAAAATGAAATGCATAATAATACCAGTCCTTGTGACTTGTATTGCAATGGTAATGTCTGTAAAAATAATTGCAATGTTTTTTTAGTTTTAAAAAAAAAATGTTATCCAGGCCTAATTCTAATGCTTGTATTGTGTCGCATACACAGTACCTGACAAAAAAGTATTGGTTATAATTACATTATCTAGATTAAGAAGGCGTCATATTTGATGACATTGTCAATTGTTTTTGTTCCATCCAATGACTTGCGACAAGCTGCAGGATAAAGCCAGTGTCTTCAGCAGTACTCCTCTGATTCAGCGGAAGCGCTTGTTCCCAGAACAACACAACGGCACTGATCTCTCTAATCGCATGTTCCATCAAAGCACTGCAAATGAAACGGTGAGATAAATTAGGTTAAATTTATTTTGCTGTGATCTACACTCTTGTTGCAACATTTCAATAATGGCCTGCCTTGCAGATAACTACCAACACCTCGCAGATGACTACCGACACCTCACACTTGGGTGATAGTGTCTGCTATGCTGAGATCCAAGTAAATAAAATGGACATCAGTGAGTCCACCATGGGGAATAAGCCCCCAGTTTGGCCTACGGTAAGAAGAAGTCATGCTGAAGAATATATTTATGTGTGCATGCATGTAAGGTAGGTAAGTGTCTTCAGCATTACTCTCCTCTGGTTCAATGAAAGTGTTTGTTCCCAGAAAAACGCGATGCCACTGATCTCTCTAATTGCACATTACATCAAGGCACTGCAAATTAAACTGTGAGATAGATGAGGTTACATTTGTTTTGCTGTCATCTACACTCTTGTTGCAACATTGCATTAATGGCCAGCCTCGCAGATAACTACCAACGCCTTACAGATAACTACTGACACCTCACACTTGGGTGACAGTGTTTGCTATGCTGAGATCCATGTAGATAAAATGGACACCAGTGAGTCCACCATGGGAAATAAGCCCCCAGTTTGGCCTACGGTAAGTGGAAGTCATGCTGAAGAATATATTCATGTCTGCATGCATGTAATGTAGGCAACTTATAGTGCGATATACTCTGTGATGTACTCTGAAAGCATAAGACACCCAGACGCACAGTTATTGGCAAGAGAGGCCACCTGACCTGGAGCTCCGAGGACATGGACAGTCTCGCAGAGGACATAGACCAGGCTTCAACCCCCAAGAAAATGAGGATGAACAGCCACGATGAAATGACAGGGCAGATAAAGAATTACAACAGAGAAGGTCAGGATCAAGAACTCAAATCATTGAGGTTACATTTGAATGGGTTTTGACAGAGATTATTAGTTTCAGTGTGTCCATCAAAGCGCTGGAGCCACACGATGTGTCTCAGTGATCCAGACACAGCCATTCTCATCGGAGGAGAGACAGCGGATCAAAACTACTGCAAGGACTCCCTGTGGAAGCTCGAGTTAGGTCAGTGGAGTCAGTCATTCAACACTTATTGATTAATGTTGATAACAAAGCATATCATCTTTAAGGTGGCAGATCACGAAGTAGAACTTTGCAAACCAAATAATTAATTAAAACAAGCCAGGAAACCCAAAAAAATGCACATTGTGCACATTCAGACTGAACATGATGTGTTTGTCTTTCTCTTTTTTGACCTCTTCCCAGACAACGACTTCTGGTTTCCCATGAACTCCTCTGCTTCTGGACCCATACCCCCATGTGCTCGAGGACACTCTGCGACCTACGACACAGACTCCAAGTGTGTCTTTGTTTACGGAGGCCTGAGGGAGGGTCATCGCTACAGCGAGCTGTACATCCTCAATACTCTGACCTGGAAGTGGAAGCTTGTCACTGTGGGTTTGTTGCAAGTTACTAAGATGTTGTAGTTCTTGCCATCTTATCAAATACTCAAGCAGTGATATGGGAAATGCTTGCATTTGGTTTGTTTTTGTGGGTGTGCCCCTTTTTTAGGCAAAAGGAAATGTTCCAAATTTGGCATATCATTCTGCGGCATTTTATAAGAAAGAGCTTTTTGTCTTCGGTGGAGTTCAGCAGAGCCATTCCTCTGGGGATAAACCGTGCAGTAATGCTCTATACATCTTCAACCCAGAGTTTGAACTGTGGTACCAGCCAATTGTGGAGGGGGAAAGACCTCTTCCTCGGTTCGGGTCAGTTTACAGTAAATCTTTGTCATCAAAATACTGTTTTCTTTATCTTAAATATTAATGTCATGCTTACGTTTGTTTGGAACAGACACTCAGCCACACTGATGTCGCAGAAGTTGGTAATATTTGGTGGACGGAAGACTGCTACCTATCTTAATGATCTCCACGTTCTAGATCTGGGTAAAATGATGATGAGGTGCCTGGATTATGCAACAACTTGTCTAGATTTAAGCTGATATTATTTTTTTCTTAATGAGGGAAGGATTCATGGAGTACACAGCTGTGAAGTGTGGGAACATGCCACCGCTGCCTCGAGGGTGAGTAGTGCAGGACTAATCAACCTTGAGATGTCATTAATATGGCCATCTGGGTTTTATATTTTTGGACAGACAGAACTGCATTGGAACTTCATGAGATTTAACGCAAAATGTGCAATAATCTTTACTGACAATTATACCATCTTTGTGCATAGTTTTATTTTATTTTTTTTGCTCAACTGGAAATTATTATAAAAGTAAGTTATATATTGTAGTGAAAATGGCACTCTAGCAGTTATGGTATACTTAAAAAACCTTGCCTGTACATGGACAGGTTTCATGCAGCTCTGCCAGTTTCGGTCAACAGGATTTTGGTCAGTGGAGGATGCAGTGCAATAGGAGCCCTGCAGGATGTACATATTTTCAACACGGGTGAGTTTCTGCAACTAACATCTGATTATATATATTACATAATAATTAAATATGGTTTGTGTTTAATAGACATATGAATTTACTTTGACTCATCCTCTTTCATTGCATCACAAATCAGCTGTTGTGTACAGTAAATCTGACTGCATTGATTTCTCCACAGACACCAACATGTGGAGCTCCGTGGCATCTCCTCTGCTTTGCAACAAGCCTCGTGCGGGACACAGCATGATCAATTTGGGCTGCTTCACCCAAACAGATGCTGAGAAGCGAAAACAAGGCGAAAATGTCAGGGTCCGCTGCACGGTGCTTGTGTTTGGTGGGTCGGACTGCTCCGGTACCTTCTACAACGACACAGTCAAGTGCACAGTGGACATTTAAGGCGACAAGTGATGGGTCCATTAGGGGAAAAATCCAAATGGGACAATAAGTGTTTCATTTTTTAAAACAATGGATGCTGTGATCTGTCCAGATAATGTGACAGAAAAATTACTGTGTGTGTGTAAGTTATATTTGTACTTTTTACTTGATTTTCTTTACATGTTAAATAATTTTGCATGATGCATTCAGCATCTTAAGACTTTGTTAGATCCTTTTTTTATTATTTATTTTAATAACTATCCATATTTCCCTCACACAGGCAATATGCTGCAAGTAGTGAGCTGAGAGGTTTTGCACTTTTGCATAACAAATCTCTTATCTGCATGTTTTACACATTATGTCCTTGACTTTGTCCCCACATGTCAGTGTGTCTTTGAGGTTAAAGTGCTGGATTGGATAAATGGAAAAAGTTAAAATGCTAATAAATATTTTTAACTCAGTTTCCTTGCTATTCAAAGAAATCACACTGAGATAAGATTTTTACAGCATTTTATTTAACAACGTAAAAAGTGTCATGAATTTTCTCCAAAGCCACTCAGTTGTACTATGCACGCAGATCATCAGGTGTGTCTGGTTGGCAAGACGGGTGGCTCACTTTAAAAGCTTCAATTTCAAGTAAGGCTTGATTTAACCTTTTGATAGTTGGATACTGCCCGACGTCCACTTTGAACCTGTAGAGATTAAAGACACAGAGGGGTCAGGCTTCTCTGTAGAGAGTGTTTAAAGTTCAGCTGGGTCTTGGGTGTAGCAGGTTGATTTCATTCAAACAAAGCACGACATACTATAAGCAAGCACAAAATGCCACGACATTCATGTTGACCTCTTCTAAGGGTGACTATTAATGCGGTATATATGATGCAGTCTTTGATATATTTGACTACTTGCCTCTCTGCATTGTAGACTTGTGGGACCAGACAAATGTCAGCCATGGAAATCTAAAAGGTAAACAATGAGTCAGATTAACGGTTTCCAATGTGCATCACATACATGTGTATGTATAGTCATGCTCTCACCTCATCCCCTACACAATATTTCCCTGCTGTTTGCTTCAGAATGGGCTCAAGAGCTGTGAGAAAAAGGTGCACATAAATATTGTAAGAAGTCAAGTCTTGGTGTAATACTGAATTGAGAGCAGAAAGGATGATCTTGCACCAACCTTGAAAGCCACGATCAATGAAGTGGTGAGACCACTGCATCTTTTCTGCTCCAACTTTCTGAATCACGTACAAATTCTAAAACATCAAGGATTTCATAAATACTGTGAACCTGCAAATGTTGACTTTTGTAGCCCACAATAGCATCAATAATTTGAAATGTGCTGTTCTCACCTGCAGAGGCTGTATCCCGGAGGCAATGAGGTCACTTATCATCCGAACCTGAGCACGTTTCTTCGGGTCTGCTGGAAGAAGCCGAGGTCCTGGCCTAGTCTCATTGATGTACTGGATCACTGCCAGCTGTGTGAGCAAGAGGCCATTTTCATTAGAAGTCAGATTGGTTTATAAAACTAATGTTTAAGTAGGAATTTGCATAGGTGAAGAATTTGGGGACTCACCGACTGAGAGAGGGTAATGCCATCAATCTCGACTGCAGGCACTTGTTGCATCGGGTTTAATGTCTTGTACTCTTGTGTAAGCTTCAGCGAATAGAGAAGATTTAGAGGAATTTTAAAACTGTGTAACATCTATTGTCCATTTAAAATGGTCAAATACTCTGATCATAATTATCATGTACAGTAGGGCTGCATAGAAAGAAAAATACTGTGACAATTACTATAAGCCAAAATATGGAAATTGCAATGAATTGTTTTTACACAAAAAACAACGATATGACATTTGTTGGCGTCTGTACCAGGCAAACATGTTTTCCATCATCTGGAGAACAAGATTTGTTGGCCAGAGTATTTCTAGAGCATTACAGTCCTTAATTCTAATGTTCCCCTGTTTATCTTTAACAAATTGCAGCTTGTAGTGATTTAGATATTGCACATATTGGCTATGGTTTATATTATCTGTGCAGCCCTAATGTAAAGTATGTTTGTTCTGCACTGATAAGAATCCTGCAAATCTATACTGTACCTGCTGTCCTCCATCTCTGATCAGATTGATTGGAACTTGGTCATACTCAACACCTTTCAGAGCAAAAGCTGGTGCAGAAAAAGTTATATCATCATCTTGTTGAAAGTGCTTTAAATAACCACTGAAACAGTCAAATGTTGTGGCATGACTTACCAATGCGAACCCTCCAGGAGCAGGAACTTCTAAAGTATCCATGAAGAACGGGCTGCATGTGGAAAAAAGAAAACATTTAGTCCAATTGGAAACACATTTTCCCTTTTTACATATTTAAGTTTGTTGTCTGCTAGTTCACCTTGGTTTGGTTCGCCATAGCTTGTTTGTTTACTCTACTTCCCCCTTAACTCGACTGGATCAACTATTTCAAGCAGTTTTCTAGCAGTCTCATCGTCCTGCAGCAGCCAATAGGATGTGCTCCAAATATCCCTCCTACCTACTCTTTGGTCTGTGATTCAGCAACATTTGGGCTACATATGTTTCACATTAACGACCAGGGGCAGACACACACACACACACACACACACACACACACTTAGCAAAAAGCTAACAGTGTTATTACAGTACCTTGCCGAGGCTAATGAAGGATACGTGCATTGTTGTGGCAGTGATAACGTTATCGCTTTTATTTTTATAATACAATTAAATGTATAGTACGTTAATGTCATGAAGGCATAGCTCAAAGCTAGTCTTCATGAGTTTTAGCACCGCTTCTGGTCAAAGTTCAGCTCCGGGCTGCGTAACATCTAGACGAATGTTTGTATCCAATCATTAGCCGGGTTCTACAGCTCAAACGGGATTACCTAAAATCTCAACTACAGATTGGATAGAATGCACCCAACGTTAGCCAATCAGGCAGCGCTTTACATGGGCGTTCGAATACGTAGCCAATAGCGCGCCTCTGATTCCTCCAGAGCCCGCCCACACGTAATATATTTATTTATTTCCATCTCTGGATGTCGTCTTCTGCTGCCCACCGTCCTACCTGCGGAGTTGGTCAAATTAAGTAGGCCTCTACGTAATAACATTTCCACCATGGCGACAACAGCATTACGATCAGTGCTTAAGTCAAAGGTAAGCTTTAAAAGTTTAAACAACTCAACTCTCAGTGGCAAATGACGCAGGCAGGTTTGACAGCTCACATTGTTTACAAAGTGCTGGTTGTTATGTGCTGCAGTATTTGGGTCTGGACTGCTGAAGAAGTCTACTTCAGCTATTCTCTGTGTGCTTTATTTAAATTTCTGAGAAAACTCTGCACCTGTTGGCTTGACTGTATTCATTCTGCCACTCCAGTCAGGTTGACTTTGTCCCCTGCAAGTCTTTCATTGCTCCACACTTTGTGGTTGCACATTAATCTTGTGGGCACTTCAGGCTGCAACCGGAAACCGCTGATTTTGAGTATTTGTTTTTCAAAATACATAAACTAAAGCTACGGTTACAGTTTTTGGACAGATGGATGATATGGATTGCATTTGAAGATTTAACCCTCCCTGCTGTGTTTCTTTCTCAGGTCCCACTTAAAGTTGGCCGCTTGTGCTACTCCTCCTCAGTGGTGAGTTGAGAACAGTGGACACTTAATTGTAATTTGCTATTGCACACTACATCAAATGTCAATCATGGATAACGGATACCGCTGACCAACATTACATCTCTCCTCACAGCCTACCACCAAGCTGTTTATTGATGGGAAGTTTGTTGAATCAAAGTCTTCAGAATGGCTCGATATTCACAATCCTGTAAGTATGTCACCTTGCCTGGACCACCAAACTGGAGTTGTTTAACCTGTTACATGTTTTATGTATGTCCCTCAGCCTGTGGCAACAACCTGGGTTCTTCTTCTTACTTGAAGTACATTAAGTACAATTGCAAATGTAGAAATTCTCGAAATTTGACTTTGCCATATAAGCAGATCCACAACATCTTTAATCTATTATTTAAACAACAGAAAACTTTGAAAAAGTTTGAAATAAATCAAATAATTAAAAAAAACCTGTGATTGCCCATGATAATTATTACTCAAAAGTAACTACTTATTACTTAAACCACAGCTGCTGTACACTTGGATAACAAGTCATAACAGCATAAGTGTTTCCTCAAGGATTTGATGTGGAATTCGAGATATTTTTAATAACCTGCGTCCTTCAGATTTATTGCCCACGTATCTGTTAAACATCTACTTTGATAACATTGAACAGCCTCTGCTGATTGAAACTAATAACCTTCAGGGAGTTAATGTAATTTTTCCCCCTTTTATTCCTCCTTACAGGCTACAAACGAGGTGATCTCTCGTGTACCCAAAGCCACCCAGGAGGAGATGTTGGCTGCCGTGGACTCATGCTCCAGAGCCTATCGCTCCTGGTCAGAGACCTCCATCTTGGCTCGGCAGCAGGTCTTTCTTCGCTATCAGCAACTTATCAAGGACAACATTGTAAGTCAAAGGGTCAGAAAGTGTAAGGTACAACTGAAACAAGAGCTTACTGTTTAGCACCTTTCAATTTGATTTATTGATTTATTAACTTGAACAACAGTTACTTTTGATCTCTCCTGTCTCCTTTTAATACTTAACTTTAGTTGAGATTATATTAAATCGAAAGTTATAAACAAAGGACTGACACGAGCGCCGTCTTGTGTTTCAGAAAGAACTTGCCAAGTCCATCACAGTGGAACAAGGCAAGACCCTTGCAGATGCAGAGGGGGATGTGTTCAGAGGATTGCGTAAGTTTATCTAACTTGTGTGTGCAAACTTACATACCTCTACAAAGGGCAGAAATAGGTAAACGTTTGCATGTTATGTAGACTTTCACTTTGTGGTTGCTGGAACAGTTAATGAGTTATACTGAGCCAGAACAAAGGGCGGTTTTCTTCATGAGCCCTTTGAATGATTGACACCAATTTGTATCGTTCATCCCTGTCCAACTTTTTAAATTATTTTTCAACTTTCATTTAAACTCTTTCACACATTGAGATTTATGCAACTTTCTAGTCCCATCAATATAAATTGGACTATTTCCAACCGTATTCATACTTCTTTAGCTGCTTCTTCATACAAATTATAGCCAGCAATGTAGTTTAGCCCGCAGCTCACACTGTATTTTGCATCCTTCATTCCATTCCCACTTTTCTAATTACCGATATTCTTTCCAACTTTTTTCCTCCTTACTCATGTTTTAAGCCAGGAACTCCATTAAAGCAGATCAATTTCCAAATCTTTCATACATTAGTTTTATTTAACTTTGAATGCCCAAACATACTAATCACTGTTTCCTATTCGTACAACTCCTTATACTCTATTTACTATTATAATTATACGCTGTTTCTCTATTCATTGAAAATCAGCAATTCAATTTAGTATCAGCTTTTCAACAAACCTTGAAATATTCCACATCTTTTATTCATCATTGATATTTTTCAACTTCTAGCATTCACACTGCGATTCCTTCAGATTCTTCCTTCTCTAATTTCTTCTGTTCTTTCCTTTCCCCTTACATTTTTATCAATAAAGATTATTTCTTTAAATTGGGACACCTCATTTTTCAGTAATGGTTATTGTTATTAGTGTTGGTGTCAACACTTAAGGATACAAAAGGAGAATCCTAATTGTGCTATCTCATGCTGCTGACATTTTCTTCTTTTGCACACAAAGTAGGCACATTCAATATTCATCTAGGTCAAGCAGATCATTCACACACACATGCAAGAATGACCAATGTCTAAACCCAATTGTTTAAAAAAATGTAATGGTTTGAGTCACATTAGACATAACCATTTCTTCCTAGTCTCACACATTTGCATTCAAAGAACGTGTAACCTATGTGTTACATAGTGTTTACTTCTTTTCACAGAGGTTGTAGAGCACGCCTGCAGCGTCACCTCTCTGATGCTTGGTGAAACCATGCCCTCCGTCACCAAGGACATGGACATCTACAGCTATCGCCTGCCTCTTGGGGTGTGTGCTGGCATTGCTCCCTTCAACTTCCCTGCCATGATCCCTCTATGGATGTTCCCCATGGCCATGGTGTGTGGCAACACGTACCTACTGAAGCCGTCAGAGCGGGTGCCAGCCTGTGCCATGCTGCTCGTCAAGATGCTGCAGGATTCCGGTGCTCCAGATGGGTCACTCAATGTTATCCACGGCCAACACGATGGTAAGAATTTGTCTCTGTTACCTTGAGCAGATGATTGTTGGAACACATTGTTTACTGTACCAGTGACTACTTTTTATTATGCCTCTGCACTGACAAAAGCCGCTGCAAGAGATGTTAAGTTTTTCGGTTATCCATCCCATTCTTTTGAACACGGTTTCTCAAGGTGTGTCTACTCAAGGTTTTGGTGGCCAAAGGTAGGATATCTAAAGTTAACTCATAACTATAACTGTATTATCTGCCACAGCGGTGAATTTCATCTGTGACCATCCTGCCATCAAGGCCATCAGCTTTGTGGGCTCAAATCAAGCTGGGGAGTATATTTACGAGAGGGGCTCTAAAAATGGCAAGAGAGTCCAGTCGAACATGGTGAGTGTGATACTATACAGCACTGACACTTGCTGCAAATGTCCAGAAGGTGGCAGTGTTGTCTTACAGATTGTTGACCCTCCTTACCTCCGGCTGTACAGATGAGATGATGAGAAACGAAAAACAGAGGTTGCAGCTGTGCAACTGTGTTGAAAATGTTCTTTCCATTTATTTCGATTGATGTACATAAATCCCGAATGGACTAAAATATGGAAAAAATTAAGTTTATAAAATGTGTAGGCTGTTTATATATAATTACCTTATATTATGTTCTATATACTGTGTTCTAACTAACAAACCAGTTTGCCATGATGTGTAGATCAAACAGCAGAAGGCTAACCACTTCTCATTTACTATAGGGAGCCAAAAACCATGGTGTGGTGATGCCTGATGCCAACAAGGAGAACACTCTGAACCAGCTTGTGGGTGCAGCATTCGGGGCAGCAGGACAGCGTTGCATGGCTCTGTCCACAGCTATCCTGGTGGGCGAAGCACGGAGCTGGCTACCAGAGCTGGTGGAGCGATCCAAAGCTCTGCGCGTCAACGCAGGTACCGCGCCCTGTCACCCAGCCCTTCACTTTGGTCTCTCCTGGGCCCCCGGGGGCCCTTTGGTTTTGTCATCTCAGGGGCCACCCGCACCGTCCTAACCACACCTCTCGCCTTTTGCCCTGTTGTAACTTCATATTGGAGTCAGCTGGGAGAGAGGGCTTGTTGAGTCAGCCATGCTGCAAATTTGTGGCCAGATCTGCGGCTCGGACCTAAATGGCGGTTCAGAGCATCAAATCTTTGTGAAAGCAAGTTCATGTGGAGTAAAATGGAGAATGATTCTCCCCGTTTGAAGTGATATAGACTCTAATTTGTGTAGTAGACAGGAAACCCGTAAGTATCCATTTTTGAGGGAGTGCCTCAGGGTGCCCCTCGTCCTGGCTTTTGCGTTTGTGGCTAAAGACATATTTGATTGACAGTGCCCTTAATGTTCTCACATCATGAGAATGCCATAGAATGAAACCTTATAGCTGGTTGTTTTGGGGGCCCTGCTAGGAGACCAGCCTGGTGCAGACGTGGGGCCTCTGATTTCTCCCCAGGCCAAGAGCAAGGTCTGCAGTCTTATCCAGAGTGGGCTGGATGAGGGAGCTAAGATACTACTGGATGGCCGAAACGTCAACGTCAAGGGCTACGAGCATGGCAACTTTGTTGGTCCCACCATTATCGGCAATGTCAAAGTATGTTGGTTCAGTGTCTTGATGTGCACATATGTATTTGCAACGGAGTATGTTTAAGAACAAGTCTAGAATCAAACCGTTCACATTTGTTCTCTCACAGCCTGACATGAAGTGCTACACAGAAGAGATCTTCGGGCCTGTGTTGGTTGTCCTAGAGGCAGACACTCTGGATGATGCCATCAGTTTGGTCAACAGGAACCCATATGGCAACGGCACAGCTATCTTCACCACAAATGGTGCCACTGCACGCAAATACACGCACGAGGTGGATGTTGGCCAGGTGAGTGACTGCAGCCTCCAAATGTGTTCCTCTGTTTTGGGAGACAGGAGACATTCACATCCCTCTGTCATGTCTATACAGCATCTCAAGCACGGAGCACATCACCTTTCTGTTTGAAAACCTTCACACACATTAACAAAACAATTATTTTCCATGTCAAGTATAGCAATGTTTGGCTGTAACCTAAAATAAACACATCTGGCAACCCCCTTCCCTCCACTTCCCCACTGGTCAGGATTACAAATAGCAACAGCAAATATGTGTCCATTAACTGTAAACAGGGGGACATAGACATAATTTTCCTGGTAATAGTTGAGGAGCGAAATCTTAAATTAAACTCAAAAGGGATTCCTAGGGTCCTGTTCAACGTTAAAGCATAAATATGGCCCAACTTTACCCTGTTTGTTTGCCTGTGGAGCCTTAGTTATGCCGTGTTTGCTGTTCACATGTCGGGGAATGCTGTGCAGGCCATGTGCTGTCCTCCTGTCCAAACCTCGATGCAACAAACATCTACTTTTCCTTTTTTCTTTCCCTCGCTGCACCTTTGCCAAAAGGCTTCAGTGCATCCAAACTCATTCCCGCTTTTTCAAACATTCAAAACCAACTGTACCATTCCTCTGTTGCCTTCATAACAAAATGTTTTATTTAGTTTTTTCTTCCCTCTCATAAGACCATGCTGCGCTTTAAAAACTGCAATATAAGCCACAGGTTTAGCTTTGTTTAGTGCGATCATGTAAGCTTGTTTTTTAAACAGCATGGATATACCACACCTCTCATCAGCCGCATCTTACTCATCCTAGCAATTTAAGATCCTGGGGAATTGTTTTACAAAGCTTCCACTTATGGAAATTAAAGGGAAAATACTTGTTTTCTGCAGGTCGGAGTCAATGTTCCCATCCCTGTACCACTGCCTATGTTCTCCTTCACCGGATCAAGAGGATCCTTCAGAGGGGACATGAACTTCTATGGAAAACAAGTATGAAATTGTTATAGCTATAAGAAAACCACATATTGCAGACATATATTTCGATATAAATGCTTTTATTTTTTCTCTCCAGGGCATCCAGTTCTACACACAAATCAAAACTGTAACCTCACAATGGAAAGCTGAAGATGCCACCTTGAAAAGTCCAGCAGTTACCATGCCAACAATGGGACGCTAAATACTCAGTGCAGTTGTTCAGCCAGATAGACCAGAAGATGCACTTCTTTCACATAGGAGACTATATTTTTAAAGATTTTATATCAGATTCTTAGAAATAAAAATCTGTACAGCTGAGGAAATACTGTTGGATCAATGTGAAATACACCCATGTTGAAACACTTGACTCACTGTAGTGTCTGTAATCCCTATGAATGGAGGTTTCCATGGACACATTGCATTATATTTTACTGACTCACCTTCCAATGATTAAGAGATTTTGCGCATTATCATGTGCATATTTCTGTATAAGCACTGTGGTAAGAAAGGAATTTTTGTCTTGTGGGAACAGATGCTTTTTAAATGGGTTGTGACAGAATTCAAACAAGCTTAATGCATGAAAGAGAATACTCATCGGGCCACAGATATATGTGAGATATTTATAACGAGCACAAACAAACATCTCGTATTCTGCTATAAAACATGATTGATGCTCTGTGGGAAGCGAACAAAGCGGAGGCAAAACAATGCACAGTGTGATGTGCAATGTAGAGGCCACACAGAGGTCATGTGGTGTGTATATCCGGCAGGCTGTTTGGGTTCGAGGGCAGAACGGGCTCAGGCGCCTGGGTGATGAAGGCCGCCTAGAAGAGCTCCTCTCTCATTCTGGTAGACAGTCCTCATTATACAAAGCTAAAATGCAACTATGATAAATCAACATGTATTGAGTTACTCGTGCTCTCACGGCCAATACTTTTTAAAACATGGAGCATGGGACCAATATATCTTCACAAGCTTTGTAATTGCGAGGATGAAGAGTAACTTTTATTCTTTAGTTACTATAGTGTCGTAGTCAGCGTCACCTTCCACAAGGCTCTTCTCACTGGAGGCAGACGGGGCCACATGTTGGCTGGCTTTCCTATCAGGAAAATGCAGAGTTGCAGTTAAATACAGAACCTCTTGCAAAAAAAAAAAAACATGTTTTAGCACATTGGTGTCTATGCGCTCAGGCCTGCAGCCTGTCTTGGAGACGGGTTACTCTGGGTCAACACAATGCACATGGTCTTAGATAACAGACTCTCCAGTGGCCAAATGCTCTGTATTTTTCTGCTGGACTAGGTGCCAGACCACTGTTAACATGAATATACATCTCCTCCAGCCTGCCATACCCCCATACGTCCAGATCCCCTGCACACTCCTCTCTGAAAATCATGTTACCAGCTGCTCTCTGACCACAAGCGTTTCAAAGAACAAAATAAACTGCTGGTGCACGTGAAGAAGGGCCAATAGGCTGAAAGCAAATCGACGTGACCAGATGTTTGTTTCCAAGCACACGACTCTGTGGCGGGGCCTATTTTTACTATTGTGCTCAGACTATTTCTTCATTCTTTTTAAGCAGCTGGATGGAAAAGAAAATTGCTTGAAGCCTAACTGATGTTTTATGGTATCCTCTTCTGCTGAGAAAATGGCTGTTTAAAACATTAAAAAGAGGGAGGAGTCACCAGAAGTTTGGCCTGAGCAACCGCTCGGTGTCACCGCACTTTGTTGTTCAGAGGTAATTCGTCCAGAAGTTTCGGTCCATTTTCAGGGATTATGAGTGGATTGTGCAGTATTATTTAAGGATGATGTCAATGAGTGACAAACAAGCAACCGGCAAGCGCTTAAGCTCAGACAAACAAAATACAATCATTGAGAGCTTTTATTACCTTTCCCTTTGCACGTTCATTTTAGCAAAGAGAAGCCCGAGCACTTGTTCCTTCTGCTCCCAAGTGAGATCTGACATTTCAACTTTGCTTCCTGGTGGATGAGTCCTAAAATACACATGGATAAGATCAAATTAATGACAACCTCTATGTATGAAATGAATAATGTTGAGTGTTAGACTCTGATGACCACCGAGGGGGGCCTTCTCATCAACATAGAACTGGCTAATTTGGTGGAAAAAGGGGTATGAATAAGCTGAGGGGTTTTCTCGGTTCTGATAAACATGAGGAATTAAAAATATCACAAAAGACACACAGAGCTGTAAAAGCCATGGAAATGATGGGAAGTGGACCTACCACCGTGCAGCCGCCTCCACCTCTGAATAGACAGAGTTGGTACTGTGGGAGCCTTTATGAAAGGTGCGGATGGGGGGGAACTTCAGCCCTCCTGCTGTGGCTTCCCTCATCCTCCTGCGATAATCCTGCCGTGCCTCCTTTATGTATTTCTTCCTGCTGGCCGTGATCTCCTGCCTAACCTCAGCCAGCGCCTCGTGGAAGAAGTCCTCCAGCTCCCTGCGCTGCGACACTATGGTGCTCAGTTGCGCCCTGGCTTCCCTCAGTTCCCTCTCCCGCTCTCTCCGCTGCTTCTCCAGCCTTACGTGGTTGGCCACGATGCCGACCAGTTCCTTCCTCTGCCCTTCCCACTCCCGCTTCTGTTCACCAGCTTTTACCTCTAAGGTCTGCTCCAGTGAAGCCACCTTGGCCTCCAGTTTCGATAGCTCCTCTTTTTGGGCCTCCAACTGAGCTGCATTCTTCTTTACCATCATCTCAAACTCTTTCTGGGTGAGCAGACAGAGGAGAGGGGCAAAGCTTCAACGTCGATGACAGAATCCTTTCATTTGCATGCCAATACAGAGCTGGAACAGAACATGATTTGTGCACCAGCCTGTGCTGTGCTGAGTGAGTGGCCAACGCTTCAACAAGGTGGATTTTACTCCCATGATTAACCGTCATCACCAGAGGTAAGATTAATGAGGCCAACATTTATTTGTCTAAGAGAATCGGTGCCAGAAACCTGCGAAGGAGAAGCCACTAAATTTGAACCCATAGACCAGTGGAAACTTCACCGCAACCACTGACCACAGAGAGGCTGGGTAGTACTCAGGAGGTTGGGGGTGAGCACGAGTAAACAACACAAGGGGAAAAAAAACCCACCTGAAATAAATTCTGCACAGATCTGACAAGTATTTCATAAGCGAGACGATTGAGAATGACTTTACGGAGATGAATGCTCTCTATCCAAGGGCTTGCCCAATAGTAACACTGCTGTCCCCTGGTTCAAACAAACCTTGTCCAGCGTCAGGGAAGCGTTAACCGTCTCCAGCGAGTTTTTCAATTTATGCAGGTCCTCTGCCTCCTTCATGTGATACTTAAGCGCTTCATTCAGACGGACGTTCTCCTTGAACACGGAGTGTGAGGCGTCGTCCAGCTGCCTGAAAAGTTTACAGGACAAGATACTTGGATCACATCCCTGTGAACATATAAAAGGCTCGCACTGAAAACACAAAGATTCTAGGATGCAGGTGATTATACAGTAATGAAAACACAATTAGCGATATTATATTGCCTTTCGGCCAATAGATGTGAGAAGATTGTTGCATTAGCAAATTTTTTTTTTTTCAAATTTTCCTCAGTTTTGTGGTTCCCACACACCGACCTGAATAAACAGGGTCAGTCTACTTGACTTTTAAATACAAACTAAATGTGTTCAAACATGAAATCAATTACTGACACTGAGACCAAACCGGCAGGACCACACCAGTATCAATGTTGACATTTTATGAGCTGGAAAAACCAACTAAACATAGCAGAGGTGAAATATACATTGCACAGCCTCAAAAGTAATAAACCATGGTCTTCCGCTCACGCATCACATTCTCCTTCCTGCCGGACGCTCGGGGGCGGCTGAAGATGTGATCGTTGGCTTCGGTGATGTACACTGAACGTGACCAACCGGTGTGGTCAAGAGAAATAACATCAATTCTACTTGTATAATAATAATAATAATAATAATAATAATAATAATAATAATAATAATAAATATATATATATATATATATATATATATATATATATATATATATATATATATATATATATATATATATATATATATATATATATATATATATATATTTTAATACACATAAACACTCCTGTGAGTAAATTATTTTTCCTTTGCATTCTGAACACAAAATTAGTTTGTGAAGGGACGGCGGTAACACTCACTCAATGGCTTCTTTGCGGGCTATCTCCATCACCTGGACTATCTTCAGCTCGGCTTCCTTCTCCAGGCGAACCTGCAGGGAAACTCACTTGTTGTTGCACCTGGGAAGTCTCCTCAACCAACCAACCAACCGTTTGAATGATATATTTTCAAAATGATGTATTTCTCTACAAATTAATTTCATGACTAGTCACTGAGTGCGTTTACGAGTGCATTAGTATCCTGGTTTTGAGCCTTATCCTGCATTTGATTATATTCAGGATACAGCATTTACATAGAACATGAAAATCGTTGGTATTTATATCCCTGGATACATGATCATCCACGTTTCTGATCGTCTTGATTTCTTAACATCTCATCCACCTCATCCACTATTGGATGGTACAGGGCAAACCTGATTATAGCCAGGATACTAATGTGCATGTAAACACACTCATAATGTTCCAAACTGATCAGACATTTATAGTTTATTCTTTTACCTTCTCTCTGAAGAAATTGGTCTCCATTTCGTTCAGGTTTTCCCGATGCTCCTTTTCAGCAAGTTCCATGCTTTCTCTAATCTAGAGAAATAAAATAGGTCAGGATTGTTTGTGGCATCTTAACAGGAAACATTTGACAGCCTGTCACTTTTCTGCCCTCACGTCACTGAGCTCCTGCTCCATCTGGGCTTTCCTCGTCTGAAACTTCTTGATTTCCTTCATTCCGTCCTGGATCGTGTTAAAGTCGCCAGACTTCTTTTTGAACAGCTCCTTCAGCTCACTGATTTGCAGCGTGTACTCTTCCACCTGGTGAAACCAATCGGATAATTAGACGCAAAGCGTGTAAAAAAACATTCTAAAGGGTAAAGGAGCAGTTCACCCAAAAATTGAGAACTCAGTCATTATCTGCTCACCCTCGTGCTGATGGGACGTTGAGCGGAGTTTCGCAGTCCACGGAACATTTCTGGAGCTTCACAGCAAAACAGAGTCATTCTCCTTAAGTGCATAAGTAGCTGGGGACTTTTTTATAAAATGTAGGGGGTAAAAGCATAAATGTCTCCAGAAGCCTAGAGACGTTTTAAAACAAGTCCCCATCTACTGCAGCCATTTAGGAGAACGCTGCAACACCGCTTTTTCCGTTGCGCCTCTGAAATGTTCTGTGGCCTGCAAAACTTCACCCCACATTGGCGTGAGAAGATAATGACCGAATGTTCCCTTTTTTGGGGTGAACCTTTCCTTTAAATGCATTCCTGTGAAAATGCATCCACTCGTGTGCTGCAAAGTTCCCATAACTGCAACTTGCATCAGTCTGGCTAGAGGATTTTATACCAAAGTTCACACAGGCCAAACTCTTTAGCAAAACCGACCTCAACACAGATCAGTCAGGCCAAATACCTCAAGATGCTACTGTGGAAAAGCCCGTCTGCGCAAAAATGTGACAAAATGACCAAAGTCATGAGAGACTAGCAAAAACACGCACCCACAAACATGTCCATGACGACTAAATGAGAGGCTCGATCAACCACCTGATTACAACTTGAGGCCTAATCGTTATTCTTCACATAACTCTGTATACGTCCATCTACATCACTGCACCAATCTGCAGTATTTATTTATTTATTTTTTTTCAAGTTGGTCTGTGTCATGTGCAATTTTTCCTCTGTGCGATCTATCAACTGGTCAGCTTTCCAAAACACTTCCACCGGTTGACAGTTCAAAGTGTTTCTTGTTGCACTGCATGTGTCTCTTTCCTCACAACTGTGCACAAACTGTAGCTGGAAAAGTTTTTTAGAATAATTATTTGGCTGAGCGCGTTTGTCAACACTCCACAGACAAAAGCCAGTGCATTCAGGTTTTCCCAGCACTGCTGTTGATGGAGCACTTTCCATTAGCTAAGTCCATTCTTAGGATGAGCCTCTCACAATGAGAGAAAGGCCGTGAACGGCATGCCTTCAGAGTCGAACCACACGACAGTAGTTTTTTTCCCCCATAACCGGACATATGTGACAGTTCCACACACGTCTAAAATAGGGATGTTTCAAGTTGGTCCAGACCATGCCTCTTTTCCTCCTCAGAAGCTTATTGGACTCCATTTTACCAGCGTGAAGTAAGAGCTGGGAGATGGAAAACAGCTGCTCGCAAAAAGAAGAAGCGAGAGGTCCTTTATTTTGTACTTTTTTTTTTTTTTTGTCTAGTTAAGCTCCTTGAAATTTTGTCATATCAGTTTGATGGCTTGATCTTGACCAAAAAGCTGCAGAGGTCAGTGAGGATAAGTCAAAATAAGACCCTTCTGGTGTGCCTTATGTAACCTAAACTGGCATTTTGGAGTAAAGGATCTGTGTGGGGTTTGGTTAACACATCAAGACCAGCAGTGTGGCTGCCAATTCCCCACCAAGCACTTTCAAATTATGCTTTTTCGCCCCTGCGGCCACGTACATAAATAAAAATAACATTAGACCATGTATCTCGGAATGTGAGGGTTTTGTTTTTTTGTTTTATGGTCGCTTTTGTTTGGGTTGTTGTTTTCTTGCATAATAAAATGCCAGCATAATTACACACGAGACAGCTGTTTAGAACCCAGCGCAGCACATTTTTCAGATGCTGCAGGTTTGAAGTGTAAATCACAGTATAGTGTCCCGCTGCGAACATGCCAAATTGAGCATGTTCTGCGGGCCCACACTGGGAGCTGCCTCCTCTTTTCTTGTGGCTGCGTTTTAAATTTGAACTCACCAGTTTGTTTTGCTCGTCACGTGCCTGCGCCTCTTGACTCCTGAGGCGCTCCTGCAGCGCATTGATCTGTTAAAAAAAACAATGACGGTGTTTTTTGAAACCAGTCATCGTTTTAATGCACACGCACAAGCAAAAAAACAAAAAAACAAAAACACCGACCTCCTTCTCGTAAGCATCTCGTTTTCTCTCCCAGTGTCCGGCCGTGTCGATGGCGTCCTGCTCGGCGCGGTACAGCTGGTTGGTCAGGTACTCGTTAGTGCGTCCTAGCTTGAAGGCGGCCTCGCTGGTCTCATTGAGCGCCTGCTCCCTGTCCTTAAACCTCAGCTCCCACAGGACAGCGTTGGCCCTGGCCTTCTCGATGTCTGACTCTTTGTCCGCTTTCGACTCCTGCTTGCCGTCTTTCTTTCCTTTCCTGCAACAAAAAATAATAATAAAAAAAAAAATACTAACACAAAATATAACTGGATTTTCCCTCTGAGCGTGAACGCAGCAGAAGAAGTGCGCCCTTACCCGGCTTTCGCCCTCTTCACTTTGGTGACTCTCTTCGTCGGCATCCTTGTTCCTGTTAGCTCCTAGAGTCCTGCACAACACCACCATGAAGAGAAAGAAGTTTCACGGCAACCATTCCAGGGGTTTTCACAGGTCGGCTGGTGGCAAGCTCCTGTTCATTTATGAATGTAAATGTTTGTGTACGGTTGATGCCATGGAGACACGGCAGCCGAGTTTCTGTGTCCCGGGTCCTCTGATAACCGACACCTCTACATCTGATAAACGACCTTAATGTTTGTAGGGAACACAAATGCTATCATATTTCTGTCTGAAACACATTTCACCGTCTCTAACCCATAACATCCTTACAAATAGGTTCAGACACATGACACACGATAGATAGATGGATAGATAGATAAACATACAAATATAGATAACTAACTCGAAAAACAACCACCATATTTTACGTTTGCCATGTTAATGTAGCCAGTGATGGAATGCAACTAAGTACGTTTAATCAAGTACTGCAGTACAATTTTTGCTCAACTTAGATATTTAAATGTTCTGCTAATTTATATACTTTGAAGGCAACCATTTATTAACTATTCCACTACATTTATTTGAAAACCTAAGTCAGTTGTTCCTCTGCAGATTACACGCGGCATCAGTTATTGGTTCAAATTTAAAAAATGCCAAGTAATGGATCTGACCTGGACCATCAGTCAAACCATAGATACTTCAGCACATTTAATATCAGATACTTTAAGACTTTTTTTTACTCAGGTACCACTTTTATTGGTGACCTTCACTTTTTCCAAAGTAATATTTTAGCACAATATCTTTAATTCTTCTTCATGACTTTTGGATTATTTTTACAACGCTGAAGGTAGCAAGGGGCTTTACTTAAATTGCATAGATGAATCCTTTAAATAATTATAAAGTGAGTCCATTATGAGCAGGTATGTAGCCTGAAATACTGAACTGTATGTACATATATGTGATAAACAGATACATGTCAGATTAGGATCTACAGAGGTCAACAGTTGGATGATAATGATAAGACAAACAAACTGACACACTTTTCGGCACACTTCAAGTCAAGGTTAACATAAAGATAGGACTACATAGGCTGTACCACCTGGTGGAAATCTCTAATAGGCCTTTTTCACAGCAGATGTTTTGACTTGTCATAGTAAAGGACAGGTTTGCTTTTCCCCATTAACGATGGATTCGTCATATATCAGTGCCGATAAGACATGACAGTGGGACAGCCTGCAGAATATCAGGACCCTGAGCCAGTGAAAGGGAAAGAGAGAGCCACTGTTGATTTTATTGACACGTTTGCTTTTCATAATGCAGAAATGGAAAAGGCCTTTCATCGACATCATGACATGTTTATGACGTACACCTGAGCTTATCACAAATAATTAGTTAACATTTGAGAGAGGAAGTTTAGATATACATGAGCATCGAAAACTGTATACATCTGGACTCCAATTTTTAGGGATTTGCATGCTTCTATAAACTTCCAACAGTCTTCAGTGTCACTCAGACATTGCCTAATCCTAATTTTTGTACTCTTTACAATAATATAAACTCTACATCTCTGCAACTCTGCTTCCTTTTCATCATAAAACTTTCATTTCAAATAAATCTGCTTTGAGGCTTTTGAAATATCAAAATTTAGTGCAATGTACATGGTATTAGTCATGTTAATCTCCTTGCAGAAATTCATTAGGCCTGTAACTAAAACTTACTTTCATTATTGATTAATCTCTAGATTAAGTTGCAGTTTTGTGTTTTGTATCTGCCCATCTGCAGTAGCGCACTTGTGAGTTTCTCCCGAATAAATGAAGCTTCTAATCAATCAATCCTCCGATGACCGTAGGAGATAATGAAATACACATGTTCTGTTCTGCTCAACAGCCTCTGGGCTGACACAGAATGGCTGTATTCGTCTCTTGTCTTGTAATTACAGTAGTCTCAAGCCGGGCTCTATCAAACAGGATCTGTTTGCACATGATCTCCTCCCACATGATGACATGACATACATTTGGCTGCTGTCAGCAGGATTGTTCATGTTGTTCTGAAAGGACTGTGTGTTACTTACTCTCTACCGTCCCTTACTTTTTTTTTTTTTTTTTACCCAGAGCTTTGGGAAAACCACAGAGATCAACGTAAATGCAGTCATTTTTTTTCATCTCCGAAGACGGTCATCCAAAAGAAACACAAAAGAGACAATGTAAAGTTACAGAGGCCATAATTCAAGCTCCAAACCACTGAATCCTCCCCATTATCTTGTTTAGCTTTTCTGCAGGACGTCGGAGTGTCCACTTCAGATTATCCCTAAAACAAGAAAAGGGAGATATCGCAAAAGTGTTGGGTGTAGCTACTGTAAACTGAATCATATAGGGTCGCTCGCTGCTCTGGCATCATGAACACAGTTTGAAGACTAAATTTAAAGGTAATTACTATGACAGTGAGGAGAGAAAACTGAAATAACCCTGAACTTTTCAAAGCTGTCATTATCATTGGAATTGTAATGACAAGGTTTGGGTCTCTTCAATGGACTTTTCGGGGTAGGACACCCACAAACATGGCATTCCTGAGGGCAACATTGCAGCATATTAATGATATATTGCACAGCGCAGATTACAAAGCTGGGGTCCCTTCTCATGCTTTACGGTTGCAGTTAACTTGAAACAAAATACCAAAATTGAACCTGCCTCTGCTTTAAAACATCATGTTTGTTATATGCTGTGTCATGCAGTGGAGGAGCACTTTACACACAATTTATACTGCAGCTGTGCGCGTTTGGTTGACATCCTAACCTAATTTGGCAGCATGCAGAACTCCCAGGAGATATTGTTTCGCTAATTGCAGAGTGAATATTCAAGATTTCTGCTGGTCTACATGACATTTTGCCTGTGGGGCGATTCCTATTGCATCACATTTTAATGATAATATAAAGTAGGTCATGCGCTGTGATTTATATATCAAAGGAGGATTGCAGCTGTCCGAACACCGCTCATTATCCTGATAAATTGCTGCATTAACCACAGGATGTGTCTCAACGCCAACAGCAAGTAAATATCAACAGCGATTTCAAACCGTAGACCAGACAAAGTGTGACTTTCTGAAAATATTTTCTATTAGGACATCTTTATCCGGGGCTTTATGAGTCACATTATCACACTGTTAAACATGCACCCAAGACAACTATGGGCAGCAAGTCAGCAAGAGGTCCTGCACATGTACGCTTTGATAGGGGCAAACGACCATTCTGGTGAGCCACAGGATTGAAAAAAGTAGCCACAGTATTTAGAAAAAAGGAAGGAGGAAAGAAAGTCCAATATTTTTAGTACAAATTACAGTGTTGGAACAGTGCTCTGCACAGTTGAGTGTCCTGGGAGTGGAATGGCATGATGGGGGAACGCTGGTGCCAAGCCCCACCCTCCCCACATTGTCCTCTCGGTGGACTTCCCGCACTCTCCCGTGCCCATCTGAAGGACCTCTGCCCTCCCCTTACCCTCCTGGCCGGGCTGGCCCACAGCTCATTTTCTTTCCCCCGGTCGCCCTCTGCATGAGGTGAAGCAGTCTGGTATAAGCACATGTTAAGTCAGGGTTGGGGTAGGGTCAGATCTTCATGGATGCCTCAGGATCTAGACTACCAGCGCCTTCTGTTTCAGATCTCTGTCTTCTTTCTGTTGATACAAAGTGGGTGGAAAATACCACAGCCTGGTTCAAATCTCAGTTCATGTAAGGTCTCTGAGCTGCTGTCCCTCTGTGCCATATCCCAGGGGTGCTTCTGCAGCAACTCTGAGCGTCACATGATAAAGCATTAGCTGATACACTACGGCATGGCTTTTTTCGTGATGCCGTGCCAACCACCCACCTAACGCGGAGAAACAGCCACTCATGCTTTTCATGCATTCTCTCTCGTGAAACGTGCCTCGCTGCCCAAATATTTTTTCCCTTGGAAAGCCTGTGGTTAACACAGGGATGAGTGGGAGTGAGATGATTGCTGACATTCTTTTAACTTTTATGCCAGCTGGAGTACAGGTCACATTTGCATTTTTGAAGGTTGGTGGAAGGGCTGCAGTAGCTTTACTGCGGCGATTATTGCAGGATCATGACGGGGAGGTTGAAAGGATTGGTTTAAATGCATGCATGATTCACTCCTGCTGCTGAACAAGGTGTAGTGGAGAGATTAATACCTAATACCGAATAAATAAAGCAGAATCCCCTCTACCACAAGTAAATAATAAATGAGTTGAAGTTTATTTTCGTTTATTGTGTGAGGCCCAAGCTATTTTTAAAATAAAGCTAAAGAAAATTAGTACAGAAATGGGTGCAAACGTTCATATGTCATATTCAAGTCGCCTCCTTTCTTACACACTGCAGTGAGTCATTTAAAGACTCTCAAGATGAACCTGAATCCTTCTTAATTTAGTCGGTGGCCAAATTTGAGCTCAAGTGAGGTGAAGCGGGGAAGAAGTGGAGCTGTGAAAGTCCAAAGAGTTGCAGGGTTTGAGGCACGTTACTATGTAAGTCTTAAACGCACCCATAAAAGTATTTTAAGACCCTTTCTTTTCTTTTTTTTTCTTTTCAGAGTGAGCCATTCATTTTGACTTCTTTATAAACCCCCTTTCTCATTTACTAAGAGGGATTTTTTTTTTTTTTTTTTGGCTCCAGAATAAGCAGTAAAGATGAGGAGGGGAAAAACATAACCCAAAATAATCCTCCTCCTCCTCCTCCTTAAAAGAAAAAAAAAAAAAAAAAAAAAAAGGAGAAAAAAAAGGGAAATGCTGTTAGTAGGCAGGTAGTCAGCCTCCAGCTCAGCTCACGGGAGGAGGAGGAGGGGGGACTCCTGATGGATTTGGGATGGACCGCCACAGGATTGGTGGATGGCTGCTCTCGGTGTGGCCCTGTGCCAAGCCCTTATGTCTTTATATACTGTAAACAGATGACCGGACAGTCCTGAGTCTCTCTCCCCTGTCAATCTCTCTACTCCTCCATCATCCACCAGGGCTTCCTCTTCTCCTCAGCTCTCCTGTTTGTGGCTCTCCTGTACGGGCTGTGAACACAATGGCCACGCCGAACCTGCTCCAAACTCTCTCCGTGTGGCTCCTGTTCGGGAGCCTCCTGTTAGCGGAGGCGACTTACTACCGGCACCACCGTTACATCCCTCACTTCTACCGCTACCGGGAGCACTCCGCCAACACGGAAAACCTCCTCCCCGAGGTCTCCAACCCGGCGCCCGCGGCGGCCCAGCCCGGCGTGCCGACCTACCCCGAGATCCCCGAGGTGTTCCACCCGGCGCCTGAAGTCATTCACCCCATACCCGAGGCTTTCCACCCGGTGCCCGAGGTCGTGCATCCCGCACCTGAGCCCTACCACCCACCTGAGGTTTACGAGCCGGTGCCCGAAGCCTCCTCCCCCGTCAACCTGACCCGGGTCTTCTACGGGGTCATGTTCGACGCCGGGAGCACCGGCAGCAGGATCCACATCTACAAGTTCATCCAGAAAGACCCCGGTGAGTAGAGTACTCTCCACACTCTCTCTTCCCCTCTCTCTCCTCCGGTCTCTGAACCAATAGCAGGGCTCTCTCCACACTCCCACTCTGTCTGCCTGCTGCTGGGTCATTCACTGTGCGCTGTGAGGACAGGCATGCACCGGCACACTCAGTGCAGTGGGCTTTTCTAAAAGTAACCCAGATGGACTTTTAATTTGTCTGACTCAACTGTGTAGGAAGCAGCAGACCTTTGCTAAAAAACGTGAATCAGGATGTAGGTGAGGCAGTCTAAATATCACGAGCTGTGACAGAAAAGATGTGCAATTACACCGACTTGAGTTTCTGTTTTATTTATAGAGCACACACTCTGGTTCACGATCCGCTCACTGTCCTCTTGCTTTTCAGTCGAGCTGCCGGTTCTGGACAACGAGCTTTACCACGCGGTGAAGCCCGGGCTGTCTGCATACAAGGACAACCCCGAGGAGGTATGTGCGCCTGTACACACCATCACTTGTCATTAATCATCAGGTGTATTAGGGAGGTGTTCCCTGTCTGCAAATCGCCAAAACCACAGGGATTTTCTGAGGGTTGGGCTCATGTGATGTAAACACGGTGTAATTACCCAAAAAACACCTCCGGGTGATGATGTCACTGCTGCCCACTCCTGTATTTACCTGCCTGTGACTTACACCTGTTTTAAAATACCTTGATCCTGCAGGGTGGCAACACCATCAGGCAGCTGCTGAAGATCGCCAAGAAGACCGTGCCGGAGGAGGAGTGGCACAGGACCCCCGTGGTCCTGAAGGCCACGGCGGGTCTGCGTCTGCTCCCCGAAGACAAGGCCCACGCTCTTCTGAAGGAGGTGAGGCACGTTTTTTCTCTCTGCCCTCAGACAGTTTGGCACAAACAGCGCCCGTCCCGCCAAGGAGCGGAGATGAGAAACCACTAAGTGCTTACAAGTGTCACTGAAAAAAAAAAAAAAAAAAAAAAAAAAAGCCAGAGAGTCTGCCCATTTGGTGGCTATCGTGTTGCAAAAAAACAGCTGTTGTGAGGTTTGTGTGGAGTAACCATATTTGTCATTTAAAGTATTAAATCCAGGCTACTGTTCCAGCCATGTTTGTGGTTGAGTTATCTGTCACTCTAAAACAGAACAGACACAGTTCGTCTCCTGGAGCAGAGCAGAGTGTTTGTGTCATGTAGTGTAGCGTCACTGTGTTTGCCTTCACACATAAAAAGTAGATAATGGTAACGAAATGGTGATAAATCTACCCCGCAGGTGCGAGATGTGTTCGATGAGTCCCCCTTCTTTGTGCCAGACAACAGTGTTTCCATCATGAACGGAGCGAACGAAGGTCGGTCATCTTTCAATGTCCCTAAAACATATTTACACTCACAAAAACACTCACTTTTATGTTTTTAATTGTGATTTCTGAAAAGCTATTGTCTGACCAGGTGCCTCGTTTACTGAGGATGTAACAAACGAGCCGGCTCTCATTACTCTTTTTACAAGAGGTCTGTCACTACCTCATTGAGACAAATAAATATGCCAGCGTGAGTTGCTTGCCGTCCCACGCCCAATAATTTAGTGCGATCCTCCACATCACTCATTAAGACACCCTCACCATGTTATGTTTCATCATACAGTATGTGCCATTCATTATCCACACTTTATGAGCGCAATAACTCGACATCTGAGACAATTGTAATTACCTGGGCTGGTCTGGAAGTTTCACCAGCTTGTGCTGCTTTAATATCAGCTTAACGAAGGAGAGCTGCGCTGAGAGTGTGCGCTGAGAGCGTGCACTGAGAACACACTCGAACGTGAACATCAGTTGCGATCACTTCTCGGGCTGTTGCTAATGCAGACATTTTCACCCTTGTGCTGTTTTAGGAGTCCTCGCCTGGGTCACTGTGAACTTCCTTACAGGTAAGACATTGCTTGTGTTTTGCTATGGTGGTGTTAGTGGTCAGGAGGCTCATATCTGAGGCTCCAGTGTACACAGAAGCCCGGCAGTGAGAGACTCTTGTCTCCTGTCTGAGGTTATGAGCTTGAATCACTGGCCCCAAACAGGCTGAGAAAACAAGCAATATTTCCTCGCCTCTTTTCACACAGCTATGGCACCATCCAAATGTATTTTGATCAACAAGGTTAGGCTTTCGAAACCAGAAAGGTGTTTCCCCTCACCGCGGGGAAAGACATGCATCCTTTGTGACAAAGGAAAAAGGAATAAACTTTCCTTAAAAAGTGGTGATGAATCCGCAAGATTACACAGTGTGCTCTGTTTGTTGCACGGATGACGGATTCAAAGTTTCCTTCGCCCAGCAAGATGTGTTTATTTTTTCATAGGGCACTTGTACTCCAACACGAGGAAGACAGTGGGCATCCTGGATTTGGGTGGAGGATCTACGCAGATCACATTTCTTCCCAAGTCAAAGGTGAATGAAATATTTAATGTTGTGAATTGAAAATGCCCTCACCAAAGATCCAACACCAAACATTTGTTGTGTGTCCAACAGAAAACCATTCAGTCTGCCCCTTCCAGTTACATCGCCAAATTCAACCTCTTCAACCACACATATCAACTCTACACACACAGGTAAAAACAGACAAAGATGCTTTAATCTCTTTGGATGTGAACACGCGTGTGTATTCTGCAGGCTAAAACTAATGCAACTGTCTAAAAACTTGTGTCACCATCACATTAGCTACCTTGGAAATGGACTGTATGCAGCTCGACTGGCAACTCTTGGAGCACTAGGAGCTGATGGTAGAGTACCAAGCACCTTTCTATCACGTTGCTGTTTGCACTTGCTGTGTCATTCCTTCATCGGGAAATAACACATTCTTTCTTGTTTTTGTTGTCTCCAGGTCTAGATTGGAAAGTCTTCACCAGCTCCTGCCTGCCAAAAAAGTTCAGAGAAGATGTGACTTTTGGAGGAACCACCTACAAAGTTAGCGGGATTCCAGACGGTGAGATAAAGGCAGCCTGAGGTTTTGATTTCCTTCCCGGTGCCTTTGGATGCAGCGAGCCATGCATTCCTTTCTCAGCCCTGCAACACAATAGAGTACAGTATAACGCAGTCTCGCATGAGAACATTTTTTCGCTCAAGTTTTCTGTAACCTTGGCGCCAAACGCATGTTTTGTCATCCTCTCGCTCGCCCGTCCTCCCTCTCGAACAATTATACTGCAGTCAACCTTGTATTTAAACGAAAAGAAAACTGTCAGTTAACTTCACAAATAAGGCAGTCACTCCCATACCACAGTCAAGTAGCCAAAAGATGCTGGGCTTGTCCCTGAGTTGTTATTTTTTTTGTGTAACGAGTGGCTTGATCTGGACCGCTCACAATTATGTGGTAAAAATAGACAGCCCAACAGGGACGCGCTAACTGCCGCTCTTGTCGGCACATGGTTTTGCCGGCACAACTGAGCCAACCGTACCCATGGGGCTGTGTGAAACTTGTCTTTCCGGGGCTTCCCTTGTGAGCCCCCCGGCTTCAACCGACTGGCTGACCTCAAACTGGAGGCCCTTTCGATTGCATTCCGAGCATCGCTGCATCCAAGCACCTTTAACTCATTGTTCCCTTTGTCAAAGATGTTGGGCACATCTTTGACATATCTACATTTAACTTTCGTCTCTACCTCCTCAGGCTACGCCGGCTACAAGCTGTGCTACTATGAGGTGATGAAAGTCATCAAAGGAATCGTCCACCAGCCCTATGAGGTGAAGGGCAGCAGCGTCTTCTACGCTTTCTCCTACTACTTCGACAGAGCTGTGGAGTCTGGCCTCATTGGTGAGTGGGCACAGACTGAAATGCTACTGTACCTTCCAGTGCCATTATCCTTTCAGCTAATTATCATCTTCTGCACAAAGTCGGTATTCAAATTGCATGTTTGTTTTTTTTTTCCTGCACAGATGGCAGTCGAGGTGGTGCGCTTGAAGTAAGGGATTTTAAGAAGAGAGCCAAAGAAGGTAAGGGTTACAATGTTATCTCCTCTAGGGACGGATGAGCTTGTGTATGAAACCAACAATCTTACAAGTTATATATATCAGTCTAACCGCTTAAACTTTGCGCGACATAGTCTAAACAGCAAAAAAGCACGAAAGTTTGTTTGTGCCCGATCAGCTGGTGCAACTGCACCAAATTGGCACAGCTGATCCTTTTAAAAAAACAGTGTTTCAGTGCGTTTCACTGATACTTATCAGGTTGATTGTGTGACACCTGTAATGTCCATGTAGAATGAACCAGATTTACAGTTGGAGCGAGCTGGTGTGTTATGCAAAGCTGTTTGTGTTGTGAGAACACTGTCACATGGATAAAGCCTGGCTCAGGCCGGGCTGGCAGCTGAGCTGACGATGTCTGTCTGGCCCAGGCAGGAGGGCACCTGACAGCCACACACCACCTGGGGGCTGACACATACCGAAACACTCAAACTATGTACTGGGCAGTTCGACACCGCCACCCACCCGCAGCCTTGTGCTGACCCTTCGGCCGTTCTCCTCGCACCTCCCTGTTTATTCAGCCGTACAAAAACAGAAAGATCATCTTTTAATCATGTAGCACAGTGGTTAGAAATGTGATTGTTTTTTTTGTCTATACATGGAATGGAAGGTGTCTCTATGTCAGAGGTGTGTGAAACCTGTGTTAATGTCATGTCTGAAATCTTATTTTTTTGTGTGTTTGCAGTGTGCAACAAAATGACCAAATACCGCGCTATCAGCCCCTTCCTCTGCATGGATATGACATATATCACTTGTCTGCTAAAAGAGGGCTTTGGCTTCAAGGACAGCACTGTGCTGCAGGTGAGCAAACCAGAGCCACAAAGACACAAAATAGAAAAAGCGTCACAAAAAAAACATTATATTCTGTCTTAAACACTGTGTTTTTCCAATCAGTAGAAGACAAAGTATAGGGAATTGTCCCTTTGTGGTGGTAATGGAGATGCTCCTGTCGCTCTGCTCTTCAACAGCTAGCCAAGAAGGTGAACAACGTGGAGACGAGCTGGGCCCTCGGGGCGACCTTCGACTACTTCAGAAACCTCAACATCCACCACTAAGGGCAGCTCGCTGTCACTGCAGCTGGCACTGAGAGGGACAGTCTGTCAATGTGAGGCTTCCCATCCTCCGTCCACCCTCGATCAGCCCGTCCCCCTCACAGACACACTCAGTCCCACCACGCTTCCTCACCCACACAACGCCCCTTCCTCTTCTCCTCAACCTCGGCACCCTGCGAACACTCCGAGAACTGTTGAAAAGAAAAAAAAGAAGAAATCACTATATTTTTATAAGGCCAGCTATTTCTACTGTATGTTGAGCTCATGACTGTTGGTGGGCTTACTTTTATTGTTTTGTAAAACGTTTACATTTTTGATTCCTTCATGGGTGTCTGATCTGAAATGTTGTTCACGCCTACCTGTTTAAATGTGTAGAAGGGTAATTTGGAAGCAATACAACCAGTCATGGTATTTTGGTGCTTACTGTGGTCCTGGTGTGCCCTGTACACTAAAGTGGAATATATTTAGAGACTAGTTGCTGGAAGTGCAACCATAGTTTTTCCTGCTACATGCCTGTAAATCAATCTTTTCTATTTTAGCAGTAAACTATTTTACAGGACCCTCATTCTTTTGCCCCTTGCCTTTAGACGATATACATCATTGGAAATAGAGCAGTCGACTTCTTTTCTTCAACTTTGCACACAACACTTTAATTGCATAAATTGTAGCTAAGACATGGTCGGTTGCTTTGAGTTGTACATATTAATCATGTAGCGTTGGGTTCACCGCGACTGAGGGGGCAGAGAGAGCGTGCGCTGCGGAGAGCTGCCTCTCACAGACTGTGTTGTATAGCTGTTACATGTTTGAGGTTAATGCCTGTATTTTAAAGTTCAGCCATTATTGTTTGTTGAGTCTACGGTGGTAAAGACTGAATCAAGCATGGCTAAATTGCAGGGGCCCTAGGTCTGGGCTGTATTTTAGACTAGCAATAGAAAAACCTCTCATTAAGGGCAGATGATGGACCCATCAACATAATTTACAGCCATCAAATACAGCAAAAATGCAAACAGAAATTATGTAAAATGTCTGAAAACCCAAGACCCCTTCATTTGTTCCGTTTTGTCTTTTTTCTTGTGAAGTGTACAAATATTTAAAAAGTGTATCTAATGTAGAGTATTTTAATTATCCTCATCCAATATTAACCCTTGAACTTTCCTTGCTACTGCTTCTCACGCCGTGCCTTCGCCGTCTTTCCAGTATTCAACACGATTTATAACTACTGCTGTATATACATGATGTAAACTTTGAATTGTAAAATCTTTGGACAGGAACTGCTTTTACATTACAAAAAATGTTATGCTGCACAGTTTCTCAGAAATGCCTCTATGTTCATCAGTATAAATAACCTGGTGGCTGATAATATGTAAATTGTTTTTATTAAATCCAGTGAAATAAGTTTATACTATACAGTACATGTATGTTTTAATAAAACATGAAAAATGACCTTGGTGTGAATTACACTTTATTATGTTGAGACAGATTTCTTGTAATGAAGGGCACTAGTATCCTGTAGTCTCCTCTATGAAAAATAATTCCACCTTTGGGTGTAAAATGGTTGTAATGAACTGTGACTAAACTATTTCCTGTACCTAAAAAAAAATATGCACTTCACACATCTTAATAGCTGAATGATGTTTGTAATGGATAATTAAGAACTTGGTCTATGAATTGCATCTGAAAAGAGGATTTAAAAGGTGCATTATGTAGTTTTGGGGATGAAATTTGAACTCTTTTCATTTTAATGACTGAATAAAGTGATTAACATCTGACATTAAAGGAAAACACTATTTCACTCTGTTTATATTTGGCGGACCCTGCAACCTCTCTGGCTTCGGACAGTGTCCTTGATGTAATATGCTGCAATGTAGGGCACTATTTGTCAATGTGGATTTACTTTGCACCAAAGCAAACAGAATAAAAGATCACACGAGTTAAAATATATCTTTATTATTTTATTTTTGTACAATCACACTTTTTACAGCCTTAAAGATCACAGTATCTCGAGATCCAACACCAACCACTGCATGACCGATGTATCACTTGCTTGCGAACGCCATGATCTGCTCCTGCAACGGCAAGGGAGACAAGAATCAAGAAACTAGGTTACCTCTGAATCATGCTTACCAAACGCCTCTTACAAGACCTGTAAAGCGTTGAACGCGCAACATTTAATATGGAAGAAATGTCACGTTAACGGCGAAATGCCTTTACAACCAGTTATAGTTGTGTTGGTCTGAATCACTTAGTAGGGAATAAAGCCATTTCACATGAGTGGTCGGTAATAAAAGGGGTGTGAAAACACAAGCCAACACCGCTGTCCGCTGCCCCAGGGCCAGCCCTGCACCCCACCCACACACTTTTGGTAACACTAAATTTGGGGCTAAACTTAGATGCCATAGTAGTAGGTTCAGAACCCTGGAAATTATAGACACCGCTAAAGTAAAGCTCCGTGTAATCAGAAAAGAGGGTGGAGGGTGGGGTCGCAGTGGAGGTGGAGCATAGGTTTGACAGGTGGTTGATATTATCATAGTGATGGCCAGTTTCAAAGGGATGTAAAGGAGCATATGTCTGGACGTAGAGGCTAGACGAGCTTACTTTTAGAGATGGGAGCATGTTGGTGGCCTGCAGACCGAAGGTGCGTAGGAGGACGACAGGAGCGACGTTGGTGGAATAGAGGCGTTTCATGAGGTCGATGGCAGCCATCATGGGCAGATTGTGCCGCTGGCGTTCAGTTTCATATTCTAACAGGTGCTGAATCGCTCCTGCAAAAACAAAGACTGAGGGTTAAAAAGCGTGCCTATGTCCATCACGTTTTCTGCATTAAGTCAATACCCTGCTGCTATTTTGACTTCGGGACATTTAACAGAGGAAAAAAATAAACACAATATCTCATAACAGGATTTCATGTTGTTATGAAAAGCAACTTACATATAGTTCTTGGCAGAATGGACAGAAAAAAAACATCAAATAAATGTTACCGGAAAGGCTGATGCTTTTTATAATTCACATCAACAGCATGCGTTTTCAGCCGGGGCTATGGAAAAGTGCTTAGGGGGAAACCACTGCGCTATGGTTGCAGCGCTTGTGTCTGTTTAGAGCTCTCACTGACCCAGGTCCTTCCCGTTAAAGGCCGCCTGGCTCAGGAGCTGCGTGAGGCAAGCCACGTCCCCAAAGCCCAGGTTGGCTCCCTGACCTGCCAGAGGATGGACGCGATGGGCTGCATCCCTGCAAAGACAAACATATTCCCCTCTCTGTCCAAATATATCCAACTCACAGTGGGCTATTTTTTGATTAAAGCATCATTCAGCTATGTGTGAAATACAACATAAGTTGGAAAAACAACGAATGACTCAAAAAAACAACTTGATTGGTGTCTTCATTTAAAAATGTTTAAAGGGGCAACGTGTAAGAAATGGCCTGAATTTGAGGGGGGCTCCAAAAAATTAGGGAGTATCATATCACCCTGCTAACTGCTGCTCAGTCTAGCCATCTTTGGCTCTACCTAGCTACCATTAGCTAGTTCGATAGTGGCTCTATTAGCTGACTAGAGTGTACCTGGCAGTCACCGCAGGCGGCTTCCTCCCAGTAAACATGGCAGGAAACCAGACCAGTTACTTCTGATGATGTACAGTGTATTTTACTGTTTAGTAAGGATAGATGGGGTAACAATATTTCCTTTTTTGCCATTTAGTGATTTTACTTATTAGACTTGGATAAGGCTTTGATAAGAATATCGCCTCTTGGAAGTACAAAGTTGTATTTCATGACAGGAGGCCAAGCTAGTAAGCATGCTTACCTCAGTAGAAATCTCTGCAGAACAGTGCACAAGACTTCACATTCTGTTGACAATGTTTGTTCATGAATGTTTTTAACTAAAATTCTGGCCATTTCTCACACATTGCACATTTAATGTTATTTTTCACCATGACCATCTTACCCAATGAGAGCTACCCGGTGTCTGATGTACTCTGATGCATGGCCCATGCCCAGAGGAAACATGACCCGGGACTTGGGGCCGATACCCGCCACACTTGGGGGAAGCTGTCGGGGTGAACCTGCAGACGGCATGATGGCCGACAGGGCACTGCGGAACAGAGAGCCAGCCGTCTCAATCAGCTCCGACTGGTTCTCATTACTCCACTGTGAGCGCAAAACACACAGACAGGCAAGAAGAAAGAGACATTTTCACATGAGAAGAGAGAGAAAACAGACATTGTCCCTTTGAGTGGACAAAGAAATTAGCTGACACAGGACTAAAGCTGAACTCCAGGCCAGTGAATGTGCCTTTTTTTCCCCCCTCCCTAACTAACTGGTTTGGCAGGGCTTCGGGAGCTGGGCTAATTAAAAGAAGATGCCGGCCAGGCTATGCAGTTGAATTAGCTCTGTTTGAAAAACATTCCATGCAGTAATGGTCGACACTGGGAGACCACAGGTTTAATTAGCAAACCAGGCCTGAAACCAAACGTGACTCAACCGTGGTGACCCCGTCCATCGGCAGGCCCAGTAAAAATAGCCAGCTTGGGAAAAAGGACTTTCTCCAAACATAAAAAAATGGACGGTGAAATATTAGCATTGTATAAAGTTTGGGCAAAACAATGACAATGCTGCTTTTACGAGTCTCTAAAAACAGCCTGACACGTGAGGAGAACCCCTGCCACACACAGTACGCTGCACATAAATACAGAAAAGTTGCAACATTCTCTGATACATGTGGAAACCTGGCTATAAATACAACATCAGCAGTCTGGGGCTTACAAAAGCGGAGTTGATAGCGTCGACAAAGCTCTCCTCGTCCATCTCCAGCAGCTCCTCGGCGAACCGATGGCTGGCTGACCACACCAGAGAACTCTCCGTGTCCGACAGCTGCGGTGCACAGAACGAGGGCGCTGATATCAAACACTTGTGTGACATATATTTTGTATTTTGCAAGAAAAAAATACCACAGTGAATTACCGGTAACATTGCAATGGGTCCTGTTGGGAGGAACCTCTGCCATGCGACATTGTTCTCCGTGGGCTGCCCGGCACATAAATTAAATTAAATAACAGAGTGAAATATTGTGGCATGGCACTGTAGGGCATACGTTATAATTACATATATTGCACATAAAAACAAGACATTACAAAGGGTACTTCTGGGTGCGTGTATTGTTCTCAGCGTGACTACAGCTGTGACATTAAAGTTACTATCATAATAAAAAGATTGAGCAAATTCACTCAGTAGCGCACAATGATGCGTCTAAAAGTACAAGTGATGTACAGTACATATAATAAGTGGATAAAGAATACCGTATGCATGTGCTGAATGTGATACTCACCTCTGACAGGTGCAACACGGCAACCACGGCAGATTGGTCATAACCCCACTTGACCGTGGGGATCCCCAATTCCCGCCTCACCATTGAGTTTGGTCCATCTGCACCGATCTGAAGAACAGATGTCAAAAAGTGAAATCAAAAAAGGCAGAAACCAGATGAACAGCTACTGTTTGTGTGTGTGTGGTGGACTCCAACTGACCAGCAGCTTGGTCTGAAGAGTCTCTCCGCTGGCCAACGTGATCTGGACCCACGGGATGGATTCAGCTGCCTGGTGGGGCATGGGCCACGCGTACTTCACCACCTTGGAGCGGTACTTGACTTGCACGTTATCTGTTACACAACACGGACATAAAACTGGTGACGAAAAAAGAAAAAGCAGTGCTTCTTGAAATGGCAACTGTCGTGACTCGCACACAGCAAAGGGATCAATCTTGGATCCCGTGTATGTATCAAGACACAAAATCAGTGCTTTCGCTTCTTTTCCCGTCAAAACGAGAGGATGGTGTGCCTGCAGCCAAGGCAGTGGAAGATCTATAAAGCACCTCGTAAAACACTACTGGTTTTCCTCCCTGGCACATGGCAGCAGACGAAGTTCACATTTGACAATCTTCTTAATGGCCTTGGCCTGCCACATTGCACTGACTAATAGTGTTTATCTACAACAACACCATGCCACACTTTGCACATGCTGCCAGCTGGTTAGATTTTGCCCCTCTTCCCAAAATATCAGCAGCTGCAGAAATCCCAAACATGAAAGCATCCCGAGCTACCCTGGCTCGCGTCGACTTGGAGCGCGACCCATCCACAGAACGGCTACTGGTTCCCTGAACACGACAGTCAAATATGGGTTTTCAGTGATTGGAGAGCAGGGTTACATTGAAACCAGCTGGCGCGCAGCACACTTTTCATGTAGTGCATTGAGCATAACAACACCATGGCTAAAATGAGAGAGGAGAGGGAGAGAGAGAGAGGGACAAATGGGAGGCACATGAGGCAAAAACGTGCTGTAACCACACATCCGTTGTTTGGTGCATAATGTTGAAAACTGTTTATAAATATGCCACTTTAACTGTCAAGCACATAGCAGAGCGAGGTTTTATTTGCGAACCTCACCAAAAGTTGGGCTAATGTCAAGAGCAATACAGCACTACACACTGTCAGCGCTTTAGTGTCTTAAGAGGTGGCGGAGCTTGGGAGCACATGGCAGCTTTAAATAGGTCACTGGACCACTTCACGTGTCCTCAGAGGGTGCCTGGACTCTGCAGTTCCCGAAATGTGATTGAAATTGCAGGAAAAACATGGACGGCTCCAAGGGCTGAACTTGTCTTCAAAAACAGTCATTCGGAGAGAGTACAAATAAACACGACCTGGGGGACAGGATGGAATAAATGTGGTGGCGGCGCCCATTAGGCAGATGGAACAGGAATCAAGAGGTCTTCCAGTGCGCTGCTACTGTGTGGGGCTTCATGTTTTAATCATAAGCGTCTGTGCTTACCAGACAGGCCGTCCAGCTGTTGGGTGAGCGCAGCCACAACGATGTCATTCTCCACGATGTACGCCATCTCGTCCTGCAGGTTCTCCTTATCGAACGTGATCAGGGCATCAGAGCAGGCATCCCAAACCTAAATGAGAGACCCATTATGCCTGCGGTCTACAAAGTCTATCCTTCAAAGCACCCCCCTCTCCCTATATATAGAGCTGAACACATCAAAGTTGTTAACTGCCGTCAGAGGTTGGCACAACCCAGAACGATGAGGGTCGCCAACACCCCCCCCCCCCGGCTGGACTCCAGCTTAATGGAGCCCTCTGAGGTGAAGGACATTTGAGTGACATTTTTTGCGATGAGGATTTTTGCAAACATTTTCGTGGAAGCACAAGTAACAAATGACATGTTTGTGAACATGACGAGCCAGTCAATATTTATCCACAACCAAAAGTGGCTGGAGATATAGTTTTAGGCTTCTGTAATTCCAGCCCTGAAAGCACCATTTTAACTAAACGTCAGGGGGTGAAAAGTGTTTGTACAAGGTTAATCCTCTGCTGGCATGTAACTGTGCTGACAGAACCCATCATTCTGCAGTAATGTGCTGCTGCTGCTGCTGCTGCTGCTGTTGCTACTACTTTTTTCCAACTTGCCATAAAGTAGGGGGATATACCCCACAGCAAACCACTAATGGCAGTGGGTTTGCAACTTGTGATAAGTGCTTGGGAAGAAAGATTTACTGAGACCAGCCCAAAAATTGTTTTGGGTTTGTTTAATGCAGGGTGAAATGAAGCAGCTTTCCAGTGGAATCAGCTGCTCGCTCTCACTTTCTGTGCGAGGTTTAAACAATACACTCCTTTACAGCTTTATAGAGAGAAATGTGGGCAAAGTGACGCCTCGATGGCCTTTGGTTTCAAATCTAAACCCTCAATGCTTACTGGACATTCAAGATGGAAGAGCATTTTATTGCAGGGAAAGAATGTTATTTAGAGCTGACCTGCAGTACATAGTTTCCAGTGCTATGGCTGGAGATGTATATGACTCTAGAGTCAATGGGCAAACATGCCAAAACAGTGGTAGCAGAGTGAAGGTATAATGGGAGAGGTACACTACCATAATCACTGGGGGGCACTGCATGATGACATCTTAGGCCCAGAGAGAAACCCTGCGGTCGAGTGTTTGGTACACAGCGACCACATCTTACAAGAGGGACTGAGCCTGCGCCCACAGCCGTAAAGCGGGTTAACTCTGCAGCAAACAACCACTCTCTTAATCTTTCATCTTCCTTCCCGTTGTTCACATGAATCTTTGTAATTAGTAGACGCTCGGAGCGAGTACCAATTTGAAAAACATCAAAATGATTTACTCTTCATAGAAAACATGGCTTTAATAAATAAAACTTGCACGGTCAGAGAGCCATCCAGTGCTTTGAATGTGCCGGAGATGGCTCATTCTTTTTAAATATACCGTGCACCCTTTGGCATTCCTTGTGGCACACACGCTGCAGAGCTACTGAAAGGGCATAAATTTCGCAAAGGAATGAACAAAATGCATGTTACATGAAACCTCTGTTTGCCATTTTAATGCGAACAATTACATACCATACACATGATTATATGATACCGTATTGTGATGCTTGTTCATTAAGCTGAATGACTGAGTAGAAGCTGACTGTCACAGATTTTTTTCCCCACAAATTGCATGGTGCCGAGATTGATGGATGACAGAAATACATACAGTATGACTGTAAATTAGACAGTCTGGGAGACTATATGAAGAAAAAACTGAAGTTGTGTAACAGCAGGATTTTTGCGAGATGCTCCGTACTGCAGTTCTGGCGCTAGTTATTTTTCTTGGCCCTGAAATGCTATTTTTCTAAACTCTTGACGGAGCAGCACAACGGCAGTTACCGTACACTTGTGTTGAAGAGATCTTATAAAGACACTTCTTACATAGCAGTGAGCTGAAGATTAACATACCTGCATCTTTTGATAGGGCTTGCACCTCATCTTTGTGATTTGTTCCCATGCTCCAATACCTGCATTTGCACAAACACATTTACAGAACAGTCACAATGGTAATTCAATGCAACAATGTATGGTAGTGTATCTCAAATAATCATACCCTGCACAGTATGAGGTTAAAGCCCACACATTATAAAAGTCTCTTAGGGGGAGAGATTATACTTGGCATGATTTATGCTTTTGTGTATATGCTAGATCGCTGTGGGTGGTAGTGGGAAATAAGGCTATTCTGATACCAGTATCAGAACTCCTCCGACACTGCATGATTGAGTACCAGTGAGTATGCAAGTCTATGTTTCAATCTGATATGACATTATTTTCTAGCCTCATAATGGGGCCCTGCTACTACTCAGCACTGATTGCAACTTAACTGATCTTTTACTGCACAATTAAACTATTATTAAGACGGCAAGCAACTTGTGTAACTCCAAGCAAATGTCAGCAAACTTACATTTGTCCTGCATGAACAGAAAATATTTTAAATTCAGTGGCATCAGAGTTGCACTTGGTACAGCCTTTAGGCAACATCTTTTGTGACCAATATCTTATCGAATCCCCTTAAAAACAATACAGTTATGGGCTGATATGGATTATTAATAATCAAACAGACTGGTAACCAATAAATTGAACTAATATACAGTACATTTACAGTAAAAAGTGTCATAATTTAGAATAACCAATGATGTAATGTAAGTAAACACATTTTACTAAAGTACAGTACTTATGCACAATGTTGAGGTACCTCAACACTCTGGAGGCAAATATTGTACTTTTGACTCCAACAGATTTGCAGATTTAGAGCACTCAGTGTTGAGAAGCTATTAATCGAGACATGTAACCAACCAGATAGTGTTTGTGGGTGGGACGTTGACTGAGACCACAAAGTGGAGACTACAGACAGAGAGGCAGCTGTATCAGCGCCAAGCAGGCACATTTTTCTAAATCAATTTATTTTATTGGCAATCGGATGCAAAAACCACACCAATTTCAATAAATGGAAAAAACGCTGAATACTAAGCGTATTGGAATATGTGACCTAAAGGGCAGATATTATCATTGCTGTTGTCCATGCTATGATCACTGAACTGCTTACAGTACATACACACTATACCTGATGCTAATGCTATGTTGAGACTTGAATCAGGATGAATTTGGATTTGGATCCTTTTTGAGACACTTCAAACTGTTTTTGCAGCTCTCATGCTTTTAGGGCAGGTGAGAAAATAACCAATACTGGTAGAACACTTGAAAGGGGTATTGAGACTTGAAATCAATCTGTGCACAAACTGTCAAATTATTAATTGGTGAAAGGCATGTGTGTTAAACAGTGGCTGTGTGCAGCACATACAGGCAGCCTAATAAAAAGCATTTATAAATACATTTTAAAAAAGTGTATTATTATGACAGTTTTATAAAATTACAGTACAATAATAACAAGCAATAATGTTCTACTATTCTTAGTAAATTGTGGACCTGAGATTTTGGATTTAGGGCACAGAACATGTTGATGAGTTAATCAAGCTCAAATTACCTGGCCTGAAATCCCAGAATCTCCCTTTCTCTTGCTGCCAAAGTCTCTAAGCTTTAGAGAGATATGAATAACAGATTGGACTTTTGAAAAACTCTCCCTCTGTAACTATGACAGTAGTGTCAGGAAACATCCCAAAGTGAGGTGACCTATCACACAGGAACGGTTAAGGTCAGATATGATCCCTGCTAAGCTCTTGAGACTGGACACAGTGTCTGATCCCTGGCTTACCTTGCGAGAGCCATTTAACAGTCTAGCGCTGCAAGCGTCTCACAGGAAGGGAGCTAATCGTGGCAGAAATAACTTCTTGATATATTATCTGTCTGTGGTGAAACTCTCTCCTCAAAAATGAATGTTATATTGACAGAGATTGTAAGTGTATACTGTACTGCTGAGGAGGGTTGCAGAGCCTGGACTGATGGAGCTGACTCTGGTGCTGTAGGTGTCTGGCACCTTGTCCATCACTTTCTTGTTTCCCGCTTCAAGCAGGAGAATCTTCTTACCCTCCAAGTTGGGATCCATACCTGTCGAAAATAATGGAAATATTATGTTCTTATGATTTGAATATTACATTATTGAAAAAAATATAGCACATATTCAAGTTGCTTTTGCATGTATTATTCAGAGCATGTGGTAAACTTGTGAGTGTTTGGGCATTTTTTGCTTAATACCACAAGTTTTTTATGAGATTATCTGCAAACGCAGGTCTATGCGAATAAAACCAGCTCCTGATTACAATACTTTAAATTTTACATTTGACTGGTTGCTAATTATAGCCGGAGTCACACACCAAAATTTGGTCAGTCAGGGCTGGGAAGGCATTACTCACCGAGGGAACATGCCATTGCAGATCCAACCATTCCTCCCCCGGATATAATAACGTCATAAACTTCATTCTTGCCAGGATCGTTTCCATGTTCTGCGCAAACTAATCCTCGGCTGATGATTTTAATACCAGATAAATGCTTCTCTGCAATAAAACACCGGCCAAGACCGTTTAAGGCCAGCGTCGCCCTTGTGAGTTTATGCATGTCTCTGTCTTCACTCTGTCTTCATGTGGAACGAGCCGCGAATTACACAGGAGAAACCAGCCCGGCTTTAAACTGTGGATACGTTCATATGATGAGCAGAGAGACGTTTCCCCTTGAATGTGTCCTAATAGCCGCCGCTGTGTCCCTTCTATAATCCAGCCATGTTTTGTTGACAAGCGCTCCAAAGGAAGTACTTCCGGTTTCGCGTCCAATCACAAAAGGCGTCCGCCGCAGCTGATGTTCCGGCTTCTGTCCACAAACAGTGCTAATGCTACCAAAAACGGAGGAGTGAGTGTGAGTAATAGATACTTGCTTCGTTTCAGGTGTAACAAAAAGACTCGGTCAACTTTATTTCAACAACAGAGCTAATTAACCTACCCAGTGGTGCGTCTTGTCAGCGGAGACATAACTTTGGGAGATATATGTGTTTGTTGACGCTGCGACGCCACTTCTTAAAAGTCATCTTTCACCAGGTTGGCAACTCGTTTTTACCTTTTATTTGAAAGTATTTAGAAATCAAAATTCTTAGCATGTGCTGACAGAAATGGAAAGCAGGTTTTGTATATAAGTATAAAAGTAAAAGGACTAAACTAAATACGTAAAGAAACGCTAACGACAGGTCCCTACGTCAACAGGGTGCAGAGGTCCGTTGTCATGGTAACCCATTACACAGACTGGAGGCGGAATTATCAGCATTTTTAATTTAATAAAAGAAATTACTGTCGTAAAACGTCGTGAAATGCTCATTATAATTTCCCGGGGCTCAAGAGGGACGTCTTTAAGTAGCTTGAAATGTCAAAAACTTGAATATGTTAAATTTGCAATGACATAAAAACAGAAAATCGTCAATTATTTAATTTGGCCATCACTATCAATTACATATTAGCCATTAAGCTTATTTTCAGTCATGTAATGTGTATTATTTGATCAGAGATCAAGTGTTATTGTGTCTAAATCTAGACGTAGAGAGTAGAGTACAGATCAGTATTGGTGTATATGTTGTCCGATATGTGCCAAAAATAAGGTTGTTCAATACAGAACAACAGAACAAGGCAGAAAAAGGCCCTTGGGGTAATTTAATCATTACTTAAATAAAAAAGTTTATTGTTTCAGTGCATTGATGTGAAGGTTCACTGCAAAAAATGTTTTTATTCATGTATATTGTGTATGTAAGAATATTGATATTGGACTATATTTTACTCCCTTATTTTGGTATTGGCAATGGACTCATAAATCCAGTATCCATTAGTTCGAGTCAAATAGATAATATAAAAACAGGAAGTTTGGGCATTTTCCCTTGACAAATGACGTCAACAATAAACTGCTTCTCAAAGTTGTTGTCATTTTTCTTTCAGTTGATATACTTATTAAGACAAACTTTTTTTTTCCAGGAATAAACAGTCTTTAAGTGTTTGAATCTGATTTTCCTTCATTTTTCTCTTCCTGTTTTTTTGTGTGTGTTTCACAGGTAGGAGAAATATGTCAAAGCTGGAGAACTTGCTGGAGGATGGACTGAGATCAGAGTTGATGCTCCAGCAACAGCTGAAGGCGCTGAGTGAGGCCTTCAGGAAGCAGCTGCAGGAGACAGAGAGTAGACAGAGAGAGGAGCTGGAGAGGAGGATTCATCAGAACACACTCCTGTCAACAGACCAAGAGTCCAGTGATCAAAATGAAATGAATCATCAGGCCAAGTAGGTTTCCTCAAATGTCGTCAATTTTTTTCATAGTTACTGTAATAGTTATATATTCTTTTTTTCTTAAAGATCTACATTGTTTTTCAGACATGTGGGAATGAGGAAATCTGCCTCTACATCTGCCCTCACCTCCGACAAAGAAACGTCACACCATCCCAGACAGTCAGAGAATTCATCTTCTCCAAATAAGTGGAAGCATTGTTCAGTCAGGACTTCCATGCTGACTACTGCAAGGATTAAACAGTGTGAACGCTTAGCTTCATCTGAAACAACACAGATGATCAAAGAGAAGGAGGCTGAGGCTGAGTGTCAGAAGAAGTTCCATGCTCCCCCGGTCCCCAGCCATGTCAACAAGCCCCTCTATCAGGAGATGACCGAGCTGAAGGAAAAGGAGAGGAAGCAGGGCCGTGAGCAGAGGAGGGACTTCTTGCTCTCAATTCAAAAACCTTTCAGCTTCCAGGAGAGAGAAAAGGAAAAAAGGGAGAAGCTTTTAGCGATGACAAAACATGATTCAAATAATCAAAAAAGGGAGAAGCTTTTAGCGATGACAAAACATGATTCAAATAATCAAAAAAACAAGGATGCTACTGTACAGAAACCTCATCACAAAGAGGTTAAAGACTCGGCAGATTCTGAGGTGAAAGGTGGGTTTCCCCTTCTCATGGGATGATGCTGGCTAGTGAACTGTTTAGTGCCCTAGTTGGAATTAATGTGAAAGTAGTAAGAGATCAGAATCTTTGTAACATAAATCTATGTGCCAATTTACAGCTAGGATATACTGGCAGTTTAGAATAGTATAGAGCTCACTGGTTCCCAAATGTTCTCGCTTGTGAACCTTTATACAAGGAAATGCCTATGTGTGACCCCAGTTCAAACAAAGAGTGGTGTCTTCCTCTAAGATTGTTCCATTTTTAAAGTTTTTAGATGCCTAACTAGCCACCACTCTAGAAAAAGTCAAACATTTAAGATGGAGGAAAAAACAACATCGTCTTCTTCTTCTTCTTCTGCTACTTCTTCTTGCATGTATACAGTATGTCTTTGTACTTTATGTAGTGACTTAGCCTCATCCTCAACATTATTTAAATTCTGTGCAGACCGGGAGCTTTGCAGAGAAGTCACCATTCAAACAACATTGCGTTGTGAGAATTCAACTGTGTCTGGCAGCCCGAAACTTCGCAGTGCTGAGCGCACCAGGAAAGAAAGGTTGCACTTCCTGGATGAGACGCCCAGCTTCAGGCCCAAAATCATCCAACAGGTCCCTGATTTCAGCAGGCTGCACAAAGCCCTGCAGACAGAGGCGCTGAGAAAAACACAGAGTAAAGAAACGATCAAATGTCAGCCCTTCCATCTGAGGACATCAGCTCTCCCTGAGAGGAAAAGTAGGATGAGCCCTGAAAACTCACAGGTAAATGTTGTTTTGACCTGTTGACCTGTTGTTTTGTTTACTATGAGAATGTGTTCAAAAGGTTGAATTCATTGTGTAGTTGTTGTTCTTTTAGCATGTGAGATCATTTTAATTTAGTGTGTTTTGAATTTTCTGCTTTGATAATGTTGTATGCATTTCATCAGTCTAATTCAAATTTATCAGAGGTGGTAACTCTGGTAGGCAGTGTCTGAACATGTACTTTCACAAATATTACATGAATAAAATGTAAATAATAACGCCTGCTTTGAAGAGTCAGGATCTGCAGCAGAATTACATAAGATGACATAGAGGACTCCAAAGCACCAGATGGCTTCACGTTGTAGTTTTACATGACTTCTCAGCTTGATGGATGGTTAGAAACACATCCACCCACTACTTCACGTCTTTAAAGGGGGGAGGGAACCACTAGCCTTCCTTAAAGCCTGTAATGTTCCAGTTGACAAACAGTGCTGATTACTTAAATCATTGCTCATTATAACAGGTCCATATCAGTGTGATTGCGCCAAATGCAAACTAAAAGGCCTAATAAGAACTGACAAACAAATGCTGCAGTTTTTGCAGATCATGCATTCCTTTGGTCCCTCACCACTCATAAAATGCGACAAAAGACTTTGACCAGGTCACATCTGACTTTCTCTTCTGTATCTTTGGGAGAAGCTTTTTGATGATGAAAGATTTATTGTATCGGTTAAGTTCTTGTACGGCATATCTGTTATTTCTTGAGGTTGTTCTGACCAGTCCCCTCAGTTGTGGAACTGGTTGTGGAACTGTAAAGCTATTTAAAATATGTACAGTGGGCCCTCCTCGTAGAGGGAATATTTCCCTCCCTCGAGCGGCTGTATATCAAACTTTCTCCACCTCATAATTCATCAAGTTTAACTGAAGCCACATTTCTACAGCGTCTAACACAGCTGTATGATATTTCTTCACAATCTTTTCTCAGTTCAAGCAGAAATGTCTTTTTCATCCATCACATATATGTTCAGCGGAATTTGTCTGGGTAGAAGATTCACACGAGGCCATTGCAGAGTAAAAATATTTATAACAGTAATCAGAGAAGTGTAACAGTAATTTACAGTAATCCAAAGTGGTAGAATGATCCCTGTGATCAGTGAAAGTTCCTTCCTGTCTTCCTTTCATATATTCTCTGGCCAACATTATATAATTACCAGAGATGTAATTAGCAATTTGTTTTTTTTTTGAGTAATGTTATAAATAGATATATTTAGCTGCTGAAAGTGTGGCACGTGAAGAAGCTATGTTAGATACATTAATTCTAGTTTAACATCACATAAGCGTGAACAAAATGTCCTAGTATTTTGAATGCATCAATTAATCTTTTTTTCTCTCATTTTGACTTTGTGTATAGCGTATTGATTGTTCTCACGGTAAAATAAAAAAGAAGATGATAATCAAATTAAAGAAAGAAAGAAAAAGGAAATAGATAGCGCAAAATAGAAAAAAAGAAAGAGTTTTATTTCCACAAACTGATAAACTACCTCAGCCACTCTACGTCATTCTATGCTGTATCATCAAGCTGAACAACTGCATCTGTCGTAGCTCACTGCACAGATTTGACACAACTATATAAAGGCCTTTGTGCTTACATCTGGCTTACATCAGTTCAAACACTACTGATGCATGCTCTCCTGTTGTGAGTATTGCATCATGCAGGGTTTTATTTTCAAGTTAAATATAAATTTGTTCAGCAAAAACTATTTATTCCCCTTATGTACAGGAACCAAATATAAGTAATCTCAGTAGAAGCAAGTCCCTTGGCACCCTAACGTCACTGTCCAAAGACACACTCCCCACATTCATCACAGACGATGTGAGGAAGCGCGGCATGGCCATCAGGTGACTTGGATTGCTTTCCTCTTTATTGTTCGAGACACTAATGGGTTAAAAAATACAGAATATTTACAGACAGCATACTTTTACTTTCACAGAAAGTCAATGGAGATGAGGGATAGCAAGAATCAGGAGGGGGCAGACTGGTTGAGGATGTACCAAATGAAGTCCCAGGCCATGAAGAAGACAGTCACACTTCATGCAAAGCTGCTGGACCCACACAGCAGCTTGACAGAGGTGCATACTGAAAAACTACAGTATCTCCGGTGAGTACTGGTCAAGTGAGGCCGCTCGTTCTGCAATTTTGCATCTTTTGTAACTCACATCACAACAACTGCACACGCCTGCCACAGTAGCTCACTATAATCTTCAATTACATGAAGGGCGGCTGACCAACAGCGGATGAGAAAGTACACGAGGGAGTTACGGGACATGAAGGCACGAGTCAGTGAACGCCCTTATTTGTTCCAACAGGTGAAACAGGTAAGTGGCATAGTGAGCTAGGGAGATTACACCACGTTATAAGTGACATGCCCCTCCAGCATGACTTTGTGTTTTTACTGGCAGAAAAATGCAAAAGCTCACGCAGAGCAGACGTACAGGAACAAGCTGCAGACAGCCGGCTTAAAGGAGCAGTTTGTTGAAGAAAATGGCGAGGCAGCTGAAGGAACATCAACATCATCCAGATCTGGGGACGATACAGACGAGATTGGCATTCATAGCAGGTATGCACAGTGAGAATTTTTAGTTTTGTTCATCCACTGCGTAAGACCACTGTGTCCGGTAAAATTATGAATAGCACTGCCTCTGGAGAGCCAAGGACTTTATGTGGTTTGGTCATATTACATTACATAATTTTCTGAGCAAGCCCTGCAGTTTTAGTGAAGAAAAGGCAAATACTGTTGCCAAGTAAAAGTTTGATGTAATTACAATATAGCCTTTTCCTAACCCGAAATGTCTGATTTAGGGAGGAAAATGTAGACGACGGGGAGAAAATTGAAGATGTGGAAGAGAAGAGCGTGAAGTCCAAACGGGAAGAAATGCCATGATCAAAAAGGTTTGAGCGGCACAGAGTTTTCTGTGGCCTCTCCACTAGAAAACAACACTGTCCTCAGAAATGATTCATGTCACTGCTAACTATCCGCACCGAGTGTGTGATGGTTTAAGATGCAGACCTGTAAAGTATGAAATTACAAAACATCTGGACTTTGCATTCACAAATGTCAGGGATTACAACTGAAGAATAAAAGTTTATGGAACTATGTATTGTTTATAAGTGATCTACATTTTATATGCTTTGAGATTAACATTAAGACACACACACACACACACACACACACACACACACACACACACACACACTCATACAATATGCATGCTATTCTACTGTGCTGTTCTACTAAGAACAGGGCCGCAGACAAAGGGGGACACCAGGTCAATTGTCCTGGGCCCTGGGTACTGAGAGGGGGCCAAAAGGTCCCTCTAACCCTTATGATAATATGCTGTGGGGGGTCTTTTGAGATTATTTTACCTTGGGTACAAGCAAAAAACTATTGTTGGCCCTTGCTCTGGAATATGAACATTGTAATTTAGAGGATAAGCATAAGACTTGATTACCAGAATAAACAGTTCAAAAACAAATTGACAATTGAGACCACTGTGTCTGTAACATTAATTTATGTTTTACCCACTCTAAAACAAGAAACAGATTCACTTTTATCTGCCTATTTGTTCTATTTTATTTTAAGAAATTGAACAAATCTGTATTTTTTGATATGGCAGTTCCCGTAAGGACACCGAGCGTCTGACATGGGCAGCTCTTAGATGGTTGGGTTAAATTTCCCAGTTGTTTCCACCGCCACACCACCACCTAAATAAACATTGCACGGAGACCAATTCTTTGGTCTGCTCCAGGCCTATAGACCCACATCAAATACGCTTGTAGACTCCAACCTCCATTTGTGCTTAGACAGCTGACTTCCAGGAATTTTAGTCATCATTTTTACATACAAGCCACATGGTAATGTCTGAATATCTATATAATCACAATTAAAATGTAATCATGGAGAAAAGTATACTAGAAAGTATAAGGGGGCCAGACTTTTTTTTTTTTTGCATTGATGCTATCTATGGCAATGTTTGCACAAGTTCAGTTCAGGACATCATAAAAATACGTGTTACATACAATTCTAACACCATTTTGTGCTACCAGGCTGATGTTCATCTCTTTAAGGTGACTGTTACAACACTGTCTGGGTATTTGAATAAGCATTTGATTAATTATGAATAATTAAAAGGATTAGAAAAGTAGACAAGCCCAAATCGTATTACTTAGTACTTATATATGTGATAAATATTTGCTCAGCCCCTTCCTTGAGATCTCAAATATCACATGGCAAAGCTTCAAGGGCTCCATCCTGTCAGGTTGCCATGGGAACCATGTATCCCTCCCCGCTCTGCCTCGTAGTCCCTCAGGAGAGAGCTGTGCACCTCTGATCCCCCACGGTGCGCGGCTGTAAACAAAACCGGTCTCTCCCAACCTGTTAGATAATATCCGAGTGAGAAACCAGTGTCCTGTGAAATCGTCTCTTTAAAAACAAACCATAGCGCCTCGGATGTGTGCGGAAGCTGGGAAAGGGAACAAACACATCTCATTTAGATTAATGAGAGGCTGTGCACTTGGCCGACGAATGTTATGATCACGCTGTTTGAGGAGTGGCTCTGCTTAGCACATGAACAATATAATTTTGCTAAGGTGGCACGTTCAGGTCTTTTATTATTCCAGCCGCTGAACGATGTAAAAATTCCCACACATTTAATTCTGTAAATGCATGGGTTGCAAATGTAGGCAGGCATGTGAGGACACGCCCTAGAGTAGATGATATAGGCCTCAAATGGACTTCAATGTCGCAATGTCGGCCAATTGCTACTCTCATATTTTCCCCGTCTGCCACTTTGTCTTCCGTTTTCTAACTCCCCTTTCGTATCCTTACACTCCCACCTGCCAGGCAGTGTCCCCTGTGTCCCCAGCATCCCTGCTCATCCTAATGCCCCCTGTCCACCTGTGCCCACTATCCCATCAGCCCTGTTGCATATATTCCAGTCCAACTCCATCCATTCTCTGCCTGCCTGAATTTTTCCTGCTGTCATATGTAAAGAAAAATAATGACAATATTTTTCACGAGAAATCAGTGCGGAACAAAAAAAAAAATCAATATTGTGCAGGAATTATAGGATTTGATGCTCAAAATTTCTTGAGCTTGAACCCACGTTTGGATGTCCCCTCCCCCTGTAAACGAAGCCTGCGCCCTAACCTCTAATGACCCCTCTGCTTGAATTAAGACTCCCAATTGAATTAGTTCACCTCATCTCTCCTTGCCGGGTTTTGACTTTTCCCTCGACCTTGAGCAAACTTAAACCCTTAATTTTACCGGCTGCAGTGAGAGTCGTGCTTTTTAGGTACAAACCTGTTTTTACTGAGCCTTTCACGTGCTTTAAAACATCTGCAATTGCACCGTATGAAATGCTTATGCTGTGTCTTCGGGTTATTGTGTTGTTCATCATAATTTCTTGTTGATTGAAATTCTCTTGATTACAAAGTAAAAGTGCAAGGGCCATGTATTTTTGTAAAGTGCAGTTTAGGTTGTGCGCGCATGTATAGTCTCCGTATGTTTTAGTCCCTGGTTCACCTGCAGGAGGAGCTGTGGCTCGCTGCAGCCTCTCTGGAGCAGAAGAGAGAGATCCCTCTTTTTCTCCTTCAGTGGCTTGAATAATATCCCCAGTGCTGGAGAGAGAGCATATCAAGAGGCAAGCAGGAAGGGGAGAGAGAGATAGCAGCCAGTGTGACAGATAAGAGCGTGGCACAACTTGTCTGCCTGACTGCACCGTGGGCCGGGGGAAGAGAGAGCAAGTGCACCAGAGTGTCAGGCAAGGCTGCTGCCTGCAAACACACACAAACACTCACACACACAGACCCCTCAGCCTGGCTGCACCAGAAGAAGTTCAGAGAGAAGACTGGCCTCAAGAAGGTACAGTACATTTGTTCGTCATATCTCCTGCAGTCCTGTCCCCCTCTTTACTTCAGGATTACAGCTGTGTGACACTGACTTGGTGCTCCGCTTTGTTTTCCAGGTGGGTTGGCCAGGAAGTTTGGTCTGTGGATTAACCCAAATGTTATGGCTTTCTTCAAACTGAGCCTCCTTGTCCTGTAGAGGAGTTGTGTGTCCTCCCCCCCCCCAGAAGAACTTGTCTCGTGTTTGCAGCCTGAGGGAGGATGGAGAAGCTGTCAGGGAAAGACAAGGAGCTGATACGAGGCAGCTGGGAGAGCCTGGGCAAGAACAAAGTTCCTCATGGTGTCATCATGTTTTCAAGGTAATGTTTTACACCACCAACATGATTCATATGCAACTGGTCAGTGAAGTGACCTGTGAGGGAAGAAAATGTCCTGTAGCTTTTCTTTCACTAGCATGCATTCTTATAACTAAAAGTCATAGGGCTTTGCACGTTTCTGTGTTGTCACTGAATAGCTGTGATGTTAGAATATGTATCAGGTGAGGAGAGAGAAACAAGCTAGATCCTCCGCTGCACACTTTCACCACGCAGCGCCCGGAAGCTTGACTTGTTGCTTGGCGACAGACTGCAATAATCCGACAATTTACTTTGAGACAGCTGCCGCTAAATCAGAGACCAGCAGGAGAGATTTGTAGATGTATGATTTACAGATTGATCTTGTGTCTGTGTGGATGTTTGGCAACCCATGCCATGTGTATACACCTATAGAACAGTGTGGTATTTGTCTGTGGTAGACTGTTTGAGCTGGACCCTGCGCTCCTCAGTCTTTTCCACTACAGTACAAACTGTGGCTCCACACAAGACTGCCTCTCCAGCCCCGAGTTCCTGGAACATGTCACCAAGGTGAGCTGTGTTCACCGCACTGACCACTACAAGATTCCAGTTTGTAATCGTGCATGGCTTTGAACAGCCTCTGTGTGTGTGTGTGTGTGTGTGTGTGTGTGTGTGTGTGTGTGTGTGTGTGTGTGTGTGATCATGTGATCCCAGGTGATGCTTGTGATCGACGCAGCAGTCAGCCATCTGGACGACCTTCATTCCTTGGAGGACTTTCTGCTCAACCTCGGGAGGAAGCATCAGGCGGTTGGAGTCAACACCGAGGCATTTGCTGTATGATCAACCTTTCATAGTACCACTCTCAAAGAATTTATTTCACAACTTAATGAGCAGTACATAATATGTGCTTTGTGTGTGTTTGTGTTCTGGTTTGTTTTGGACTACTTCAGATGGTTGGTGAGGCCCTTCTCTACATGCTGCAGTGCAGTCTGGGCCAGGCCTACACGGCGCCGCTGCGTCAAGCCTGGCTCAACATGTACAGCATCGTGGTAGCAGCCATGAGCCGAGGGTGGGCCAAGAACGGCGAGGACAAGGCTGACTGAGGCGCACAGAGGGAGCCATTGATCAGATGCTGTCAAATCACTCAACGTGGTTGCCATGGAACGCTGTACATTAGCTCTGTGAGTGGGGTCGCATAGCGTAGCAGATGCATGGTGTGGTTACACTTTACAATGGGGTCGACCAATCGCAGAGTTTATTTCCTTTGCTGTGGATGTTTTGCAACCAGGCAATGCTGCTGTACATCTGTGAGGGTCTGAGCCAGTTCTCCTCAGTCTGGACCTGTAACCATCTGAGCGCCTCACTGAGAAAAAGCAACAACTGTCGAGTCGCTTTGTATATAACGTTTTTTATATCTACTACAATGATAACAGTAACTGTAGTGGTCTTTGTGCTGTATCTAAAAGAGTTGCACAGTTGTGAAACACTAGATATTATATTTAGGCATCACACACTACTCAAACTGTAATGGTTACTGTGGCCAACATCGGCAGCTCTCTATCTAACTGGAACACAGTGATACTTTACAAAACATGGACAAAGCAATGTGATCTTACAGAGGAAAAATCCTACCACCTTAATCATAACCATTACTGTGTTTTCTATTGATATTACGCATCATCACCTCTTTTTGTGTGCGACTTTGTTAATCTAACATTTAACCTACTGACAAAACAACTGTTAAATCTTATCTTCAATAGACAAGAACTGTTATACTCTCTGATGGCTCATCTTCAGAGATCTATGACTGTTAAGGCGTCCGCATGCACCTTACTCGACACGGTGTGTGATGCTCTCCTCAGTAGAGATTGTGAGTATTTCAAAAGGCTTCAGCTGACTGTTAAACTCTAACTAATAGACTGTTATGTGAACTTTATAGAGTTTGAAAAGTTAAAGGGCATCTCGGAGGACTTTTAACATCTTTGTTCCTTGACTATCAGTTTCCAGTCATTGTTAGTGTTAAGTAGTTTTGTTGTACTGTAATTGCTTATCTCAGTAATTCTTATTAACTGTGTTGTTGTGGCTACACGCGTCGTATAACCTCTGCTTTAGAGGTGAAGGTTAGCAGAGTGGCCCTGTGTTTTTTTGGCTCAGGAAGTGAAGCAGGATGTGAATATTTGTTTTGGACGATTATGAAAGAAAGCCAAACTTAATTGATTTGTATTTTTTAATTTATGAACACAAAACAAACGATACGGAGGTACTGTGTGCTCTCACTGTCCAGTATGTGTGTTATTATTATTGCTGCCATAATGCTGTATGTATCATCCTCACTCAGCTGTTATTTACATTCATGGTCATTATGCCAAGTAACTTAGCAACAGTGTGCCAAGTATTAGATAATAACACCATACAACTGTAAATCCAAGCTGCTGATATGTGGTTATTATCGCTTTAGTCTGAGTTTACATTTATAAAGTTTTATTTTTATATTCTGAAATGTATGTGTAGTTAAAGAGCATTGTTTTTTTCCCTTCAAATATGATGTACTGTACAGTATATCCTTCATTTAATCAAAATAATAGAGACATTATTAACTTCTAAATGTGCAATCCTGACAGAAAATTATAAAAGCAGAGTTTTCTATTGAGCTATTTTATTCTTGAGTAGTATATATTCTATCTCTAATGTCCAGCCCGGAGGTGTAATGTTAATTAACTGACTGTGTATTTGGTGTATCTGTAGTGATTCTTTCTTCAGTACACAGCCCTGTGCAGGTTGTTGTTCTCCATGTCTCTGTTTTCAATTACCTGACATTAGGTCTTTTTAGCAGGCATGACTGACAACTGGCATGTTATCCCGTTTAACATCCAGCAGCTCTGTACATATTGGGTGTGTCACTGTCTACCTCATCATTATCAGCTGCTACTGAACAGCGATGACTTCACCTAGTTATCCTTCAACCAAAAACGCACATTATGATTATTATTATTACTACATTATTGATATTATGATTATCATTAAGGTTAATGCAAGCACGCACTCTTTGTAAACTGGATTCCATCCTACACTTGTTGTGTGCTTACTGGAGACTAAATAAAGTGATCCTCTGTGGATATTTTACTGCTAATCGAGGTCAGTGTGTTTTCCTCCCGCTCTCAGATTGTTGACGGTTAACAACACAATGGTCCGCGCTCGAAATCAATCACACGATGCCTGATTTCCTTCCCACTGACAGCCCATCCCAGAGTGTTACATAAGATCCAAGTGCCGAATGGCTCATCGCTCTCGGCTTGAGACGAGGGCGACTGCAGGCACATCAGCCCACTTACTCATGCAACTGCACAATGTCACATCGAGATTGTTTACAGAATTTCACAAATGTTTCATACTGCTGGATTTTTTTTTTTTGTATTTCCCTCTTTGAGTGTGTTCAATCCTCGTAGATAGTTTGCTTGAATATCATTTCGTCTCTTTAATGAGAGAAGTGGAGATGGCGATAATGTGAATACACAGGGCTCATTTCTCCCAGATATACAATTTGGTTGTATCATTGTAACAGTCACATCCACGAGCTTGCTGTCTGTTCTGCGGTCGGAGCAGTGGCTGACATGGCCTTAATCTGTCTCCCTGCTCTCTCCAACAGTATCCTCACTCTCCCTGTCCCAGTGAGAGTCTGCTGTGTTTATGTTGGCTCCATGCTCCACGTCTCGCTTTCAGCCTCCAGAGCAACACTGAGCCAGTTGTCTTGCCACTGGGCTTCACGGGGACTCTGACCCGGCCATCTCTTGGGTCACCAGCCAGCGGTTAGATTGCAACAAAATCCAATAAGCAAGGGACTTAAATACATTAGGTGTTTATTGCCCTCATGGCAATTCATCAATCAGCACCTACACTTCTAGTCCTACCTTGAAGAGTACGAGGATTTGCTCTGAAGGCTGTCGTCTGGAGAGGAGTCTGCCAGAAAAGACAACACACATTATTTTTAGAAAGTCTGCAACGTGTTTAGGAATGAAGGGGGTATTGAACGTTGTCATGGCAACTGTTAAGTGATGGTCCAGAGTTGTGTGTGAATGTGTGTGTCGATGAAGGAGCAAAGCAAGGCATTGCTCAGTCACTCAATCTTCCTAAATCATCCTGTGGAGAGGAGCGAGGAGTGGACAGTGACTCCGCATGCAGGCTCGGGCTAATAAGGCTCGCTCCGATTAGCTCCTGTGGGAGCAGCACACGCCTTCCAAGCAACAACCACAGCAGTCGAGGATGAGCTGTCCGTCAGCAACTGCAAGACAGCCGCTTCTCACATGAGACAAAGGACAAGGCTGGTGCCACTCACATGTTTTCTGATTGTTAACAAAACCCATGAAAAGAAGGAGGCAGGAATTTCCCATCCTTCAAACCAATTGGCTCCCACTGAAAATGTAAATCTGTAAATCCTGAAACAGCTGGGCACTGTAGTTTTGCACAAACATAACTCAAACCAGGGTAAATAGTGTATTTGTTTGGGACCATGTTCAGCTGTGGATTAAAACACATTTAGAGCTTCTCGGAACGGGAGAAAAGGGTCTGTTTTCAGTCTTGCATACTACACGACACACCTGCTCCACGACATAACACTACCCCCTGAGATGACTTCTTGAATCAATGTACTTATTTGAACCAAATCCTAATTTTTCTTTCCTAAACCTAACCTTGCTCAACTGCGACTATTTGGAGGGTGTGTCCTGTGGTAGGTCCTACTCCCGCAGACAAACCTACTTCACACAGGAGGTGTTTCAGCAAGACAGATACACTTCTATTTTAATCTATACAGCTGCTGACACAGGCCACACAACAACTAGTGTTTTACATGTGCAGTTCGCCTACAAATGCAACCGAAAAGGTATTTCTAAGCTTCAGGTATTTTTTTGTGCTACTTTACAGGTGTAACTGAAGCGGCGACGCTAATGTGCTGCTCATTTACTTGGTATTTTTGCTGTCATTTGCTGTCACTTAAAATACAGAATTTTGCCAGCCTTATTCTAAAAGAGGAGAAGTTCGGTTCAATTAAAGATATAAAATGTAACATGCATAAAAATATATTTGAATGACTGGACCTTTACTTAGTTGAGTTGTGTACATACATTATCCCAAATTGCAATGTTCAAACCCAGGAAAAAATCCATAATTTCACTCAAGATAAGGATGTGTTTCATATATTTGTCTCTAACTATAGATTTTCATCAACACTGGTGATCAAAACATATCCCATGATTCCACGCTTTTGTTTCGATGGATGTATCCCTGTAGCTGCACAAATTACATACTGTGTGTTTAAGGACATACTGTGACTTCAGGGATCATTTGTCAGGGTTATGTATCAATTAAACTTTGTAGCAGCTAATGCTGCGTGTCCTGTAACCACCTGCTGTGCTGCATTAGATGACTGTTCAAAACACCTTTTACTTAGATATAATGAGGAAGGCAATTTAATCCTGAGAAGTTTTGTTTTAATGAGGATCAAATGGTCTTGAACAGCTGCTAAATGGTGCTGACTGATGCTCTGGCAGCGTTTTCCAAGGTCAACCTCTAAGCCAATATTCACAGACAGTCTTTGAAATGCTCAATTTGAGATTGTTTTGTTCGGTCAACTACCATTTTGGAGGTCAAGGATGAACTTTCTGAAGTGTCTTAATTCAAAATCATTCACTAAATTGCCTCCACTTTGACCTGCAACTTTATGTAAATGCTAAACAAAACCATCTTATTAAGCCTAATTTGCATGCTGAAACCAACCCATATGGGAGTGACAATATGCTTTCCGCAGGAGGCAGAGACATTTTCTATTCTAAGCATCTGGGCAGGAGAAAGGTGAGCGACAGGCCACGCACCCAGAGGAATTCACCTTTCACTGAGAAGCAGGCTCTTAGCAGTTGCCACTGGTGACAAGGGAAAATGTCAGGGACTTTTCTCTCTCTTTTTCAACTCTTAGCAACAAAGAAGCACTGTATGTGACGGCAGGCGTGTTATCTTGTTTTTTTCTTGTTACAAAACCTTTCACTGCATGCAGAAAAAATGACATCCATCCAGTCGTTGAGAGATGTTTTGCAGAAAAAAACTTACTCATGCACCACTTTGCTGGAACAGCATCGACCACTGGCACTATGGTGCTACCACTTTTCCAGTGTGGTTTGGATGAAAGCAGATGGTCATACGATTAATTGCCCCATCCAGCCTTAGATGTGGTCTGAGGGACAAATGAGGCCTGTAGTATTTACCGAGGCTCGTCCCGGGGCTAGTTTGTATGCAGACATTCTGGTTCAAACCCTGACCTGACATGCACCTGCATTCATCAGCCACGCTCTCTCCAGCTCTGTGAAATGAGCATATCTGGCCTGTGGTTATCTTTGGAGAGACAAAGGAATCACTGTCATCAGCAGAACACTTTGTCCGACTTTATTCTGGGCAATGTTTGATTCCTGGAAAGCTGAGAAAGTGCTAGCCTGGCTTCAAATTATATCTAACTTGTTTTAGTACAACAAATAAAATGTTGGGCATAAATTAAGCATATTCCCATAATTTCAAACTATTTATTTAAATGTTAATTTGTGAGATAGTTGATTATTGAGTCTAGTTTCCAACTTGTGTTGAGAAGCTTCAGTATCTGTTGACCTGGAAAACCAAACCTGGGAATGAGACAGTTAGCTACTTTACAGATTGGACCTTCAAATTTTAAATTTTAGCCTCAGTCATAAACCCGTATTGTATGTAAAACATCCTTTGCACATTTCCTGAAGGCATCACATGAACGTTCACCCTTTCGCTACTACTCGCCACATGATGACTGACTCACAGCCTCTTTAAAACCCTTCATCACAAGCCACAGCAGAGGAGGGCAATAAGGAGTTCATGGCACAAGATGAGTGGATTGAGCTGAATTAATTTTAATTTCAGATCACAGCACTTCACTTTTGACAGATGAAAACTCGTTAGCCTGACAGGGATCAATCTCAAACGCAGTCAGTCCCCTAACCTCAACCTTCTTGGAGATATAACAACCTACATTTACAGCAGGCCGGTCACATACGAAATAAAGATGATACACACGTTTCGTAAACCAAGAGCAGAAACCAGCGGACATGTCTGGAAAGCTAATGCACCTCCAAATAGACCTTAGACGACCGAGCCGACAGTATATGAACAGACGTGACAGGATACAATAAAACTAGTTAAGCATGAAAATGGACAATCCCTCCTTGCATGGCCATTAGAGCTAAGAATACCCTAATACGTTTTATTTTGTATTTTTCAAAGGAAAGCACGTTTAATGATCTGTGAAACAAGCTACTGCGAGAGAAACCCACAGGACATGTTGGCAGTTCAGGGACAGACATTCTGAGATGCACTTTGATGTTTTTTTTCCCCCCCAAATGGATGTTACTTCATGATTTTCTGCACTGACCACTTCATACTCTCTCTGCTGCCAGCTTTCATCTCTTTAAAACAGTGCGAGGAACTGGAATTAGATTCCTTGTTAAATGGAGCAAATACATTTTAGCTTTTTAGAAAAACTTTCTTTTTTGAAAAATCCTTTCACAGGCCTTTGATTTTATGTAATTTACACCATAATAAGCCCTCTCATACAGACGTAAAAATTGATTAATGGAAGATTGGATTAACAACTTCCACAGATTCTGTTTCCTAAACAGCGAGCTTGGCCATTAATGTTACAAGACCTGTGTGATCAAAAGATACAGCGGCTGAGAACTTAATGGATATTGATTGAACTTGACAACGAGGCACCAACAAGACCACAACACTTAGCATCTCAAAGCAACAGTACTGCTGTAATGTAAAGAGAGTAAGCGTGTTGAGCTTGACACTTATCGACCTATTCAAGGACCACTACGACTACCCGCTTTTTCTGGATCTTTTGATCATATCATGTGGTCTTCATCTGCATATAAAGTTTGCTCAGTCGTCACTGATCTGTAGATGTTCAAACTTTCTATCATTATGGGTCTATTTAGGGCTTCTCCACGCCTTTTTGCTCTACAAGATGACCATTATAATTGATCTTAAAAGCAGATGGAGACCATCTGAATCGAAAGCTCCAGAAAAATTGCAGTAAGTGGGCCTTATGTGAAGATTGAAGGTTTTGTCAATCTCTCGGTAGAACAAGTTCACTGCTTGTCTATTGGCTGTTTTTTATTTTTTATTTTTTTTAATTTCATGGTTGTTTCCCCCGCTCTTTAGTTTTCAGTCCATGCAGCATATTTCAGGCCATGCTGGATTGTCACACGAAAGAAAGTGTTTGTTCAAGGCACAGCAAGAGACATGAATAACAAACTACAATCGGTTTACATTCAGTTTCATGGGGAAAAAAAACAAACAAACTCTTATTCCACCCTGACAAAATAAAACATCCCCCAAAAAATACAAAACCTGCAAACATACAGACTGTAAACCAATGAGATTAGCACATAGGAAACTTTAAGGATTAGGATATGAATGCATACCTCATTTATACAACATACAGTAGTCAACATGCAGTGGAGTGTCACAAGGAATAGGTTAATAAACTGAAATAATGGTATAGTATAGAAGTGCTTGAATTTAAGTGTTTGGGACATAAAACTTAATTTGAGCACGAAATATTTGACTAACAATAAACAAATAAATACAAATAAGTTCATTTCAGCCATTAGGGTAACAAATCATTATTATATAGAATGTTTACAACTAAAACAACTGAATATAATGGCTTTAGTAGTAACATAGTGTTTAGTTACTGTGAGTATTTTACATAATTAGCAAAATGAATAAATTATTCTCAAGATTTCTATGTTGTTATGTTGCAATGGGAGAAAATAGACTCCATGGCATATCTTTTCAAAATGTTGTAATTCCAGGATGTGCTTCTCATTTTTCCATAGCTTGTGGAACTTATCGGAACACTTCGAACATTTTGGGGAAACCCACTTTCTTGCGGAGAGTTAGATGAGATGAAGAGAAGATGTCCTGTTCACATTGGTGTGAATGTAAATATACAGAGAAGCTGTTGCCAGCAGCCAGTTAGCTTAGCGCATTTTGTTTAGTTTGAATTGTGCCATAGCCTACACATATGATGTTTATCAATTTAAAAGGTCATATGTTAACTTGAAGTTGCTGCTGTTTGACATATAATGGTTGATGTATGAGATCGTGAAAATGCATAAATGGACATGCTATACACGCCCAACAGTTGTGTAAGTGGCGTCGGCTCACATTAACGCTCACAAAAACCCATGACTGAAACTTTGTAGAGCTGGAGACTGAAAGAACTAGGTTAACTCTACTTCCGGAAAGCTGTAGCTGGAATTATTGGCTGTGCGTGTTGTGATTTTAGTGACTTCTTTTCTTTTATTACTTTTCTGTGACATTTGCTTTTTCTTGGCCCATCACAGTCACTTCCTGGAGTCTCCACTGGTGACAAGAAGACTCCAGGAAGTTACTGCGACCAGCCAAGAAATGTCAGGCAGACATGAGTCTGGAATCGATCTTCTCATCTAACTCTCAGGAAGAAAGTGAACTTGAACGTGCAAAATGTTGAACTACTCCGGTAAAATAAATCAAACAAACTGAGTTGGATCACATACACAGTAAAAACAGCATATTAAGGGAATACTCTGATTAAGATGGGACAGCTCTTTAAATCCTTGACCGATCTAGACCTAACCCAACCCAAAGCACAATATCAATGACACCAAAAATACTGTAGCAAAAATAGTTACAACAAGCTTCAGGTACAGCCGAGCTGCTTTTGCCTCCTCGGAGAGATCGTACACACATTACAGTACATCTCTGAGTTACATTCGACCCTCCGTCTGTCTGCTCTCTCACTGCAGATGGCTTCACAACTAGCTGCCCTCACCCTCAGCCTCCCCGAGCTCTGCCGCCGAGGAACCAGATATCACCCATGCCCAGATCACTCTGTCAGTCTGCCGGGGGGAGCCTGCTCACACCACCCACTCTGATGGGAACTTTCACCTCCACTCATGTCCAAGTGCCACAGCATGGACAGAGTATCTCTGATTGCAATCCACCCCAGTCACTTTCAATAGTTTTAACCTTTTTAACTTGCAAATGAAGCTGTAGAAGAAGATGGAATTCCTGTCATGGAGCATCCAGTAGTTTAAGATAATCTGTACATTTAGGGTGGATGTATCTTCTGTCACGATTGATGTTTGTGTCCATGAGACAGGTTCAGTAGATGTTTTAACTGCTGTCTATACATTTATACATTTATAGACTGCTCCTGTATTCTTAAACTACTTTCATCTTCGGGCTCTTCACCCTTTTTAACAAGCCTATTCTCGGGGTCTGAGGCAGCTGAGTTGCAGTCTGAGGTTAGTGGCGAAAACGCTGCATTGCGGCATTTAGCAATCTGTGTTCCCCAGGTGAAGGACACGTGGAATCAGCTTGGGGGATTTGGTGTTACTGGTAGCCCACAGGGCTGTCCATGAGTGGGCTGGAGCAGTAGGGGTCCGGTGGGTCTTGGAGCTCAGTCTCATGGGTCTGGGAGTGGTCCTCACACTCCTCTTCCTCCACCTGGCCATGGCTCGAACTCTGGGAGCTGACCATGGCGCCGTAGCCTTGGTGGGCTGGGGAGGGCATCGGAGTCAAAGCCAGCTCTGGCTCCAGCAGCACAGACGCCACAAACAGCTGAGGGAGGAAGATCAACATACATTTTACGATCGTGTCAAAGGGTTAATTACTCCCCACAGGGAGTGTACAAGATGAAAGTTTGTTTTTCAGTAAGGGTTTGTGGTGGTTCCCCACCCTACACTTACGGGGTAAAGATACAAGTTCAGATCTTAACTCATTAATAATTCTGAGAGTTCATAACCTGAAAAATAAGGTGACTGGCAAAGATTATAAATCCAGTTTTGAAGGTTAGCCTCAATACCTCACGGAGGTCATCGTGCAAGTGATCAAAGAAGTATTCAGACATTATTTAATCAAAAATTACAGTCCCAAACTGTAAAAAGACTCCATTACAAGTAATGATCCTGCATTTGTTATTTCTTTTAAGTGAAAGTACAGAAGTATTAGATTTACTTTAAGTTTTAAGAGCAGTACTCATTACACAGAAGATGAACTTATTATATACATTATAATAATAAATTATTGACTATTATTGATGCTCTCATGTGTAAATGTGTTGTATTTAGTCAAAGTTTTGCCATAAAACTTCTATTACATCTAACACGTTGTTTATAAGATGATCACATGGTTACTTTTTAAAATACCTGCAAAGTAACCTGAAACTAATGATACCAGATAGTAAAGCACTTGAGAAAAAGTATTTATTCATCACTTCTATGGTGCTTTTGGTTATCTAAACCCATTTATCACAAATCACATATAAGTTACAGTATTTGCTTGCCATAGTTTATTAGTGGTTTTGTTACCTATTCAAGACTTGAGCAACGCTGTTAAATTCATATCAGAACACTGATGTTTTATGACACAAACTGCTGTTGGTTTAATCAATTTAAAAATGGCCCTTATCTGTTTTTGCAGACAAACTCTTTGGTTGAAACATGCGAAAATACTAAAACGATCCTGTAAGATATGTTTTAATGGTGAACTGTTGGGCTAATAGGATAAAATGTGGTACTGTACACTGGAGGCAGTGGTGGATGTTACAGTGCTCCTGTCTGCATCAGTGAACGTCCCCTCTGCTGGCTGATCAGACATCTGAAACAAAGAAAAAAAAACACAACTTTCATTCAGCATTAGTGCATCTCAAGCTGAAACGTATCTCAGCGAGGTGGGGCGGAGCTGACCTGGTAGCTGGTCGACTTGTCTGGCTGCTTCTTAAGGCACAAGCGGAAGAGGGAGAAGGCAATAGAGGAGAGCAGGGACACCGATGTGAAGAGGGTGATGGGATGCATTGGACCTGTGAGGGGAGAGAGCAAAGTGCATTTTGCAGTTTGATGGCAATAAACTTGGGATTCGGTGACAGTTACAAGTGCTGCAGCAGGATAGAAAAATGGAAGTGATACCTAATCTGAGCATGGAGAAGAAGAGCAGCCAGAACATGCAGAGGACGGGAGCCAAGATGACCTGGCTGATGGCCGCCCTGTGGATGCGCTGGTTGAGTTTGGTGGGAACGTATGCATAGTAGATGTTGTATCGGTCGACCATGTGCTTGAGGATCGCATAGAGCAGACCTGGAGGGGTGGAAGAAAACACACGAACACTTGCTTCACTGATCAGTACTTGTAGTTTCAAAGAGAAAACAAAGATTGAAAGGTGTGGTGTGTGGGATTTAGAGGCATCCACCAGTATTTGCAGACTGCAACTGAATGAATCCTACATATTGGACATTACATTATCTAAAACAGCACCCACAAAGCATTCAAGCAAGCAAATGGAAGGCAGTGCCGCTGATTTAAGGCTGAAAGACAGAAATCCTTGTGGTCCTTTAACATCATATTTTAGATTTTGTTCTCTCCAAACTTCACCAAACCCCACACACACAGTAAGGTTTGAGGACCTCAAAGGTTTGGCAGTTAGATGAAATGCTGTGTTGCTTCTTTGTGGTTCCACCCGACGAGGTTTAACTCAACCAACGAGATTGCATGTATGTATAAAACAAAAAAATGTTTTGTATGCAGTCTGCAGGAAGCTAAAATGCACAGAACAGCGGGGTATTATGTATGAAAAGGGCTTTGAGGTTTTGACTGCTGAAGTAAATAGAAGCTTTTTGAGCTCTCTGGGCAGAGACAGGAGCAGAGTGGGCGTCTGGCTCGCAACTCTCTGTGTCTGGGTGTCTGGGACTACAGCAGCAAATTCACACAGTCTGCATCGGACTGGCAGGCAGCAGAGGGGAGTGAGGGCGCAATATGAGGAGACACACACACACACACACACACACACACACACACACACACACACATACACACACACACACACACAAGACAGAGAAGGAAGGTGATGGGGTGGAGGAGAAAGACTAAAGGTGGAAAGAAGGAAGAGGTAGATGAGGATAAAGGAGAATTGCTGCGCTGTGTGTGGCTCACCAAAGGGTGTAATGATGGGACATGTGATGCTGTAGGTCATACTGACTGCAAAGATACACATGGTCCAGGCGTACTCCAGGCCAAACTGGAACTCATAGGCCTGACTCTGTGGATGAAAACACAAACAGTGAAAACACAATCTCATGTTGCTGACACGTAAACACTGTGATAAGCATGAAAGGGGCTCGGCTAACCCGTTTGACATGGATGCGCTCAGCCTGGGACTTGGCGAAGCAGAGGCGGAGGGCATACACCGTCAGTGCCGGGATGCGAAGCAGCTCCATAGCTGTGCCAATCAGGCTGGATGTGATCACATAGTTGACAAAGAACGCACCGTTGTCAGGGAGAAAAACACACCTGCAACAAGGAAATGAGGAAACCTCTGATATGTCCTTTCACACTCTAAAGGTTAATTTGCCTGTGACTTTAAAGGTGGAATATGAAAAAAAAAGGGAAATATTACTGGAATTTGACATCCTTTTCATCCAGGAAGTGGACGTCAAAGAGCCACGTGAAGAATAGGTCCAAACTACAGAAAGAATAACACATGAAAGACCATACTTAAGTAAGTATGAATATTTAAAAGTGGATAAAATCAGAAGAAAAAGAAGTTTTATGTCCTTTTTGAGAGTAAGTGTACCTGGACAGACCAAGCGAAGGCAGAAGGATGACCATGAAGACCAGCAACAAAAAACACTTGTGCATCGTCACTTGGTTCTCACCAGATCTGAGACATTAGATGAAAAATAAGGGATCATAAGAACATCATTACGCAATACGTATTAAGTTATAAAATCAGCGCAGCTCCCTTCAGCATAATCAGTTTACAATGTGATATAATGTAATGTAAAGTCAGCTGACGCCGCATTTACAGGACTGCTGGGGTTCATTAGCACGAACTACGCTTTTCACTCCACTAAACAGTCGATTTGCATTCGGTCCTTCGCACATCACGCCTGCACAACACGTTTGTGGGGGTGGTTATGTAAAGAAAGGGTGCTCATAGGTGCCGCGCGAGGTTGTCTCCTTATGCACAGTTGTTCTGCTCCTCCTCCCGCTAGTCGCCATGTGCCGCTCCTCTGCGCATGGTGACTACTGTGCATATCATTATCCTCACATGGAGATCTCTATGACAACCTGCCCAGAATAACAGTGCAGGGAGAGTGACAGAGAGAGGGAGGGAGAGAGGGGGGAGAGCGTAAAAAGAGCAACAGGGTGAAAGAGGGAAAGAAAGGAATTGAGATGAAAAAAGAAAAAGAAGAAATGCTGGGAGTCGAGAGGAAGATATGCTACACATGAAGGGTCCATTTGAAGAAGGGAAGGACTGGCATTTCCATTTCAGAGGAGAGGGGAGAGTGCTTGCCGATGGCTGGTGAGTACCTGGTCCAGTGGGACTCGAAGAAGGCTGAGTAGTAGACGATGAAGGGCAGGAGCACGGAAAACGCCCACAGCAGGAGGGTCGGGAAGAACTGGGTAATGACTGGGCTCTGGATTGGATGGGAAAACGGTTAATTAATGACTAAGAAGAGGGTTAAAAAGGTGGCCACATGGTTCAACTTAATCTCAAACTCCTGACCCGCAGACTCTCCACGGGCCTTGTGACGTTGAACTTGTCCATGGTGTTGACGATGATGGCGGGAGTTGTGAGGAAGAAGAGCAGCAGGAAGAGGAGAATGTTGAGGAGGACGCAGCGGAGCCACCAGCGAGATCCGCACACTGACAGGTTTTCCCTGGTGAGGGGGGGGAAAAAAATAACGAGCATCAATTCACAGTCATCCAGCAAGACAGACAGGACAGTTAACACACTGCTGTCCCCTGACACTCCTTTACTGTATGTATTGACATAAGCCTGAAATAGCCACCTCTCCGTATGTGAGTTTCCACTGGAGAGCAGCACACTTCAGCGCTCAGTTTTAATGAAGGAGCAAAAGTACCTGCTCCAGTCGTCTAGTTAGTGCAACAAAAACACATTCGCACACCGCGACCAAGCAGGCGTGAAGCACAAACAGTGAGCGCTACCATCTCTCTGGTTTAATCTCCCATACATATGCATCACTCATTTGTTACATAATCTCGCTGGGACTGCTGCATTTGCTTTCCAAGACGAGAAACATGCATTACGGCTAATCCAATCAAGGACGGGGAATGAGCTTTAAATGGCGTTTAAAGAAGATCTGCTACAAACAAACATCGAGAGCTGGCTGGAAAAAAAGAAACAGGAGCTCTGATGCAGATACTCCGACAAAGCCGAAGTGCATAATTTGCATAATTTGTACCTCTTGTCTGAATAAAAAGATTCTTTGAGCGCCATCATTACAAGCTAATGTTCCATCAACAAGCAAAATTACAGCCCGCAGAACTTTGGCTTGAAGTGTAGTCACGATACAAAGCTTTCCAAAGATACCAAATATGTCATGCTTAATTACAGGGAAATGTGTCTAAATGATGCATCAGACATGTACAACTGGATATTACACTCGAAATGTGTCTGCATGGGTTTTGCTCCTTGTGCTCTGGTTTCCTCCCCTCAGTCCATGCAGACCTGCAGGTGTCACCGTGAGTGGGAATTGTTGTCTGTTGGTATACCATCACTCTTGTCCTCATTACCAACAATGCAATTTAGCCACTGAGTGGTCTCACCGGAGATCACATGCAGCTTCTCCTGGAGCCACAAGGCTTTGTACTACTTTTTCACATACGCAGTACTACTCGCCAAGACCTGTAAACACACTTTAATGTGTAAAAAACGGTGGAGTTACCCTTTAAGTTAGGGAAATAAGGCTATGGGGACCCTTTAAGTGAAAAACTGAGTTCCAGTAATGTCAGTACTGACCAGATGATGTCACTGGGAGCGGGTGCGTAGCTGACCCCCCATTTGTGCGACTGCACCACGGTGGTGATGCTGGACTGTTGCGGTCTGCGACGGCAGTGCACGCGACTGTAGTCTTTCACAATTCTGCAAAAACAAAACAACATGTCCAAAAGTGCTGCAGAAATCTGCCTCAGCAGCTTTTATGTGTCCCCATGAATTTAATGTCTGCTCCCTGCTGTGACAGGGTTTACGTGACGAGAGGGCCTGACAGTCATAAACCTCGGTGTCATGCTGCTGTTTACTCACACCGCAGTCATCCTCTCATCACGGAAAGTCACGAAGGCGATGCCAAGCCTCTTCATGGAGATGCGGTTCTTCTCAGCGTTGAACTCATCGGTCCGCTTTTCCTCTAACTCACTGTAGTACTGTTCTGCATCCACCTGCGGATAAAAAGTTAGAGCACCCATTACTCACTGCATCTCTCACTTCACAGAGATTCCCCAGATTCACCAGTGGCAAGATATGTTGTTGCTGCATTTGCCTACTTCTGGATTGCAGTGCCATCCAGTGGTAACACACTTTCTGTGCAGCACAACTCGCTGATCCCAGTAATGTTGATTTTAAAAAAAGCACCTTTTCAAAGCCGCAGATGTCGCAGCAGAATATCTGAGCACACGGATGGGTCTTGATCAGGATCTTCCCCTCCTTTTGGGCCTTTGTAGCAAAATACAGCCTGCCTTTCATCGCTTTGCGCCTGCAAAAGACATCAACATCCTCAGACAACAGTCTCACACTGATCACAAACTGCGCTGCTCCAGTCTGTAGCAGTTACTGTACCTCTCTAAGTCCAGCCTCATCAGCTTGTGCACATTAAAGCAGAACCGAATATCAGTGACGGTACAGCTGGGGTAGGCCTCACTGGTGAACGGAGGGAAAAGGACTTCAGGACATCAGAATGACGGTGGTGAGATTGTGCTTGTACACGTGTTTGCAAAAAACATGGTCAGGGATTCCTTGTCACACGAGCCAAACATAAGAAGAGGATTTAACTCGACTCAACAATGAAACAGAGAAGAAAACATGCGTACTGGAAGTGTTTGGTGATGAGTCCTGGGTCAGAGATCTCTCTTGGTATGCAGGTGATCATCAGTGTCCTGGCTACCTGCAACACATAATGCAATTACCACGATGAGTTATTATAAAGAGATATCAGCCATGCTAGCAGTGTGGCTCCATCGGTCTACCATACAGAGATATATTGAGAATAACAAGGAAGAATTTGTCCTGAGAGGATGAATCCCGATTAGGCCTGTCACAGTAACTTATTTGGTTGAACAAAGAAACACTGTTATTGTCATTTTAAGACCATTATGTGTCACTGATATAATGATAATATAGCACCAGAATACTACAAGCATACCCTTTCAAAGAATGAACTTCTAACTCTGTTAATTTATAGGTCACACACTTGCAAATTACTGTATATGAGCGTGCTAACGTGCTTAACAAAAGAAATGGATACTTCTGCAGAGGAGAAATGACCAGGCCTAGATGTTTAAGGGTCCAGAGTGTATGGAGATCCCTTGGTAAAAACACAAAAGACCATCTCTATGAAACATGGCTGTGCAACATGGTCTACTCCTTGGAAAATGACCCTCCCCCTGTTTCTAGCTATAAGAGGCTACTCCTAATGTAACGATAACACAATGATTCTTTCAGGTTTCAGGTGATAATACTGAACTCATGAAAATATATTTATAAATATTATATTCCATTTCTGCCAATAGATCACTTTAAATCCTGCACACTGGTCCTTGAAACAGTGTGATGTGCTGGTGACAGACCTTCTCATCCTCTCTGTACTCCAGCCGTACGGAGTGGTGAGCCATACACAGCAGCGTGATGATGAAGTAGACCAGAGCAAAGATGCTGTGGAGCCACAGAAAGCTGTCCCTGTGAGGCACAAAAAACACTGCTGTGACTTAAACAAATATGTATAGTCTAGTGTGTTTTCATGGTTCTGCGCTATTTCACGAGACCTGATGTCACTCACAAACTGTTGGACTTACTTTGCGCTAACATTAGCCAGTGTTGTTCTTCCAAAGTTTTCAGGACTGTCTCCTGTAGGAATAATGAAACACGACAGACAGCGAGACATTTTAATTTCCAAACGACTTGAGGGAAAACCCCTCCCCTTTCGTCTGAGGCCGCGATGAAGCAATGTCACTATTAAGAGAAAAACCCTCTCCATCCAAGTTTAATGACAGCTCTCTCATCTCAATGAAATTTCACACAAGACTTGAACAACGCAGTCATGCCTAACTCTGCCGTTTTAATTTGGGCACCCTTTGTTTGCCGTCGCCATGGCAGCCTGTCAACGGGTGTGGGTTTGTTTAATGGATGGGGTGACACACTGCTCTATAAGATGACAGCCAGAAGCAATAAAAAGCATTTCTGTGGAAGGCCCAGCTCCCTCGCAGACCCCATAATGGCTCCTGCCTTCATCCTGTTAGGGAACGGCTTCGTCAACACTTCCTACAAAATAAGCACCCAGCTGCCAAAAGGCATTTCTGCTCCTATTTAGCAACGCCCGACACCTACATGTGTATGTTAAGAGGAAATGAAGCACTTTCTATTTCTATGGTCCTACTTGGGAAATTGCCACTGGTATGTCAGCGACTCAAAATAAATGAAATGTAGCCTTTGTGTACTGCATGTAAATAGTAGTTTTGCTTCATGCTGTTGTTTTATGGGCAATTCAGAGTTAAAATTATCCTTTCAGTTTACGTTAGTTTTGATTTCATTTTGTCATGTGAGATGCTCTGGCTTTTTTTTTTAAGCTCATCTTTACCGCAGATTGTTTTAAGCTTATGTTTCTGACCGTTCGACTAACAAACAATCTGGTGTGTGGATGCGTGTGATTGTCTCTGTGTGGCCTGGCCTCTCTCCCTGCGAGGTGCCCCAAGTGTCTCTCCCCATGGTTAAGGATATCCCTCGGCTTTTTCAAACAACTGGCTAGGCCTTCATGTAGGGACTAAAATACCCAGGAGGTTCCCGGAAAAGTTGACCGGCAGGATTACGGCCAAGGACAGCAGGCAAACCACGGTCATGAGCAGGATGATGTGGCGCTGGAAGGACAGGTATGTGACGGCGTCGATGCCACATTTGCTGCGTATCTCTTCGTCCCTGCGGAAAACGGAGAGGGGGAAACCTTCAGAATCTCTTAATTCCAAACTTTCTATGCTACATGATGAAAAAACAAAGATGCTGCAAATGATTCAGTAGTGGAATTTGCACACAGGCAGTTGTGAGGAAAATAAGAAGAGTATTAATCTCTCATATGTACGCAGCTTGTACTGTCAGGAGCAATGGTTCGACAGCTGATACCTCATCATGAGTCAAACTGTGGCACCATTACTTTGGTGTCAGAGGCTGTGGTAACCAAAGCGGGAAGGTTCAGGAAACCAAGTGTCATAAAATAGAACAAAAAAAAAAAAAAAAAAAAAGAAAAAGAAAAAGAAAGGAGGAGAAATGCAAGAAAAGAGAAGAAAAGAGGTGCATGCTGGTCTAATTGCAGCCCACACATTGCGAACTCGCATGGTGGGTTTGCACTTTCCCAGGGATCCCGGGGTGAGCCACTGGCATGAGAGCTAAAAACAGAAGCACCCAAACTCCACCACAATACTATGGAAACCATGGGCAGCGTGAAAATGGCCTTTTTTACAGGCCTTAATCTGTTGTGTGCAGTCAGACTCCAGCAAGTGCAAATATTCAAGGGGAAACCACGGCACCAGCGGTCACATGAGCCCAGACTCGTTTGTTTTCCCTGCTAAATGACATATAACGCGAGACTTTACATTTCGACTGTGACATCAGCTTTGAAGACAGCGGGCCAATAAAAGGATGGAAGCCGAGATGAGAGAAGGGTAAAATAATTGCAAGGGCAACTGCTTTGTGCACTTACTTCATATGGTAAAGAGATGAGAGCCACGAGCAGAAGCCCTGGAAGGAGAGGAGAATCATAAAAACATCCAATGGATTTGTTATTAAACATAATAAATAACACATGTACGCAAGTGTGTGCACACCACGTCTGGCTACTAGCATGCATCCACTATTTGCATACTAATAAGGTCTGCAGATTGACACAGAGATGGGGATTTAATAGGTCTAGCCTGGAGCAGTAACCACTTTACTGCAGCCTCAGCTTTGTGTAGGCACAGGGCGACGACTCCAGTCTGACTCTTTGTCTTACACCGTTATAAACATACAGGGAGTGACCTCAGTCTATCACCCAGGTGTCATGGAGTCACAGACAGTCCAGCTGAGTCATGATCCAAACTTCACTCTTACAACAGTTGACACAGTGCCATCCCAGACAAGTGGACTTTGTTATAAAAGTGCAGCATGCAGCAGTTTGAGACTTCAATACGTCAGGGACAAATTTACTTGTAATGAAATGAGAACATGATTCAAGACTGGTAGAATGTGAGTGGTATTGTTGATCGTTTCTAAAAAAATGAGATGTGTTTCTTTATTTCCCACAATGCATTCTCCTTTATGTTTTCCTCAAATGCTATGCTTGTTAAGCTGAATCATACTTCACTATTAAAGCAAGAATAACTATATTTAAAATGCCTGAAAATACTTGTAAGGCTTCTGAACCAGTTTTTTTTTCTTGCTCTGTTTGTGTGTTCACCAATCAGAAATGTATAGCTGCTAAGTGTCCAAGCAGCCAAGTGCTAACACAGAGTGGGTTTATCAGAGCTTTCATATTGAAAACCTGCCTTCCTGGAAACTAGGTTGATGATATTGAAGCTTGTGTGTTGAGTGTTATAAACTGGGCTAACAGATGCTAAAAATGTCCCAAATCGCTGAAAGAATCTGCTGAGTTGGGTAATTACCCTCTGTGGTTTAGCATGACCCCTTTCGCATTACATATACTGCAAATTATCTGACACATTGTCATATACTAACTTTTGATCAATTTTAATTGGGGATCTAGACCATGCAGGTTTCAACAAATAAAATAGCCTTTGCAAATATTTTATAAGGTAAGAGACGCATTAAACGTTTGTTAGACCTTTAGGACACATAAAACATGTTTCGCTGACAGAGGCTCGGTGTAGACAACACAGTGTTTGTTTACAATGAAATCCACAGGGCACATTTAATTGATCTGAAAATGCAATTAAGGTTTTCCTTGGTGCTTTAAGGAGCTGATGAACAACTCACCATGTCCTTGGTCTCCGAGTCGGAGGGGCTGGACTCTGACGGAGACTTCTCTTTCTCACTTGGTTCTCCATAAAACAGGGATGTGAGACTAAATTGGGAAGATGAAAACAAGAAATAGCAAGATCAACGTATCGATTGTGGCCTGACAGGACCTTATCAATACCGTCTATTTTTAAACTGTGGGCTGTAAAGGAGATCACAGCTAAGACATCATGTAACTGCTGCAGACAGTCCCATGGTACCTTTCTGAAATCAATCCCTGTGTGTGTGTGTGTACACAGAGAAGACGTAAAACACATACAGTAAGGTCGAATCTAATAAAGTCAGTGTGATGATTGAATTTGTGAATTTGACAGTTCAACAGCGTGTCAAATTAAGCAGCATAATTGAATTAGTATGAGAGTGGACCGCCTGGCAAAACACACAGATGTTGCTCGCCCTCGGGTGCTACGAAGCCGCTGCCGGTCAGGCAGAACTAATCGAGCCTGCAAACCCCTGGAGAGGAGACTCAGGTCAAGCAGAGGCAACCCACTGCAGACTCAAGCACACTGCTGGGCGGACCTGGACTCATTCTGAAACCTTAAAGGTTATTACATTATCACATTTACATTTAGCAGAAGCTTTTGTCAAAAGCCACTCGCAGTAATTCATGCATACATTCATACACTGATGGCGGTGGCTGCCAACCAGCACATCAGGAGCAGTTTGGAGTTCAGTATCTTGCCCAAGGACACTTTACATGCAGGCCAGGGGAGTTGAACCAGCGACCTTCTGATAACAAGATGCTGGCTCTACACCTGAGCCACAGCCGCCCCAAATAAGGGTGATTATTCAATTAGTCGATCAAACAGTTGTTTAAGGGACATTTTCTGTGATGGCTTAAATACTTACACAGCATGTTTGTGTTAATACACAGATTAGTATAGTTCTATAAAAAAGCATTATTTGCGTGTGTTTGAGATATGTTTGCTTAAAACTGCAGTGCCCAGAAGTTTTAGGAGGTGATTTACCTCTAACAAAATTAATCTTGTATTTACGGCCTGTTTTTTGAAGATTTGCCTCATTACTAGGAACAAAAGGACTTCGGGATGGGTTCCAGAGACAGGAGGAAAAAGTTAGAAAGCATCGAGATGGACTAAAACATTGCCTGCTTCGATCTTTGAATGGGATTTGTTGATAATAAGAACAATATAGAGCAACACTATAGTTTCAGTCATCTCCTTGAAGTTATTTTTCAAGGGAGGATGCTAAATATTGGCTGTGTAGAAGCTCCTAGCACTAATCTCCGTCCTATGCAGTACCACTTATACTCAGCAGAGGGAGCTGGAGGCCTCAGGATCAGGACCCAGGAGAAGGTCCACTGAGACTTACTTCACCATCTTAAACCTTGACGTGGCTCTCAGACCCACAGCTGACTGAGATGTTTAGCGTAAGACAGCGAGTGATGGATTCACCTGTCGTTCTCCATCAGCAGAGCCAGGCGGCCATAATCCCACGCAGCCTTCCTCAGACAGGAGAAGATGAGCAACAGGAACTGTAACACACAGGGACAAGACCATGAATGCAGTCATTTACACAACCACACACACACACATTGTACTCATCTGCTCTGGGCCTAATATGCCAAACCCTTCCATTTATCTGATTTGAAAGCTGAGGCCAGTCTCCATTAAAAAAGCCTACAAACAATAGGTTCAGAATACAGCAGCAATAATGAGCCGTTCTTCTTTCTTTAGAGTAGTACGTGGTTGTCTTGGAAACTACCAGAGGCAGGTCAACATGCACACAGGGAACACACGCTGAGCACTAATGACGAACGAGTGTGGTCAATAGCAAGAATAAATCTGAATAGCCTCCATTCTGCCACAAAAGGAGAGCTTAATTGTGAGAGAAGAAAGCCTCTTTCAATAACATATTAAGGTTCTCAACAGTGGCAGAGCGGGTTAAATTTCCAAGAGCAGAACAGGCCGGTGATGGATGAATGTTGACAAATGCAAATTGAGTAAAAGTGCTGATGAATGTTTGATTTTAATTATGGCGTTAAATCATTAACTCATTTGAGTTTAAAAGCCATTTGGTTCAGTGTGCAGGGGTGACAGCCATGTTAATAGAAAGAGAGCTCCCATTAATGTTGAACGATTCTTTCTTTAGTGATGCGGGGCTCATGCATAGACAATCAGGCCATCCTTGACTTGACTGAGGCTTGTAGATGAATCATGGGCGCGTGTTCGCATTATTAGTCAAGGCCCAAACTCCTTCTTCAAATAAGACTCTCTCCTGTATCTCTCAGTTTTTCCATCTCCTCCCTGTTGTTTTATTACATTTGGTCTGGATGCGTGGGCATGCTCTCCTCCAGTCCCACAGATGATTTAGTCTCTATGATGGTGGGATAGATGCAGAGGCGTGCTCCCGTCACCTGGGGGCGGGGGGGCGTGTTCTGACTCGTGCTTGCCATTAAGAGACAGCGCTCAACCCTTCTGGGTTGTCTTGACAACCAGGCGGCGATAGAATGAGCCAGAGGTAGCAGATTGAGAGTGATACCAGTGCAGAGATCAAGTTTGACAAGGGCTGACAGTGGAAAGGAGGTTGTTGGGGGAGCCTATTATTATCACAAGGTAAATAGTAAACATGTGTTATTCTATGTGAAAGGAACGACAACATGTACAAAACATGTACATTTGAAAGGACAGCTCACTTGGAAATCTAAAACACATATTTTTCCTCTATTTCCGCTATTAATCCGTCCAGATTATTTTCATGTGAGTGGTCGAGTTTTGGAGATAGCGTCTGTAGAGATGTCTGTCTTCTTTTGAATATAATGGAACTAGATGGCACTTGACTGGAGCTCGAAGTGGCTAATTATACATTCTGAGAAAACTCAACAGCGATGTCTCAGTTTCATGTAGGGACTATTTTCTTTCTCTATCACCGCACAGAAGGATACATCTAACATCTACTCACAGACAAGAGGCGAGATAACTAAGCTGACTAATTTTACATTCATGTCATTAGCACGAGCCTCTCATCCACTCGCTTCCTTCTGTGTGGTGTTACTGTGTAGTTCAGTTGAGAGAAAATAGTTCAGACAGGCAAATATCTCCAAAACTCGACAACCCACACCCAAGCAATCTAGATGGATAGATACTCTACGGGTAAGAGGAAAAAGATGTATTTTGAATTTTCAAGTGAACTGTCCCTTTAATGCAATTTGAAATACATGACATACATATGTCATTTATGTGTTTGCATTTGTGTGCATTGTATGTTTTTATGACATCTAAAGCCCCGACGAGGAGGCGACAAATTAATAAGATCCACTGTGATTTGAAAGGCCAAGCCTAATTTGAAGTCTGTGTTCGTTCTTTGAGACTTTTCACTGAGGAAATAATAGTTGTGTGCCCCGCTCAGCAGAGGGTTATGAAACATAAGAAATATTACTTGGTTTCATATTCCCTCAGCTGAGCCGGGACCTCTTCTTACTGTTTCTTTTAATTGATAAAAAACACACAAAGACACATAAGGACATCTGACCATCCTTTGCAGGGTCACTGGAGGCTGGAGCCTTCCCCAGCATGCACTGAGACACCAGCAGTCACATCTATCGTAGAGAGTCTCGAACTGCCCGACGAATACCACACATTTTGAATGTAATTTCATGTTCGAAACCCATGAAGGAGAGCATGCAAACTCCCCGGGTCAGAGTTAGACCCCAGGATCTCCTCGTCACAGCTTCACCACATGAAACAGCATACACGACCTTTGCAGTACTCAATAAAAGTGTGTTGACATGTTTCCAATACAGCATGTCTGCATTCATATAATTCATTTATGTATGATGTCCAGCACTCCGAACACTCCTCACGCTGCTGTTGTCCTCTATCATCATCAAGAGCGGAGTTGAGTGCTTGAGACAGATGTCTATTAGAGATGGTATTTTTACAGAAGCAGCCCTCTGTCCATGTAGCACCTCTTGTTGTCTGGTTAGATCAGGGCACTTCATAACATCTTAACAGGGTGTTGGCAGCTTTGGATGTATTCAGAGACCTTGTTGTCAAGGTCCTCTACACTGCAGCAGCATACAAAGAAGAGATGATTCAGGGTGCAAAAGGTGGACAGCAAGCTTCCTGTTAAAGAGAGGACATATGATTCTAACTATAGCTGAAATTAACCGCTATTTGATTGATTTGCTGATGGCTAGAAAACACCCACTGTGATAACTGATTGTCTCCATCCTCTCTCTTGTCTCAAGCTTCTCAAATGTGAACATTTTCTGGTTGACTTAACTTAAAAAATTCAACTGGTGTTATCATTATAGGCAGTATTACAAATATTTTTTTGTAGAAAGTGAGACTAAAGGACTGTGTGTGAGTCTGTACCATCCACAGCACCCCATTGATGGCGAGGACCGTGGGCACCCCTCCAAACGGCAGCCCCTGGAGGACACTGCTGTGGGAGTGCGAGCGGTAGCATCTCTCAGCGGTGCTGTTATCCTCCCCAAACTGGTCCAGGAAGCTCAGAACATCCAGCTCCACAGCTCTCCCCTCCACAGGGGGCGCGCTCGTCACAAACAGCTCAGAGTGCGCCATCAGCGCTGGACCATACCTGAAGGAGAAAACAGAGACAAATAAAGACAAACGGTAAGGCTGTGGCATGTAGTACACTGAGAAAAGTCGCATTTTATTACTTATGAATGTAGTTTTCATTTAATGTGCTATTTACTCTCTCAGAAGTATCAGTGTTTTTAAACAGGAGCATCCAGTCTTAGTCATATCATTTGTTACCATAATGGCCAGCTTTTCAACGGCCTACACCAGCCTGTATTTATATTCACTGAGAATTATGACAGTTGTGATTTTTAATGGAGACAGTGAGTGATAGTGTGGTGCTGATAATCAGCTATGAAATTGGAGGTTAATGGTCTGTTTTCAACATACAACCGCCGTTCTGACTCATTTTTCTCGGTGTCTGCCACTCACTCTAAGTGCAGTTGTGATAGTAGTATTTGCAAGGATCATTGTGATGATGATCACGGTCCATTAGCAGCCATTGATCTTTGTCTGTTTCTTCATTCGACAAGTCTAAGTGGAGCATTAACATGAACGCGACAATCTGACTTGATCACAGTTACACTGCCGGCTTTTTTAAAAGCCATGAAATCCAACAAGATTACGCTAACAAGCCCATTCAGCGACATGGGCAAGGACATATTTCTGTTGTGGGAATAACGTGACAAGAGTTACAGCTTTAACTGTGTGCTGTACAGCTTGTTGGGGATCGGCTTTTTGTGTATTTCCCCTCTGTCGAGAGAAGCATGTACAGGATATGATCATTCACACTGCTATGACCACAGAATGGAGGTCTGAACCATCTGTCCTCCAGCAGCACACATTCAGCTCACTTTCGATCAATACAGTCCCGACTCCCAGCTGCTCGGCTTGTGTACACTCCTCACTGAATAAACAGTCTGAGGAAATGGAGCAGTAACAGAGTGCTGACAAAGCTTTGCATCAATACTGCGATTCCGGCTGAGTGAAAGGCATCAGTCATTGGATTTCATGGGAAAAATGACAATCAACAATACATTCTGAGACATTGTTACCGTGACAGAACGGCGTGGTTGGTAGAGAACACAGCTCCGCAGCAGTTAAAACGGCAGCCAAAACTGCATCGCAACCTGCTGCCGTCCAACTCTCTGAAGATTCATGAGGTAACAGGAGAGATAGAGAGAGGAAGCTAAAGGCCTCCAAACTGGCAAACATGATTTACCACTGCGCCAATGATGTCACTTCCTGAGAAGCTCCACCACTGTTTTGTGAGGCATTTTACCAAACAGCACTTATTGTGCAACAGAAGCCACAGCGTGATGTCTAATGTAGGAGGCGAGCTGATCAATGGCAGCACTGCTGGACTGCTGTACATCACACTGTCAGCAGAGGAGCACAAAAATACAAGCCAGTAGCCTTTTAGCAGCTCCTTCAGCACCACTTTAGATTCGTTCTTCACTTCCTGTTGTGAAACTGTATAGCTTGCAGTCAATATTCAGATGCCGTCAGACACACGGCATCTGAAACTCCCGTTGGAGACAACTCGGGAGAAGATTCCACCGAGGATGGATCACAAAGCAAATCCATAACACACACACAGGCTGCAGAGAGTGTTTCCAAAGAAGCCGATGTACCATCAACCACACTTTCTCTCTCTACCAATAATGTATCAAGCCATCGATATGCACAGAAGGATTATTTACAGCTAAAAATGGATGAATGAACACGCAGGCGTACAGTGGAAGGAGAGAGCATCAGCTCTAAAATCAAACTGAGAGTCTACTCTTGTTAAATGGTTGGTCAAATGGTTATTTTATTGTGGTTTAATAAAGGACATTTAACTCACTAGATTCTTCATATTGTAAATATCATGAATAACAGATTTGTCAAATGTTTAAACAAACTGATGGACTAAACTAACTTGATTTATAGGAGACCTTTTAGTTGTTTGATCAATAGTCCAACAAAACAATAAAAACATCAAGCGTTCGTCTCAAAAGCTGTTAGAATAAAAGTTATTGCTTGTGATCGAAGCGTGGTGGTACTGTTGCAGGAGTTGCCTCTTTTTTTTAATCAATTCAGTAATCATTTTGAAAAGCCTAAAAATGGAAAGCTGCACTGAACTACCCTGCGACTATTTTTAGATTCCTGTGATGAGCTGATGGTAGCAAACAAATCAAGAGCAGCAACAGGAGCTAAGTCGAACAGAAATGACGCCTCGATGTGGAAGAAAGCGAAACTAGCGAGCTGTAAACTGCGAGCACACAGAGCTCCGACAGAGTTTGACATGCAGAAGCTTGAACAGACCTTTTATCGCCTCATTGAGCAGCTCTCCTTCCTGCATCAGACCGGTCAGTCACTTTCGACGCTGCCGGCTGCTGATGCTAACGGTGAAACTCCTCCTCTCCACCTCCAGAACAGAGCAGGATGCTGAGGGACACAGGCTGACTGTGGTGTAGTTTCACACAACATTTGGACAAACGTCACAGCATGACTCAGCAGTTTAACTCCACCGATATTCTCTTGCTGTCACGCCCCTCACATACAAACACTCAAACACGCTCACAGTTATCCCATGGTGTCCATTTCCTTTCCAGCTTCCTGAACTCTGCAAATCTGAAGTCCTTCTAATCCTCTCCCTCTGCTCATTTCTCTCCTCCTCATCCCTCAACCGGGCTTGCCAAACCAACGCAGCAGATTACAAACTGGTGTTTGGCTTGGGAGGCAGTGTTGTGCCTCCCCCTGGCAGTATGAGTGAAATCTCTCCTCTGTGCTCAGTTAGGCTATTATAATCACAGATGCTGAAGTCAGTACAGGAGCCGTGGGCTGGGCGACGCGGTATACCCGAGTTGGAGTCGGAGAAGCAGAAAAAAAGGGCGAGCTGTGAAGAGGAAAAGCTAACTCAGGTCAGCTAATCAGCTCAGCTCACCGGAAAAAAAACGCTGAGGTGTCCGTGTGTGTGTGTTTGTGTGTGAGACAGAGGGGGCTAACATCCCCGAGGTGATGCAGACAAAACAATTAAACTGGGAGTTGGAAGATCGATAACGTGCAATAAACCCTGATTCAATCCAGATGCCTACCATCAGTCTCATAATACTTTGATCAAATCAGCTTCAGCTGTAGCCCTGCTGTGAACTGTGTAAAAGTCCCATTAGGTTGGTGTTGTGTCACAAACTACACATTCATATAAAGAAACAAGACACAGATGTTCAACAGTTTACCATGTTCCACCATCTTGCATGCTTGCTTATGTTAACTAGCACTTGACACAAAGTACAGCTGAGGCCAAGTAAATAAACAAACAAAAAACTGCCAAAGTGAGTGTGATTCACCCTCTCGGGCGCGTCAATGAATGTACAATAAATTTCAGTTGACACATAACTACACATTGCTCGTCATGGAGCCGTGACACTAACATAGCTAAAAACCCTGGGGAGATGGTGGGTGACGGTGCCCAACAAAGTTCCCTGGAAAGATTTAAACCAAGTGCTTTGGCACTCACTACTCACTTTTATCATCCTCTAAATTACTTCACCAGATGCCTAAACAAGTGCTCAGTCATGCTGAAATGAGAAGCTGAATCTATGTTGTCATGTAGAAAGCCATGACAGTTGACATATTTACATCCAAACATGTTTTAAGAGGCTGGTTATTTATTGCCGGCGGCCCCAAAGCCTCATCAACAACATAAACCATTTGGTGGACAGCCCCGTAAGAGCGCTCCCTCTCATCGTCAAACATTCATTCGGATCAAGATCCATGACCTGCTTGGGGGAATGAAAGAGAGATGGCCCCGTTCTGCCAAAGAGCAGAACCATTAATAAAATGTGGACTTGCGTTGACTTCCGAAGCTCTGCACCTCATCAACTGTCAGCTACTGTGAGATAAAAAGTGTCCCCCCCCCCGAAGGACAAGTAGCAATCACCATAAATAAAAGAATAGTATCAGAGTTGTTGTTCTCTTCTTGACTGCACTGGCTGCAGCCTTGTTAAACATGCAGTTTTCCCCCTCCACTCCTCTGTCTGTGCTGGCAAAGACTGTTCTCTCAGCTTGAGACAGCGATACCTGCACAGCAGAGAAAGGCTTGACGTTTCCCCTGTCGTCAGCGTCGTCTCAAAGGCCCGGAGCTGGTAGAATATGAATGAGCGATTACTAGCTGTGCTCTGCATGACAATATTAAGCCCAGACACTGATTATGGAAATCCTGGTGTTAAAAAGGTATTGAGTTAAAACAATCCACCTCTAATTAACTGTTAACAAGCCATTAAAGCTCCGCTTACATGAGATGACATGTCGTGGAAGCTGATCTTTTCCAGTACTTTTCACCTGTGGCGTGCTGAGAGCCATGGTAGCATACTAAAAAAGGTGACAAGGGTTGGACATAATAATGTAAATACATCTTGACTTACAGAATGTTAGCTTTAAAGTTACAGATTTTTGTTGGCAATTGGGCAGTGAAACAAGGTGAAATCACAACACTGACATCGAAAGTTGATATGGCAAACATTTTCGCAAACGATCTGCTTCTTAGACATCCAGCAGATATGGAGAAACACTAGCAGCATGGATGTGGGAACTACGGGCAGAAGAGAGAGAAAGAGGGAGAGAGAACGGATATGGACCAGAGGATGTACTTGTAACTTTCTTTGACTGTGGAGCCAAAATAAGCTCTAAAATTGTGACTGACATTGTCAAGCTGACATTCAACCTTTGTGGCATCATTTGTCACTGTGACGAGGTTATTTCAGGGTTCAGAAGCCATTTTCACTGGGAGTATACATTATTTTGTCTACCCCCAAAGAACATTTTTTACTCCTCTATTTCCTGCAGGTCATAGGTAAGATATCCAATAATCCACATGAACCAGGGGCTGAACTGTGCTTTAATAATGTCTTATCAAAGCAGCGCTCCACAACATAATTGTAGCCGGAGTTGATTTGCAAATCACATGAGGGCTGTAATGAGACTCCTGCAGCTTATCTATGCTATCATTCAGTTACATTCATTACATTGCAAAACCCTGGAAATAACACCTGTATTGGCTTCTTGAACATCTCATTTTTAAAACTCTATATGCTGCAAAACAGCCTTCACTCTTCTGCGGCGGCTTTCTACAGGATTTGCGGAACCTGCTAAGCATAATTGAGGTTGGCCAGTAATGTTGAGCGATGAGGCCTGGCTCCAGTTCAACCCAAACCCAAATGGGGTTGAGGTCTGGACATCAAGCTCTAAAATATAATGGTATGCTGACTTATTTTGTGAAGACTGGAAGCGTCCACATACTTTTGTCCATATAGTGCATCCTCTCTGTAGTTGGGATGCCATGTGTGAGAGCATCTTATTTGCTGCTCTACAGGAGCTACAGGCCTCCGCTGTGATGGTTTTGGTTTAAAGGTGGTGTCGGTGTGCGACCCTCGTCAGACTCAGCCTGAGGGGGGGAGAAGAGGGCGGAGGTTTAAGCACAATCTGCTCACCATATGCTCAGTGGAGGAGGGAGGGGGCTTCACTCCTTTCGTACCTCACTCTCTCTCCATCACACAACAACACAAACACAGATCACTGAGGTGTGTCTGCTCAGAGCACACCGTTAATGCAGCATCCTCCACCCAGCCTCTTTCTTTCTGAAGGCTGAATGAGGTGTAGCATGACCGGAGCGATGACTGGAGACACGGGCCGTGTTCAACAAACCATACACCTGCTTCCTGTCTGGCTGCACATGCTCAGTAGGGCCCCAGGGGCGGACGCTGAGTGTCTGCCCCGCTGCTGCTGTGTGGACTGAGCCATTCCTCAATAGACCCCATCTGGCAGCGGTGACGGCTTCACTACAGCATGTGTGTGTGCGTGCTGGATGCTGAAACAGTCTAATCTGTGTTTTCTCTGCAGACCCCCGAGCTTCTGGAAGATTCCACCCACAGCCTATTATGCTGCAAAATCTGCTGGAGCTAATCCTAAACATGGGCCTGTGAAAAAACCTGAGTCTCACAGTCAAATTACCTCCACACCCACATCTACAAAAGTGCAAACACAGAGAGAAAGATATCAAACAAAACAATAACTGAACAACTGATCCGTTTGATTCGCTTCCTGTCATTAGACTAATGGATTAATTCACAATTTATTTCAGCTCTAATGGGAAGTATGTGTCATTTGTACTTAATGGATTACCACTAGAAGACAAAGTCTGCTCACAACATCTGATGTACCCACAAGTATAAATAGAGGTCCTGCATGTTTATCAGATGGGACTTCTGGCCTCCAGTGCGCATACAACACGCAGGATAAAGTGTGTGACAAGTGATGGGATCAGATAAGATCAGATGCTTCTTCGCTGTGTTATAGGAAGCTTATGGCAGAATGCTCTTTGCTGCTGAGTTTGTGTGTGCATCAGTGACAATGCCGCATGCGTCGTGTGTCACTGTGACGGACCCCTGTGGAATAGCAGGAAGGTTCACAGCAGGAATCTCAAACAGCAGGGAGTCATTTCACCATCAAAGACTTAAAAACAACAAAGCTGAGCCTATGGTACATAACCGCTGTGGCTATAAAGCAGGTGGAATACAAATGGAGCCCTGACGTCGTAAGCTGCTTTCTTCAGTCTGATATTCTGTTTGTGCTCGATTTTCCGTCGAGAGGCTTTCACCAAAGTGTTTCCTGACATTTTTATTCATGCCCAGTGGCCCGTGACATGTGACCGGGGAGATGACTCACAGAAATACATCTCACATATGATGCAATCGGGGATGTATTGCACACACCTGCAACACACATCTCAATGCCGTCGCCACCACCCTCATCATCATCACTACCAGAGTAGGCAGAGAGGGAGAGCATACAGGAAGACTTGTGTGCATGCGGTGTTACACAGTAGTGTGTGCAATCTGTTAACAGTGTGGGCTGCTCCTCTCAGATTCTCAGTCTGGGCTCAAATGGAGATCTAACTCTCATTCATTATTGGATTAGAGGCAGCACAACAAACATATCCACCTGGAGTGCTATGACAATTTATACCATCATATGAAGGCCTCAAAACATGCCTCATAGATTCTTCTTTTAAACAACTTTTGGTGACATCCACTGAGGCCAGATGAACTTAATCATACATTAATGACTTAGTGTCATTTTTAAAAACTAGGTAAATGTTAAGACCCGTGGTCGTATAAACATTTCTCTGTGCTTTGTGCTCTCCCTGAATAACCCTCTTTTACCTGAGTGAGTGTGTTTGAGTGATTGCAGGTTGTCCCGGGGAGCTGATTGGTTCCTGCCTTGACGCCAAGAGTTTCACCAGTTCCTGTGGGCTCTCCTCCGTTGTCCCAGACTCACAGCATGTGTGATTGTGTACTAGATGCGTTTGTTAATAAAACCATTAAAAAACGCTTCGCTGCTGGTGGTGCTTGGAGGATGGGAAGAGGCGAGTCTCATTTTCATGTTGCACCAGGGTTTCCCCTAGGCCTTGGTCGTAAGAGTCAAATATAAAGTCACACTTTAGGTTTCATGTTTCATATCCCTGGAGCTTAAACCTTACTGTAATGGACATTCTTCATCTGCCCACTGTTTGGTCTGCGTCTTGGTGTTTACACCACTGACACTTGAGCTGGGCTAGTTTGTGAGCATGCTAACTTCAGTAGATATGGCCACGTGAAGCGGTAAAGCATGAATTCTGATTCTTTGTGTGGTGAGAAAAACAAATCAATAATGAAAAGAACTTCATGGACCTACTCTTTTGTTTTTAGCTGTTTGATCATTCAGTGCAGCTGGAGCTGTCCACCTCCTCACGGTGCTGAAACAAACACGGATAGAGAGAAGCCAGACGGATAAAGTAGAGCCGTGTACAGAGGCTTATGCTTACATGCCACTTTCTATTGTCCGCCTGTTCAGCAGCTGTTTGATGCTGTACATCCCTCTCCCTGCTGCAAGCTCCTTTTTCAATCTCAGCTACGAGTCTCCTGAAATATTCATGTCTGTGTGATACTTGAAGATGACCAGTATTCATTTGCTCTCATATCTTCAGTCACTCGCTGTGGGTGCTCTTACTTTTGCGGTGTCAGATAAAATTTTAAAGTGACAGGCATTTACATATGAAGACAGAGTATACTAACGCCACAGACTGAGAAAACAAATAATAGTTAAAATACATACCTCTAATTTTGTGTTTGAGTTAATCAGCTTGTTCGTTTACTTAATCTAAAGCATCCGTTGACAGTTTAACACATTGTTTACAGCGACGTTTCAAACTTACAGGGGTTGGTGGGCTCCAAAGTGTGAGTTTAAAGCCACGTCACTCTTAAAGTAATTAAGGCCATTCACTGAAGTCCTCCTTGCAATTTCGTACAGCTTCAAAGCATATTCAGATCCATACAGGGGAGGCTGGACTAAGCTCCCTCTCTAATTAACACTAATTTCATCATCACTGCTGTTAATCATCAGACGTGATGAGCTGTGTGTGTTTGACCTCAGCATACATAATCAGAGCCAGACCGATACTCAATTTGTGGGGCTGATGATGATACCGATACCAAGGGTGTGAAAAATTTGGATATAGCGGCCGGGTATACTACTACAAAGGTAGCTCTAAAGCTATAGGGGGCAGCATAACTGTTTACTCATGATCACTATGCTGGACTTTGCTGTAGCTATCTTTGGCTGTAGAGACCAGCTGCCCTTAGCAAGTAGCTCACTTAGCTGTGGAGCTAAGTGGCCATATTGGCTGACTAAAGTCTGTCCGCACTGCAACCTCAGATGACCTGCAGGGTCATTGCGTCAACTGGGGATAAAGTAAGGACGTGATTTACAGCGGGTCTGACCTGGACTATTTATCCATGGGAGAGTCACGGTGGTGTGGGACTAAACCAGAGGTGATTGTAGGAAGGCATAACAAGACTGTTTTGATGAGTTTTACTTTTTCATTTCTATTGAGTTTGAATGTAGTGTGTTTTGCGATGAGTTAACGAGGCAAATAATTTCATCTTAGTCTGATTAAGAGAGAAACTTGAATTCAGAAGGTGTACAGTTGTGTTTTTATGTTTAGCAAGGAAAATAGGTGTACACATATTTCCTTTCTTGACTATCGTGAGTTTATATCTTATAACTTTTTAGACTAAGAAGCATACTTCACACTTTTACATTTTCCAGCTGTAACTACATGGGCTATGCTATCAGACTATTGCCTCTTGTCTGGTACAAAGTGGTGTTAAGAGACAGGATGGACCAGGGCCACCGATAAAGTCAACACTATTCTGTTTGTTTTTTGAATGTTTTAAGCTAAAATTCTGTCCATATCTTATAAATCACTACTTTCACAATAGGCTTTATTTTTCTAAAATGACATCAGAGCACTAAAACAGCAAACTTTGCAGAGAATTTAAGAATCAAGCATTACCCAAGCATCCTTTTCAGCATTATAATCTCTAAAGAAATTAAGTCTGTGCACAGCAGACAACATATAAAAAATAATAAACCCATTATGAATCTGGCATTTTAAAATGCCAGATTTATCCTTTAAAGGCCACTTCCTTTCATTGCAGTCAGGCGCAAATGGCACGAGTTGTGGATTAAAACAACATGCTGTATGACTTAACATAGTGATGTCTCTTGATTTTAAAATTACAATCCTACACATAAAATATTCAACCCAACAGATTTGTGCATAATCAAAAACATGAATGGTATATAAACAGCTATGACCTCAGTTTACCTTTTCAAAATGGTATGTGAGAGGGCAACAGAGTCAGTCAGGTGGTGTCAAAATCTCCTGAATATGCAGCAGAACAAGCATGGATTCAACAGGTCAAACTACTTGACCAATAAAGTCTTTGTGTCTGTAGTAAATCACATAGAGTTCAGACTGAACAACAACAAGCTACAGCAGAGAGAACACAGCATCATCACAGCATGGATGGAAACCAAAATAATGCCTATTTATTAGTGTAATCCCAATGGGAAATCCAAATTGCAGTTAAACGTGCTCATTAAAAGCTCCAGCAGACAGCTCCCTCCGCGACGAACAATAGGTGTTGTAGTGAGGAGGAGGGATGGATCTGTTTTGGGTGTAATAGTCTGACACGTTGCCAGAAAAACATCCCCATCGAACCCGACCAATAACAGCACTGCGCCACGATGCAGGAAGCGTTTGAACGGTTCCGTTTCACATCATTTAAAATAAAGAAAAATCGAAAACCATTTTTCATTAAAAATAAAAGCTGGTTCTCTTTCTCTCTCAACATTTTGCGGTGTGCTCCCTCCCTCGCTGCAGCACTCACTGACAGTCTGCACAGCCACCTTCCTCCAGCTCTGTAACTTGATGAAAAACGATTGCGCCACAGATAAAATCCCTTCGTTCACATCACCAAACGGACATACGAGGTTTAAAAAAAAACAAAAAACCGCATCTCTCACCTTGGGAAAAGCTTCCTGATCGCTGGCGTCTGCTGCTGATGGGGGGGTGCTGCTGTATGTGTGTGTGTGTGTGTGTGTGTGTGTTTTTCCTCCAATACCAAGAAACAAGAGAAACTCCCACCTACTCAGGGGCCGTCTGACAATTCAACACCTGCCTGAAGGCTGCTAAGGGAGCGACGAGGAATGTTTAAACTCTCAGACCGTTGTCTTTTTGCGTCTCACATGTCAATCAATCGATCATTGGTCGAGCATGTATACATATCTGATCAGCTGTCCACATCTGAATGACTCATTTTTGCAGGTGGGGTTTATATTAGGCAATATATATATATATATATATATATATATATATATATATATATATATATATATATATATATAGATATATATAGTATATATATATATATATATATATATATATATATATATATATATATACATATATATACATATATATATATATATATATATATATATATATTAAAAGAACTGAAAAGAAATCAGCAGGATGGTTTGAACAATGAGATACCACACCTTAAAACAAAATATGGATCTGTTCCACCTACAAAAAGCAGAATATAATAAATCTGTATCACCACGCTGACTGCCCTGTAAAATTAAATCATTGAGGATGTGTTGCCACCTACTGGAAAACTTCCTTTCTTGCACTGTTTAAATTAAGTTAGCATGCTCACCAGCTAGTCTAGCTCCAGAGTCAGTGATATAAACACCAACACTCCCCAGTACAGGTGCTCCAAGCTCCCAGTCCAGCCTGCTAGCTGCATGGCTAACTAAGCTAAGTCGCTGAGGGCAGCAACAGTTAGCAGCAGTTAGCAGTGGCTCCGGTTAAATGCTGCCCTGTTTTTCTTGGAATTAATTATAAAGGTTTATAAACATAGGAGGTAACTTCATAATGGCATAATTAACCTTTTATTGAATATAGTCAATATAAAGTGTTTATATGCACATTTATTTATAGCATAGCCTACTTTAAGTAATCTACTTTTTGCTTTTGACACTTTTAGTGTTCAAGTGTTTACACTGTTATTGCTATTTTACTATTTTATTTTGGAATATTTCATTTTTATGATCAATTCATTAAATAAATGAAAAATAAATAAATAAATAGATAAATAAATAAATAAAAAAATATATATTCTAAGAAATAGTCAATTCATGCAGATTTTCCTCCACAGAATTCGATGAGGATGTAGTCTGCCTAAGAGGGTGAGTAAATTGGACTGTACATTATATTGACAGGCGGGTAGAGATAACAATAAATAAAACATAAAGACCAGGAGAAAAAAAAAAACAGACGCATCCAGACCAACAGGCGGCGGTAGACAAAGGAGCAGACACCCCGGTAATGAGAGGAGACGTCGATGTGGCTCCACAGCACCTTGTGTGCGTTTGAATGAGCGAGCTGAGCTGCGAGCCGAGGCTCCGCGGTGCTGAACGGACAGCTCCTCCGCTCCCTGACGTCTGCAGGTAGGCAGCGATCATGACGGATTCACCGCATAATCGTTTTAATTGCGTCGTCATGGGAGTTAAATGACTGACGCCATCACTGGCACCGGTCTCTTCTGTTTCCTGGAGGAGGAAACTGCGATAGTCCTTGATTGAGATGCATATGCTTTCTGTCACCTGGGGCACCCACTGGGCTGCTCAGTGTTGTCACATAAGACCCAGGTTATGGTTTAATCTATGGCTGCTCCTTCATTCCTTCCTTCCTTCCTTCCTTCCTTCCATCCTTCCTTCTTGTGTTGGTTTGATTCTCTTGGTGATCGACACATCTCTTAGTGCTGTGGGTTAGGAGATCACAGTGAACATGGTGAGATATTCTTGGTATTCTCAGTGGCCCCTGGGAGTCCCCAGACCCTAGTTTGCAAAGAAAATTAGTTTTTCATCTGCAGCCGACTCTTTATTAAATGAGATCACATCATCTGTCGTGATGTCTTTTAGCCGAAAAGACGCTGTGTTTCTTTCACCAAGATGCTTCATGGGAGTAGATCTAAACTAAATCCTAGAATCAGATGTTATTGGTAGAGCTCTCAGTGTACTTAAATAAAACGAAAAACATGGGAAACAAACCTGAAAAAGGTAGGTGACAATAAACATAGAAAGATTTATATATTTGGGTTGTGATGGTATGAGAAATGTTCACAGTAAAATAACCATCTCAGAAATATCATGGTTTCATGGTACACGTATTACAGTTACTATTATCATGATCAGTTACAGTGACCCTTAACAGAATGAAAACAGAAGGGTATTTTTGGTTGAACAAATGCTTCATTCAGAAAATAAATACTGAATTTGCAATATATTTAACTCTAAACTGTAAGTAATCAGAGGATAGTATGATAAACCTAATATTTGTGAATCATTTACTATTGGGTGATGGTATCAATCTTTCTTTCTTTCAGAATAGATTTAACAACCTGATCAACACAATAAATGGTGAAAATGTACGTTTCTGCAAAGCACATTGGTGGAAACATAAGAGGCTCTTTATGTTCTGTGTGCTGTCTCGAACATTGGTCTCTCACTTGGCAGATAAAAATAAACATTTGGAAAACTCTTGGTATTTTCACGATACCCCTCTGTGCCCTCTTGCCCCTCAGAATGGTTGTGGTTGAGAACTCCCTCTGTAAAATGGCCATTTAGAATATGGCATCTTCAGCTGTGGGGATTTCTCTTGTGTTACTGCGGCAAGTCTGATATTAAATGCCATCGCCATTTATCTTTAAATACACATGGCCTCTGAAAAACCTCTGTTTGGAGGTTCCAACAAGGAATCGCTCAGGGCTCAGCGGTAGGGGCGAGGGGGTTATTCGGATCTGCTGTTAACTTATCCGTGGTTTGCACAAATGTAAAATGACAACATTTTATTGTGCTGACCTCTAACCTCTTTTTCATAGTAAACTTTTAAAATGGAGATTTAGTAGGTGTCCTTCATAATGACTCCTCTCCTCCGACAGTAACCCTCTGCTCACTGTGTCTTCCCTCTCACACAGACATGTTCACCAGGATGTTAAAACTGAGACTGCTCAATGCTGTAGCGCCTGCGTACTTCTTCATGGCTACAGCAGTCACCTTCATCTTGCACTTCTGCTTCTTCATCCCAACAATCTTCCCGAACCCGGACACGTCGCTGAGGGGGTCCACGACTCTTCACACTGTTGTTTTCCTTTTCTTGATGTTCAACGCGCTGGGAAATTACATAATGACTATTAAGTACCCTGCCGAGAGCGCCAACGAGACAGCGGTTCCGGTGTGTTCGCCGCACTGCTCGGACAAAGTGGACGCCCACTACCTCCTGAACGGCCGGCACTTCTGCAAACTGTGTAAGAAAGTCATCCTGAAGAGGGACCACCACTGCTTTTTCACTGGGAACTGCATTGGCAACAAAAACATGCGCTACTTCATCATGTTCTGCATCTACACGTCGTGCACCTGTTTGTACTCCTTGGTTCTCGGTGTGGCCTTTCTAACAGTGGAGTACTCCATCTCCTTTGAGAACCCACTGACCTTCCTCACCCTCCTCCCCCTCTCCACTGGTTACTTCTTCATGGGTGAGTTGTTCAGCTCTTCCACTTTGAGCCGATAAGTGAAAATACACGTCCTGGGATTTAAACATTCCCTTCTTTTCGTCTCCCCCCACAGGAACCATCTCAGGCCTGCAGTTGTTCCTGGTGCTGATGCTGTACGTGTGGCTCGGTATCGGCCTGGTCTGTGCAGGTTTCTGTTGCCAGCAGGTGCTTCTGGTGGCTCGGGGACAGACCTGGTGTCAGATGCAGAGGGGGCAGCTTGTGGAGAACAGCAGCCCCTGGAAAACCAACCTCAAGGACGTTTTTGGTACCCGCTGGATCCTTGGCCTTATTCTGCCCGTGCAGACTGTGGAGACGTTCTCTGACGACACAGATGCAAACAAACAGGACTGAGTGATAACCGCATCGATGGCTCTAAATAGGTCGAGAGTTGTAGAAAGCGCTATCTTGGGATCCATGTGGTGATTGATTTGAAACACTTAATGGATGCTTTATGACCTTTAAAGTTAATCCATGAAATAGTTAGCTGTTAGCACACATTCCTTTAAGGACAGGAGCCATATATCAGTGTGAAACTTTTGAATAAGCGCATAGTATAAGTGTGTTAAGTAAGTATCTCTTGACAAGGCAATATTAAGACTTATAGGTTGATTGTTTAGGACAGTGGTTCTCAGCCTTTTTCAAGTCGCGACCCACAAGAAAAATCAGGTTGGGGATTTTGACCCCCCTCCAGCACTGGGACTCTTATCTGACAACATCCTGAAAGTGCCAAAATAAAAGTAGAGTTTGTTTTGTGTGTGTCCAATCAGAACACATGTGAACACACTTTATCTCTTCCACAAACACACAATATTTTAAGGCAAACTATAATACCGATACAGGCAATGTTATGAAAAAAACATTCCCCAATCTGAAATACAATTTTTTTCTCCACAACCGTCTCACGATCCCTCTTGCGACCACCCTTTGGGGGTCTCGAACCCCGGGTTGAGAACCAATGATTTAGGACATCTTGCAGTTTACGTGCACTACCACATGCATCGGATTATAAAAATGGCTTTGCATAAGTGCATGCAATCACAGCTACGCGTTTTTTTTTATTATGCTATTTATTTGAACGGTAATACTTTAAATTAGGGTGCACATACTTACCATTTAATAGTTTTATATTGGTAGCTTATTGCCGTTTTATCGGTAAGTATCTAGCTTTTACTAATGCCTATTCTGCATGACCACATTCTACAACTATTAGGCCATTAATTAAGAGTTTTCGGTAAGCCTTTCTTTTACAGTCCCCTAATTACCAGGTATTTACCTGGTAAATTCATGGTAACACAGAAGTGTTACTAGGTAATTACCAATGGTAATAAGAAAGTGAATACAATACATAGTAACACATTTTTGTTTCCATATATTTACTGGGTAAATAGCTAGTAATTAGGGGACTGTAGCTACCTGCTTATTACCAGGAGTAATTACCCAATAACACATTCTAATTTACCATATAGTTACCAGGTAAATGCCCAGTATTTTGGCCATAGTTTCATTGTGTTTACTTTCTTACTACCATTGGTAATTACCTAGTAACACTTTAGTGTTACCATGAATTTACCAGGTAAATACCTGGTGATTAGGGGACTGTAAAAGAAAGGCTTACTGAGTTTTCCTTTAAAAACCTCCTAATTACTTCTTGTTGAGATAAGTAAGGAAGGTATTGCTCAGTATGGACTTTATAAGGTGTCATTATTCATTTATTGAAGTGCTGATAATGTCCATATAACTCTAAATTAAGTCTTTCTAATGAAGAATGTGTTCCCCATTCTAAAGTTAGTAGTTTATTAACCCTCACAGGTTCAATTAGTGCTTTAGTTATGAGTAAGACCTCACTTTAGAATGGTGATCATATTCTGAGTTTAAACGACTTCATTAAGAGTTTTTATTGATTATATATTACTAAATAATAAATAATAATATGGAATCATATTAATATTGAAGATTAACAAAAAACTAGCAATTAGAAAATGGAAAAATCATACTTATTGTTATTAAAGGGGTGCTATGTAGTTTTGAAGAGAAATTCAAACTCAGAATTGTATTATTTACAATATTAATGAGGTAATAATACAAACTCAGAAATATTTATCTTTTCCATAACCGAATAAACAAACTGAGGAAAGGGTTTTTTAGTCCACAAAACATTTCTCGAGCTTCAGAGCAGAACAGTGTTGCGGCATTCTCCTACACAGCTGAAGTAGAAGGAAATGTTTTGTGGTCGACATCGTGGTAAACTACTGAGTTTTCATATTTGCATGTGTGCCCTTATATAAAGTGTTACCATTCAACACCTATGCCATTGCTCTGAGATTACCAGTAGAGTGTTATTCTTCCACACTTCCTTGTAGGATGCTACGATGTGACATTCAGGAACTTTGTGGTAGCTTTTACAACAATAATATACTCTGACGTTAAGGGCTAGCAGACAAGGAAACCATGATATGTGTCTACAGCGTAAACTGCCAGGCTTTGACGACACTGCTCTGACAATAAGCTCTCCCATGTTAAGCCTGATGTTTTCTACTCAAGTGAATGTGACTCATGATGCTTTGATGAAGGCGAAGTAACATGCTCCTTTATAAGAATGGGCGGGGAAATGAGAAGATGATAATTATTATCCAGGGTATTATTCACAATGTGCCATAAACTCATGCTTAGAGATGACCCCAAAGACGAGATATATCCACTATACTGCTAATGATAGGGCGCTCTGTATGATACCAGTAGGGACTTTTCACTGTTATGCTGCAACATATTCAACATCATGTCAAAGATGTTTTGGACTTCAATAAATATACTTTTTAGAGCTATTTTGTCTATTCCTGTTATACCAATAAAAGTGCTCAAATCACAATCTAAGTATCTTCTTATTTTATTTATTAAAAACTACACTCTGAGCAAAATAGTTTACCGGGTTTCATTTCTTTTTATCAACTTTTTTTTTTTTTTTTTTTAAATATTAGGCGAATTATGTGGAGCAAACTCCTGAACACTGTCTAACTTGCCACATTTTGGGGTGGTTGGGTTTTTTGTGTTCATTAGTCTCTAAATCCATTTATTTCTGTCCTACATTTTGTCTATCACTTGTAAAGCACTGTGAATCACATTTAAATTGCACTGAAAGTTGCTTTATAAATAAAGTTTGACTGATTGACGGATAAAGTGAAATAAATGACTGAAAGGAAGTAATCTTCAAACAGTTTTTATGACAGTTCATTGTTAGTCAAAGTGACTTTTGCTAAAGAAACGATACAGAAAGCACATTTCACAACAAGAAGAAGAAACAATCTCTTAAAAGTGACCGTAAAATTGTTTTTGTAACCCTCCTTCTGCCCTTTGTAACCAAAAATGCCTTCATTATGTCTTAGTTTTAAAACTATGCGTGATTACAAAATGTTGCAACGGTACTGATGCTGAAATAAATAAGACAGCAATTAACCTCAACTTAAAATCTAAAACTGAACTGTTTTATGTTTTAACTTGTCTACATGCTATTCTCTACAACAACTAGGATGTATTTCCTAATCAGGGCATGGTTTATTTTGATTCGAAGAATATCAGTTCTTTGGAAACCTTAAAGTACATTCAAATTCCTTCCACGTGAAGTTCACAAGCTAAGCTGTTCAAGCACTGATATGAAATACAAACATTAACATATCCAAAAAGGCACAGGCATCCAGATAAACATTTATATTCACATTGTTTTATCAAGACACAATGCTCATTTAGGGGTACAAGTCGTAACATTTTCCTAAAAATGTTGTCAGTAATCTTAAAAACTAAAGTGCAAGATTCTGTAATATGAAACGTAAAGGACCTACTGAGCTGTCATTTTCTTTGCCTTGAAGATTCAATAAATACACATCACTCGAAGCTTAAACAGCAGGAATGAACATGGCAACAAAAAATGCAAAATGCAAGAAATATTATGTGGCTACAGCACTTGACTTGCTACAGTTTATGCTTTTTGCAAATACCTACAAAAATCTTTAAGGTGTGTTTTGAGAAAAGGAGTTCGCTTCACTGCAGAACAGGCAAACGTGTTATAATGTGCTTGGTTTGTTTATGTTATTCACACAGCTTTAGTGTTGGTCAGAAACATAACTTTGAATAAATAATACTGACATCAAGTAACAAAATTATTAAAAATATAAACAAAGTTATGGTTTTGCCATCCGTCTGGACTCTCACTGTGAGCCAGCCTTAAGAATATGAGCTCTAAATATGTACACTTCCTTACAAAGGAGGCATGTGCTTACTCAATTTAATTCACCATCCAATTCAAAAACAAAGTAAACAAAAGAATTAGACATTGTCCTATTCGTAAAGGTGCTTTAGGTTTTCTATTTGAAAAAGTAAAGATGATGCTTATATTTCACTCTAAAGCCAACACATTCAAGGCATGTATAAAGATTTAACCCCATGTGGCCTCACATGTTCTGTAAGGCATGCGTTTTATGCAATCAGGAGTTCAATATATAGAAGCCATAGCCCTATTGCAAGTGATACTTGCCATTTCATTGCAGGAGAGGCAAGAAATTTCATTATAGGCAAGGGTTTGAAATGTAAGCATGCTTCTTAACTCCCACTTCAGATTAGTGGTGGCGCTTCAGCTTCGTGTTAGACCAGCAGTTCTAAATGTTTCTCGTTCTGCAGCCTGCAAATTTAAGACTCTCCTGACAAAAGTATACACAGTTTGGTTATAAGTTATTCTTTTAGTTGTAACTCTAGATGCTGTAATGACTAAAGCTTTTCCTGTGAAGATTTCGTGATATACGTTTTCACATTCAATAAATCACCTTGAGAAGCTCTGATTGAGAACTGCTGGTCATGTCCATCAATATACTCTATCACTCCAGGATTATTTGCGCTTTCGCTCCCTATTGTTCCTTGTCCGCGTGCTGCAGGGAGAGCTGCAATTTAGACCAGAGCTGCGGGTCACCGCTGCTCAGAGCCTCCAGCAGCAGAGCTGTCTGCTCCTGAAGCTGCTGCAGCTGGCCTTGCGTGCGCTTATTCTCCTTGATCAGCTGATCCGTGCGCATGGTGATTCCCAGCAGGCCTGATTTGTTGAGAATGTTGTAGGTATTGCTGAAGCGTTTCTGTTTGTCAATGTCCATTGAGGAGGGATCCTGGTACTTTTCAGCATTCATCCTGTCGCTGTCAATCTCAGTCCTCAATTCATCTGTGTAGGGCAGCAGAGAGCTGGTCCCTGCCAGCGGGGAGAGAGACTTGTCACTCAGCTGCTCCTGACTTTCAGCTGCCTGTGAATGGTTGTTTGCTGCTTCAAAGTTGGAGATAGGTTTGACTGGAGTCTGCAGTGCTGGCTGTGGGCTGGGGGAGCCATAGAGCCGGTGGCTGCGGTGGTGCCTCCTCTGCCGCTGGTCATATCTTGATGTGGAACTCATCCTCAATTTGGATGATCCCACCCTTTTACTGGGAGTGTCCGCAGGGTGTGGAGCGATTTTGGGATAGGACTTGAGGATGGGCATGTAGCTTTTTGATTGTCGGATATTTTCAGAGCCTGTCTTTGGAGAGCTGCTGCTACTATTTGATACCATGGGCTGAAGAAGAACCACCTGTGACTGAGGCATCACTTCTAAGGAGGAAGGGAAGCCCCACTGTTTCTCTGCTGGAGCCATCTGTGAAGGCTAAAGAAAAAAGAAAACAGTCCTTTAACATCATGTTTAAGTGCATTTGAGCAGGATGCAAGTTCCTGTGATGCAAAACCTGAAACTGCTGTCTCGGGCAATCAAATTTCAGAGGAAAAATACCAAAACGTCAGACATGAGTAATGAAATAAAAAGCACGAGGCAGAGGCACACATGCTGCTGTTCTTTACCTGCTTTAAGACAAAGTTATTCATGATGATCATTGGAGACAGTCCTGGGTATGACCCTCCCATCACAGCAACTTGCGGACCAGCCGGGTCCTGGCCGAGAATCGACCCGTTTCTTCCTGCATCTTCGGAGTCAGTCAGATCGACTGTGCTGAGGTACTCAGAGCTGGCATCTGAGGAGAAGAAGACAAGTATATGGGTCTCATTGTTTCCTAAAGCAACACATCAACCTTTCTATTGTGAACCTGAGGCAAATCATTAGCACTATGACAACGGTGGCAGATGTAGATAAGCATCGGGAAAAGGATACCATCAACCTGATGAGAAGGGCTAATCCAAAACCAGGTCAGCCTTCAGATTGTAAATAATAGTCATAAGGAGAATTGACCCAGTAGAAGATAACCTACATAGAAAATGTGACCTAGATCTCTACATTTAATTAGGGTTGACCTTGTTTTTGACTTGGATCGTTTCTTCTTATCATGAAAATGCTAATTATATAAGCGTACACCCAATCACAACCTTGTCAACATAAAACATACACTGGGATAAACACAAAACTTAAAGTATTTACAGGTGCTGTAAGTGTTGTTGTTATTGAAGCTAACTTCCTGTTTTGCAGTTAGCAATCCCCTCTCTCCTCTCTACGTCACCACTTGAACATGCAGTTGTAATCTTTACACAAGCAGACATGACTGCCTCTTGTTTTCTATCCTGGTTGGATGATGTGGGCAGGGAACCATAAATATCAATTACAGCAGCTTTAAGGAAAGGGCAACGCAATTGAATCAAACCTGAGAAGCCTGAATCTCTCTCGAGGTCCGACTTGGACGCTCCAAGGTATGTTGCCCTGGTGAAGGCTGATGTCCTGTGCCTGTTGGGGCTACTAAAACTGCTCATGGTGTTCTCTTCTGAAAAAAAAAGAAAAAAAAAAGAGAAGAAGTAACTGACATGAACAAAACACTTGACAAGAACAAAGCCTACCATGGCTTTGATATAGTTTGACGTACTTTTTCCCTTAAATTAAAAAGGTATGTGAAAGCAAAGACTGTAATATAGCTTAACTACAATCCAGTGAGACTTAAAAAGTGAAGAGACAGTCAACTTTTAACTACAAAGTTGCTTGCGCATTATTTACACTCCATTACTAGGTTTGTTTCCATCTTACTCAGCCAGTTTAGGTTCTTTATTGCACAGAATTGTTAAGCTCACTTGGTGGCGGAGGACATTTAACAGACTGAATTGCTATTTAATCTGTGCTCACATAAATTATCGACAAGTAATTTATAGCTAATGACTGGTCACTGCAATCTCCCTGATCAGTCTACTCTATACTTAAGGCAAGAAAATCAGAAGCATCACAGGCACCCTGCTATAAATACGTACCTACCTAATGTAGTTATTATTATCATTACATTGATGATTATTTTCTTGACTTATTGATTAGCTGTCCAGACTAAAACATTTCAGAAAAAGATGTCAGTCAGTTTCAACAGGCCAAAGATGTTCAGTTCACTTGCACAGATGAGAAAAGAAACCAGAAAATATTCACATTTAAAAAGCTGGTATCAGAAAATATGTGCCTATTTGTTCATTAAAGAATACATCAAAATGGTCAATATATTATCAAAATAGATGGTAACCAATAAAACAGCTGATAGGTTATGAGTTAAGCTTTAACTGAAAGGGCTACTTTAAAATGCTTTGGTGTTGAGAACATTATGATACAGATTTGTGTTTCTAGCATTGTGCGGACCATGTTTACCAATGAACATCCCCACAATTGGATAGGACAAAATACTCAACTGATTAACATAAGCCCATGTTGTTATATAAATATTCTTAAAGTTAAAGTTAGTTAGGTGGCAATAATAAAGTTATTTATTTATTGAACTGAGCTTGACATAAAGGGCCTGTTTACACCCACGCAGCCAATCTGACTGACGCACAGAGCTGCTGTTGTGTTAAGTGATGCATTTCACAATTGCTAAAAGCCAAGTAATGACGAGAAGTGTCAACGCAAAGACAAAAATAATAAGTTAAGGGTACAAACTGCTAAACATTCATGACTTGTTTACAGCTAGCTAACCGAGCATTAATGTTGTTTACACACGCAACTTCGCCAGCAATTGTCTGTTTACCACAGTTAACCTACTGGTGACTGCCTCACACTGCTTAACTTTGACTTTTTTAGACAACTGTGCAGCTGCAAGTACTTAATTATTTAGCAGGTGGGGTGCAACATTAGCTGGCTGTTATTGTCTGTACCCACGGTAGTCTGGCTCACTATTTACTGCCCTGCCCTGCCCCTGACCTGTTAGCTCAGTTAGCCAGCTAGGTGACGCTAGCTACCGTATCTTTAGCTTATATATACAGCACAGCATGAGACAGTCGATAAGCTATTTGGCTACGAGAATTATTTTAGGAGATCTTACCAAGACGCCCTTTATGTGGAAACAAATATCCGTTTATTATGGCATCCAGGGTTGTTGTTTCGACTCTGGTCTCACGTTAGCGTTTTCTGCTTCTTCTTCTGTGGTTTTATGGCAGCTGGCATTCCTAATGCGGCATTACTGCCACCTACTGGAGAGAATACGCTCCTACAGTGGCGTATTTGTGGTATTTCCCCCCATCACTCTTCTTCTCCGAATAAATTAATACATACATAATTAATTAAATAAACAAATAAATAAGTGTGATTTTTTTAAAATTGTAAATAAATAAATAATCCCCCTTGGTTGGCCACTTATAAAACAGTGTCTTTGTCCCACTGCCTTGTTGTTGTTATTTTCGTAGTGTTTATCATTTTCTAATGCGTCACAGCCTCCTAATATGGACAGAATGACTCGTTCTTACTTTTACTATGTATAAAACATTGTCAACAGTCTTATATAACATCAATAAATCACACAAGAAAAGCTGACAACCATAACAATTTAATTAAAAAATAAATATTCAACTGAAACAAAAATACTAACACAGTAGAAATGTTTTTACATTTTCATAGATTTTCTTCGTGTAGTACATGAAAACAAAAAAAAAACAAAAAAAAAAAATTACAAGAGAACATCCTTTTACATAACCTACTTCAACTGATCCCTTCCTTAATGCAGTGTTTCCAAAAACAGACAAAGGAAGACACCTGTGGTCTGGGGCTTATGGTGGTCTTGTGTCATCAAGGTGGACACAAATATGCACTGTTAACAGCACAAAGCAGAGAAATGCTTTTAAAACTGCGAGAACCCTCAGTCACAATAAGATAAGAAAACAATAATTATAATTGATGCTCTTTAATAGGCATCAATACGTAATGTGAATTGCTTGAGGGTGCTGATAACTGTAGTATCCATATGCCCGTTCCTACTGGGCTTGTCATGTTGGCTCTGCAGCCCACTATGCACCTCCTGCTGTGCTTTTTGAAATGTACTGATGTCTGTATTGTTAGAACACTGTCTCTTGCAGCAGGCCTGGTTATCTAGAGCTGTAGCCACTCATTAGGAGTGCATGCACGTTTTTTAACCTGCTCCTTTTTTGAAGAACATATTCAGCCATGACTCAGACTTCATTTATAAAACATACATAACTAACGTCGTATCCAACCTGCCAAAACAATAAAGAAAAATTTAGCCTTTTGACAATTTGATCAGTTATTTATTCATACACACTCATCTGTAGGAATAAAACTTTTCTTATAAATATTGTTCTTATTCAGGAATTTATTGACAGTAAAACACTTTAAACTCAAGTCTATTCTTTCAGAAGTGATTGGTAGAACATTTGAATAAGCTGATGAAGTGATGGGACTTTCCAGTAGAGCAGTTTTGATCACTGTTTCTACAGACACTAGAGGGAGACATTACATTATTGCATGTACAAAGCAGCTGCACACCCAGTCCAACATATGCTGCTATGACAAGTCAAGGCTTTTTTGGAAAAAATGTCCGACAAATGATGGCAAACTTTTTAAAGGTTGCTGGTCCAAATATATTCAAGCTGTATCAATAAATATAGACTTTAAAACACCTTTAAATACCAAAGAAATTACCAAATTACATTAAGTGACACAGTTCTAACTAGGATAAAAGAGAAGGCATTGGTCTGTTTGGTTCTACATTGCACTGGCTCCCAGGCACGTCCATCGTGTCAGGTGTGTAACAGCAGTGTTTCCACCAATCAAAACACACTTCCTGTTGAAGCTCGTCATCACAAACACTGGGCCCATCGGCAGGAAGGGCGTGTCATCGAAACATCCCAGCTGTTCAAGCGCCGGCTGCAGGCACAGTATTGGTAGGAGGCTCTTGATGCTGACGCTTGGTTGGAAATAAATAGTGAGCCACACTGCAACAGGGGGTCGGGTTGCCACTGCAGTTACCTGCGAGGGATCTGGCACCTGAAACACACATGGAAGAACAATGCATCTTTAATGCTGTTAATTGATAGTGAGAAATCAAGACCGTCTCCCAAGAAGGTGCCATCACCTGTCGCAGTCTTTTGTTTTTTGTCTCTCCTTCCTCTTCCTTCCTCTTCCTCTTTCTCTTTGCCGTCTCCTACAAGATGAACAGAATTACCTATAAGCAGCCATTTGCAGCTGAGATTGGAAATAAATATTGTTTTGAACAAGATATTCATGCTCTTACCTTTCGACCTTCACAATAGGTTTCCTCATTCTGAAGAACAAATGAAATATAAATAAATCAATAAATTAGAAAGAACATCCTTGTGAGTTTATAGTCACTGTAAGTATTTTCCAACCCTGTCTCTTAGAAATACGCTCATATAAAAGACCCTGAAACCTCTGCGTGTCACTGAAGTAATCCTCTATGTCAGTATCAGTCCCAATGTTGTCTGCTGCTCAGCCATAGAACTGCGGCATGATGTATTTGTTCGAATCGAAAAGGAAAGCAATAAAAACTACTGATCACAACATAAATTTCGCCTACAAAACTCAACGCTGGATTAAGTTCACTGGCAACAGTTTTTCTGACAAAGCATTTTTGTAATAAACAAATCTCATGTGGAGGAGGCCCACATCTTTCATGTGGTTAGGTTTAGGCAGCAAAAAGCACGTTTTGTATGGACAGAAAAAAGTTGTGGTTTTTCTTTAAATGCTAATAAAGTAGCCTAATCCTCTCTGACAAAACATTTTTGTTGCCTAACTCTAGCCAAGAAGAATCTTAAACATGCTCTTGTTGCTCCGAGTGGACATTGTGGGAAAACAAATAAAACATATTGTCAGCGAACTTAGCGGTAGAACATTCGATGTGGACATTCTGTTTCTTGGCGTCTACATTTGTTAGAAAATGCTTCCTCATTGTGTCGATAAAAGATCATTTCTAGGAGACAGGGTTTTGTCTTTGCATACTTGTGAATATATCATGTCACAAATTATGACTTGTTTTCTTACCTACATTCACATGTCTGGTGCTCCACAAACGTCATCTCAACATATTCTTTATCCGGCTCTGATGGCCTGATTTTCAACAGCTGAGGGACGAAGCGTGTCAAGATTTTCAATAGACTTCAGCCACAGTACACACAGTAGAGGATCAGACAAATATGACACTGTCCATGTCCAGTACCTGCATGGTGACGTTTGTGGTTTGGGTGGGATGACACTCCAGGTTTTCGTCGCCACAGCAACCTGCACACCTCACCAGCGGCACACAGGAGGGGCTGTAGATGTGCTCCACCTCTGTCGGGTACTCGTGCACCACCTCCACCAGCTTCTCTATGGTCCGGCAGTAGCTGCGACCCCACACCTCTTGGAACATCAACACTATGGAGGAGAGTAGAAGAATGATTGTGGACCACTTTGCACAAAAAAAGAGAAAACGAGTCAGCTTTTGCTTCATATGAGGAATCTTGCACAGATAATGATACTGTATATTTACAGAGCCACATTATCATCTGTCCACCTATCTGCTTACATTTAAAGTATGCCCTTCACATATTCAAGACAGGAGTAATGTGGTCAGCTAGTGAATTAATCGCAATTCTCCTAAGAAATATCCCAAAGACAACCAGTGGAGGGTTAAATAATAAAATCAGGGGGAAGGTGAGTGTCTTCAGTTGGCTCTGAGAGGCTGTATGAGTCACGATCTCAGTGGTATGAACCCTATTTTTACTCAACTAATACAGTATTTGTATGGGTGACTTTCAGTTTTACCAAAGACATATTTTAACACAATATTTTTACTATTACCGACTTACGGATACATGGTACTGCTATAGACGAGCAGTATCAGTGTGTGGCTCAATAATCCAACAATGGCAACCTTATACCATGTCCACAGAAACTTAAAACCAGATGCAATACGCCTGTTTGTATCCTGTTTTCATTCTGCAGTAAAAATGTTTGTTTAATGTACAGTAGGCTTTCCTGTGGGGGTATATGTGTGAAAGTGTCCCAGTTGCACAGACCGTGGGGGAAGAACAGGGACCACTACGGCCGAACAAACAGAGAAGGAAGAGAAAACAAACATTGGAAACATGGCCATGAACAGAACCCTGCTGGAGCTGGAGCTGAGCTGCCCCGCGGGCACCTCTGGGACTGCAGTGACCCCCGGAGGTCACCGAATGGAGCCTGACACCACAACAGCCGTTTATAAAAGGCAGACAGGCTGGGAGGAGACGGCTGGGGAAGCTTCTATGGCAGGCAGATGAGGCCACGAACCATAATGTTGTACAGTGCAGAGGGCCAGTTCACTGGCCAGTTGCAGTTCCCTGAGCTGACTTCATGTCTGCTTCTCATCTGGACGATTCTGTTAAATGTCAAATTTCTGCAAGTCTTTTAACTTATTTCCCTGTTAGAGGGCTTAATTTGCAGTGATGTGAGGGAGGAAAAGGATATGAGCTGGGAAGGTAAGCAGTTGAGTCATCCCAGCTAGCTCAGACATGTCCTGCTCTTCTCTAAATTCAAATCAGATTCACTGAACTTCCTTACATGGTTAGCTAATTGATATTTCTCAACAGTGCATGACAAAAAGAGGGTAAGAGAATACTCCTGTTTTCGCAGGTATGTTGTCAGAGCTGGCACAAGTCATTTGCGTTGCGTCAGACTTCATCAGAATGATTTTCTTTTTTACCACAGACACTGTAAGACCATGGCTTGTCAAAAAAGTTTGGGAACTACTTTTTCTGAGTAACACTTAGAAGCGATTTTGGGAATGAGATGAGGAGCAATTCTTACCTTCAGTTGTATTGTTTATCTCTAACAAGGGCAGACTCTGAAAAAAGAAGAGAAAAAAACACAATTACTTATCCAATCGTTGTGGCCGGAATACATAACTTAGTGTAGAACCCCTTATCTTTTTAGCTGGGTTGAGACTGATAATAGCAAACATAAACTGAAAACTGGAACGTGTCTGGTGGTGAGATCTGGAACTACAGTGAACTAAAGCAGACAGTCACACACCTTCTTTGTTCACCCTGCAGTGAAAAAAGTCTCTCTGACATGCAGCTGATCCAGTGTTTCACATCACTCTTCCTCTGTGTGCCCTACTGTTTAGGTTCAAAACCTGTTTCCTGTGGTGTAAGATTCATCTCTCTATTTATTTTCCCATTGATAGTTTCCCCTCCGTATTTTTTCCCATCACTCAGTGATAAACAGAGTGCATTTCTCATTCGCCTGGGAAAACACAAAACCTCCAGTTGACTCCATTTCAGGAAGGGACATCTACGTTGTGACAAAATACCCTTTGGCAGTGGACCTGGACTGGTGACAGACAACCATCATGCATCTGAAATCTCCCCTCATCGCTGGTGTTACATTTCACACACCTGATGACATTTCTGCTATGACACTGATAGGGAGATTAACTGCGAGCGGTGGACCAAAATGTTGTTACATAATAGCAAACAGACAGATAAGGACTTTCCCAAATGATGAAAACAAGGACTGTTACTTCTTCCACAACGTTTGTGCTAACTACATCTACTCTCTGTTCTGTTATGAAGGAAAATTAGTGTGAGGATGAGGATAACATCAGTCAGCATGGAGCTACTCTCAGCTATTTTTTCCCAAAGAATGTGATTAAAGAGGAATGTCCTGCTTTGATGATGATGATGATGATGCATTCACACTCACAAACATTTCAGAGGTTCCTGTCACTGAGATAAGTGTCTTTTCGGACAGATCTGTCTTCTGAGCAGCAGAACATCATGTGTGACAGATATCAATAGATACACAAGAGCTTCCAGGCAACCACTTAGGCTCAGTACTCCCTGTGATAGCAGGATCTGTTCTTTTTCCCCCCCCGAAAGTCATCTGGCCAAAATGTACAGCTGTTCCTCTGACAAATGAGTTGCTCTATAGAGTGGCGTTCACTGAACTGTGTCGCCTTTACAGCAGCACCACAGGATATGAGCTCCACGAGGAGAGTCTGCTACACACACAGCATGGGAAAGTCACAGTTCAGTTTAAGTTTTTGTGAAAAGTCACTTCCACTCTCTGGGGCATTGATTATTTTTTTTATCCTCTCTAGCAATGCCAGGCGGATCAAATAAATCCTTTTCCAGCGTTAATTGGCATATGATCTGCCCTCTCTCTTCTTGTCTTTGGGTGTTCATGAGGTCTGCTCCACATCACAAGGGCTTCTTGGCTCTGTACTCAGTTGCCGTTCAGAAATGTGGTGAGGTGGGGAGGATTTCTGACCTCGGTCATGGGTTAAGGCTTGACATGGCGAGGAGGCATCTTTGGCACCTCGTGTGGTTGAGAACAGAGGAGTGAGCTGGCAGCAAGAAGCTGCCAGATTATAAAAGGCTGCATGAGGATCCTCACGTAGCCATTTCTTCCCTCCTTGTGCACTTACAGCATTACAGAGTGATTAATGGTGACTCGGAGGTAATTCAGCTCTGGTGGAAAGGGAGAACCACTTTACATCAGTACATGTGTATAAACTTGTCCAGTAAATCCAAGAGGCAGGATTGCTTTAAGTAGTCCTCTCAAGGTTTCTTTCACTTCATTCCCTGATGACCCTCTTCAGGGAGTTTTTTCTTCTCTTTGTCGTGTGTCATTTTCATTTATTGTTTTCATAATGTGGTGTTAAGACCTTTGAGACTAACTGTGATTAAGGGCTACACAAACTTGACTTGACCTCACTATAAATTCTTCTACTCTTGGCTAATAATAAAATACCTCGAGTCCCCTGAGTTGCATGAGCAACATCAGGGTTTTGGACAACACAACAACTGTTGTGAAATCATTTAAAATGTGACATTCCAATCCTGGTGAAAAACATCACATAGAATCAAAATATCTCCACTGTGGTACATTTTGTAAAACTGGATTTCCCACAACATATATTGCAGCAGATGGAAGATTAAACGTTATAAAGTTGGGCGATGCACAATAAAACAGCCCTAAAAGCAGCTGTGGAGGGAAATAAAAACATATAAAGCTGATTAAATGCAGCCAGAGGTTGATTTTATTAAAACTTTTCCAGCAACATCCTTTGCGCAAAACAAAAAATCCATACGACAGAGGATGCTAGAGTAAGGAAGACGTGGTGAAGTTACATAATGTTGGAATGAAAAAAAGAAAAGTGTTCAACCCACACAGGTTTGACTGATCTCTGTTAAGGCTGTTATGCAGAAGAACTACTGACCTTAAAGGAACAATTACTGTCACTTAATCAAATAATCCTAAGAAAAAGGTCAAATATGCCTAAATTGGTACATTAAGGTTGCTCATTAATCTGAACTGCAACCATATGCCTTCAATTCATAGTATGACATTGTGAAAGGAAAAATAATATTACATTTGAACTTCACTGTCATATGCAGTTTTCATTTAATAAATTACTTTAAGATTGTCATTGATTAATTATCTTATATTTTGTACTCTGTACATCTGGTTCTCAGTGACCTTTTTGCCAACCTTTGTTTTACCAGACTGCTTTGCAAATAGAAGGTCAGTGAGTCATACTCCCAACCAGTGTTTTTCAATCTTATTGCTGGGCAGCTCTGTCCTGCATGTTTTAAATGTTTTCCTGCTCCAGGGGAGGTGTTTTTGAGTGGGGAAACATCTCAAAAATGTGTTGAAAACAATGCTCCAAAAAACTAGGGGCTAGCGTATAATCAGACTAACCACTACCTTATGCTAACTGTAACTAGTTAGCTATTTTTATCTGTGCAGCAAGTGGTCCTATTAGTTGTCTCTGCTCGGACTGGGAGCTCAGAGCACTGGGGAGTGTTTGGAGGACCACTAGGAGGAGAAGGTTTTCAGGCCCAGAAAGGGTCCAAATAAGGGGGGTATGCTGCGGCAAAAGGACCATGTTCAGCAGCCTTGTAGCTAGACTGTGACCGAGTACAGCCTCTGAGAGAGACAGAAGCCAGTTTGACGTCAGGTAATACAATACAGAGGCGATTTACAGCGGTTCCGACCAGGTGTCTGACTTAAGAGATGACAACAGAGACGGGAAGCAGGAGATGAGCAAAAGACAGATTATTACCACTTGAGGTACAATGTAGTGCAACACAGGCTGGACTTGGGCTAGCTGGTTAACATGCTAACTTTAGTATATATCTCCTCAACACATGTCTTTGAAATTTCTTCATATATTGATTGATAATTTTAGTGACTTTTTGACTATTTTATACTAAGATTCTTCTCTCCAACTCCTGTAAAATTACTATAGCAGCCACTGCGGTAAAGAAACTGGGGCATTTAGGGGTCAACAGGCTTGATTGCAAAGCCATGTTAAAAACTGGTCTCCTATGTTTCTGAAGTCTCCAGTGAAAGTCTGTAAGCTGCTGGCTGAGAGTCTGCTTCATCCTCTGGGTCAGATCAGAGGACCTGTCGTGTCCCTGGGCTCCTGCTGTCAGGCCCGAGAGGCTCCGGCCCTCATTACTCTCCACTCCCACACAGCTGAACTGCGTCATCTTTAACCTCTTCGCTTTACTCCATCTGTCAGAGGAAGGGCAGCATACGTAGGGAGCAAAAACAAAACATGATGGGGACGCAGCGTTATGGTCATATAAGATTTTTCAACTTTGAGGGTCAAGCTGGGGAGCAGGGGTTGACGGGCAATTCAACAGCAGGTACGCTGGCCGGTAGCCAAAGAGATCTGGACAGCTGCTAGTTTGTTTCACAGTGTGTTTCCTGAAGAGTATTGGGACTGACTTATAGATGTAAAGTAATAAAACATGCAGGCAGGTTTCTTTGCAATGTTAAGCCTAAATGGATAGGACGACTTCTTGTGATGTGACTGGACTCGAAGACAGTGCAGTCATCTGGGTTTTTCATCTCCTTTCAGTTGCACAACAGCGACAGTGAGAGTGAGCCATGTTTTGGCGTGTTCTGTTTATTTAGATCGATTGAGAAACACTGTTCTGTTTTGTCTTTTCAAAAGTCCTGCAGTTCTTTGGTAGATAATTCATTTTAGCTGGAAGACATAGTTTGAACAGGAAAAAAAATTAAAAACATGAAAACTGATCAGAAGGAGAAGAAAAAGAAGAAGAAGAAGAAATATTTTCTGGAGTAATAAGAGGTATAAATGGATTCTACTACAGCTGAACTATAAGATCTATGGTCATCTCATGAGGCTCCATCATCATCTCTGACTGCAACCAATGATTTTCTTTGTTGATTAATTCTGCAGATTATTTTCACACTCAACAGATTCATCGTCGAGTCTATAAAATGTCAAAACAATTGTGGAAAATGCAATTCTCCAGAGCCCAGAGTGACATCTTCAAATTGCCCAACAAACAGTCCAAATGACAAAGACTCCGTGTTAACTATCATAAGTAACAAAGGAACCTGAAAACCCTGACAACCCAGCAAATGTTTGACATTTGTGCTTGAAAAATGACTAAAACAATCAATTATCAACATAGTTGGCCACAACCACAGCTTTCCTTCTGATTACTTTGTAACAAGCACAGACTTTCAACAGAATCATTAGTGAGCAACTCCTTAAAATGTGGACTAATTGAAGGCTAAGATAATCAGAAGCGCTCTGTTCTTGGTTTAATTTGGGCCAGCTTTGGAAAACCCCTCTTCAATTCTTTTTAAGATTGGGCATAACGCCATTGTTTACATTGCTTTCCAAAAGGGTCTACTTTCAAACGTAACCTTATTCGGTGAGGGTGACAGTGTGGATAAACAGACCAGATGAGACGCAGGCTTGTGGTTTGGTAATGTCTGTCAACTACATCTGCTGCTGAACAGAGTTTGGTAATTCAGGGGAAGTATACAGAGGGCAGCTTTTTTCTGCAAAATAAAAGATGGAAAGGCAAAGCTGGCAAACATCCCAGCGTTAATCCAGACCAGTAAAGCACCTGCATCTACAACTCGCTGAAAACATATAGGCCAGGGTGGGACTGTATTCTGGTTTTAGTCTGACTGAAAGCTGACTGTGAATGCGGGACCACACAGGACAGAGAGCACTAAAGCAGAACAGGGGAATACAAACACAGAGACAGCTAGACGAGTGAGAAAGGGAGCTACCTCCCTGCCTCACTGATCCCACTCATCCATCCTTTATCGAGAACCAGATTCCACATCATCAACACCATGACTGTGACATTAATTCTCAGGGCTCTCAAAGGGGCCTGTGGGTCTCTGTATCTGTTCCCCGGCACTGCAAGAGAAAGCCAGGTTCTGTTTTGTATACAGGCAGCGGGTGAACCTACAATGACAGCAGTGCCATTACGGTCTGACAGTATCCAGCTGGGTCTCTAGGGTGGTCGGGTGAGAACTTGTGATCACAGAGCGCGGCCAAAACACCAACACATATCAACAGAGTATGTGGTAAATGTGCCACAACAATGTCCCAAGTAATGTAGGTCAATGGAGCCTTTGAGCTATTCCACAGAAGACTGACACACCTCTAGTAGGGGGTATGAGTCAAAGCCACAAACCAGTGCAAATAAACAGATGTGCTACTCTATGATTGTGAAATGTGCATAAAAATACATTTTAACTTTGAGGAAAATAACATTGGAATAGCTTGACTTGCACAGCTGTCCTGTTGGGAGTTAGATGATCAAGACCATTCTTATGTTGTTGTTAGGATGCTTCCTGGAGTCTCCGCTGGTTTCTTGGTGAGAATTGAGAATCAAGGAAGTCTCTCCAACTGGGGTATGGAATAGTCTAGCACCTTACCCCCTTTGAAATATGAACTTAAAGGTGCAATATGTAAGCATTGCCAACCTGTCAAATTCATACTCCAAATAAAAGGGGGCAGCATATTGACAGGGTAACCGCTAACTGCTGCTAACCCTTGCTGCCGTTAGCTAGCAAGCTCAGTTAACCATGCAACAAGAAATGGTGTTGGCTGACTCTGCCCAGACTGCTTTATGCTAACGTGTGCTAACTGTCTTTTGGCTCTAGCTTAATGCACACATATAAGAGGGGTATCAATGCCCTCATTTACGTCTCAAATTGCCAGACTTCTCTTCTTCAACTCTTCTTTCAAGACATAGATAATTGTATATTTTACAGTTGATAATTGTATATTTTACAGTTGTAGTTGTCTGACAGAAAAACCTAAACGAAAACAATAAAATACGGTTAAGTGACAGGGGAGAGGTAAGGTAATGTTGATTTAGATAAACACCATTTCCTCAGTACAAGTCCATTAATGCATGCACAAATGTCCCCCTAAAGACACACAAACCACTGTTTAAACCACGCTATCCGCAAACACACACACACACACACACACACACACACACACACACGCCACAGGTCTTGAGATAAGGCTGACCGGTGGTAATTGTGGTCTCTATTACAGTAAACGCTGTTCTCCCTGTGTAAACCACAGTAAATTACATCCAGATGGGAGATTAAAGCTTGCTGAGTAGACGGCTGCCCCGAGCGCCACCGCTCCTCCTCCTCCGCAGGAGGAAGGAGAAATCCATATTTCCTGAATGCGATTGTGACCCTCCCTTGGGCCAGGACATTACAACTAGAGAGAAATACCACAACAGTGCAAATAAGAGCCCTATCAGTCAGCAGGTCACTACCACGACATGGCCCTGCATTTGAACTAGAAAGACGAGTAGTGAGACTTTTTAAATGTTTGATTGTGGACAACTGAGCTGCATCTGGACAAAGACTGTGGCTCTTGTGAAACCTGCACATGGTGTTAACTGTCAGGGTTATGAAATACTTTTGCTTATGAAACTCTTCAAACTGGAAATGACATCCCCACTTGACTTTAGTTATGAACAAGAAGAAGAAAAAACTACACAAACAGAGTCACATGAGTGCAATACAGATGGTCAGACTCAAGTATTGTTTTGCTGCTTGTGGTGATGCAAAGGAAACACCTGTGTAACGCCACGTCCTCCCTCACACACACTGAGAAAAAGTGGAGGCTCACTGCCTCTTTTTGCACAGACATCAGGAACGTGCGTTACCAGTGAAGTGATGAGTCCAACCACAAAGCCAAATGAATTAGGTTAGTAGTTTTTCCCTTTATTTGGTATCTATGGCAATATCCAAGGAAAATGCTGCATCTTCAAACAGACAAAGAATTTCATAATCTCATACCAGGGAGGCTTATAATTCTCATCCTTCACTGATTTTCTCAATATCACAGAAACATTTTTAGAGGTGAATCCTCGGTTGTGCTGCAGTGCACGTCCCTGGCACTTAAGTGGAAATGCTGACTAATCCCAGAGGGGTTTGGCTGTGTTGATGCAGGATTTCACCTGCATTTTATATACACAATCACTATGACAATAAAGACGAGGTATCGCACACAGACAAACCCAGCTTTGTTTTGGTGGTGGATGAAGGCAGGGAAAAATGTGAAATGGGCAGGAAGCAACAGGTACTAAAGATTTTGGCAGTACAGGCCGGGATAGCAGTGATTTACACAGTGTTGTAGTTTAAACACACCAACACACACACACACATACACACTCTCTCTGCACAGGTACACACACTGTATATGCACAGTGTGTGGATTATATACCCACAGCAAGTACCAATAATACACTGAACAGGAGAATGTGTCGAGGAATGTGAACAAAATAACCGGTGGATGGCAGTTATATCATATTCTCCATTAGACAACCACAGTGACAGGGTGACCAAGAGGACACCATTGTTCTAAAAGGGAAACCCAGGTGTTTCCAGCTGCTGTCAATAGCCACATATGCTTTGGCTCAGGACAGTTTCAAGAGAGTCAATCGCAACAGAAAGCACTTGTGACTTTGAATCACAAGCATCGAGACAACATAAATTCAGCCAGTTGCATCAGCTGTTTGTTGAAAAATCACAACCTGTGATTTAATGTAATCAGCACTAGTTTAGAGCAAGTGTAAACCCACCATGATGTTGCCCATGGCCCATGGACATGTTCACTGAGTTAATAAATCAAGTGAGAAGAAGGGTCATTTTCTCATAAGCTTATATACAATCAAACTTCTCTTTGCAACCATCATGCATCATCTTTATACTAAGCTGCAGGCATGTAATTAAATCTATTTGACCTTTACGCTTACCAGAACGCCACATTGCCAACACATCAGTTTTGCTTAACTATAATACCAATGGCTGCCATGGTTGCTAGCTTGGTGCCATGTATGTAGCTGCCAGCTTTGGATAAACAGTATTGATGGCCCATTTCCACAATGGAACAGCTGTATAACCGCTAACATACCACACACCGATAGTTCCCAACTCCCCACAAGGTGTTGCAAGATGAATCTGAGCGGTAGCGGGATGCCATGTAGTCTCGTGGTTAAGGAAGGGAATCATTCACTACCAGGTTATTAACTACTGACAAATGCAACCAATGATGACAGGACATGAGTCAACGTAAGTGGTAGACTTCAGGTACAAAGACTGAGCACTACTGCAACCCGCCATCTTATAATTGTTCATCATATGTTTAAATGAGGGTAAATTTCCTGTGATATAAAAGTACAGCATATTTTAACTACACACACACACACACACACACACACACACACACACACACACACTGTGCTATGCTGTAAATCCCTGGTAGTAAAGCAGAATCATTAAGCAGAAGTGAGGTTAACCCCACCCTCTCTTGGCCGCTCCATGTCTCATAACAGACATGAATGAGTCACGAGGATGCTGACGACAGCTCCAGCTGTGACACTGATGAAAAATCATCATTATCAATTAGTGGCACATATTTATGGCTATGAGAATGGCTGTAGACAGACATTTATAAATAGCATTCCCAGCCACATGCCTTTTTCCACTTTGGTAAAGTTTTGTTTGCTTTTTCCACTTTGGTACGCCAGTCTGACAGTTAACTGTGGGAGCTGGCAGGACAGACACCTACCGGGAGAGTCTCAAAGAGTTGCTAGCATGACTGTTGCTAGTCTGCTAAAAATGTGAAATATTTGATTCCTCTGACTTATTTAAGGGGAAATCTTTGTTTGTGTCTTTGCACTAAACCTTTCCTTTATAGGCTTAATAAACCAAAGGGTTAGAGAAGAGCGCCAGAAATGCAAGCTCAGGTCCTGTCTGACCTGACAAATAGGTTGTTGGATCTCAGAGTTGTTTTGTTTATATTTGCTGACAGTCTTTCAGGCAGCGAGAAGCCATTTAACCTGCTGGGCTCTGGGTTTTGTCACTCCTACTCTGACTGAGCAGGCCATGAGCTGATTATGAGGATTAGTGGAGATGTGGTGATCCCATGCCTCTCCCACTCACTCAACTCAGCAACAGCTGCGAAGTCTCCGGCTCGAGAATCTGGTGGGACGTGGAGCTTTTTTCCAACCTTGAGGAGCCTGATATAATGAGTGCAATACTTCTATGTCCAGACAAAAAAAAAAAAAAAAAAGGAAGCGGCTGCACTCTTTAACAGGCAGCAGCAGTGTATGAACTGTGACAGTGAATGGATGCAGGGATGGCCTGGTTTTGCATTAAACATGAGAGCCATCAGAGATAGCTGCCAGCCTCCAGCCACCTTTGGGAGGAAATCAGAGACTGAATGGGTTCAAGAGCCCGAGCATCAGCTGGCACACGTCCCGCTGTCCGGCGGCACCTTCTCTTACAAGTGCTTCTACAACACAGGCCTTTGAATGAGCCCTCACTCCAGTTTCGGCTCTGTCCTGTTCTGGCACATTTTCATTATAAGACTAAAAGGCAATGCCAAGGCAACAGAGAACAGAACAGCTTTGTACTACTGCCAGCCTGACAGGGATATGACTGGCCCTGAAATTAACTTTCAAAAGAAATTCACACTGGTTCATCTTTATTCTGGTGATTATTCACACTGCATGTGCCCATTAACATGTAGATATCTGCTGAGATAAAACAATAAGAGAGGCTGAAAGGGATTGTAAACTTCCTTGCCAGTTTGGCCTGATACGCTGCCAAAAACTGACTTGTGTGACTGACTGCTCAGACTAAGCAGCCTGCTAACTCACCAGGATCAGTTACCTCTGCTGCTGCTGCTGCTGCTGACAAGCTTTAAAAAACTCCACATGTTAACATTTTGAATATTTATTAAAAAGGAGTGTCTCCTTGATGGAAACGTGCGCTGCAGAAAGACGCTCTCATCACCATACATGCGAGGGAAATAAACCGTGGGCTTTTCAAGTATAATGCAGCTGTAATTACAAGCTTAGAGAACTTGGCCAAATATAACAGTGAGTCACTTCGCATCATGTGCTCCACACAGGCGGAGTGATGCAGTTTGTCACGTTCCATCTTATGAATGAAGCGAGGAGACTGGCGCTCTTTTAAATGGGTGTGAAGCTGTCAAACCGCAATTGATTATTAACACTTCATGCATAAGCGTCCGCCGCCTCCACCTTGTGAACATTTTACTTTACAGAAGGCTATAAACATGTTAAAGTTTTTGCAAAGAAGTTACGTTGTGCTCTCAGCAGTGTGAAGTCCTTACATAATAACTCCACTTTCGGTTTTCAAACGACCAAAAAAAACCAAAACAACAAAAAAAGCGTCCATCTCCTCTTTTCTGAGAACTGGGGCGTCCTTGAACGCAACTTCCTACCTGTGCAGGTGAGAGCAGCAGATGAAGCGCCACCGCGGTCTGGATGACAAAACCGAGTTTCATTTCGTGATGTCTGCGAGTGGAGACGAAGGGGGGGCGGGGGGGTGAAGGCTCCTGAGCGATGCACACAATAATAAAACACAATCCAAGAAGAAGTCCCAAACTTCTCAGGAAAGAAACCAAAAAAAAAGAAAAAAAAAAAAAAAAAGAAGAAAGAAAAATGCTGACACGGAATTTCCAAGTCGTCCGTTCCCGGTTTTGAGAATGAGTGCAGTCACGTAGCCCCGCTGCCGCGTGTAACCTGATGATTGTGCTTACTAATGAATAAGGCCCCAGAGGAGAACCGGAGGCGCTGGAGCAATACAATAATACTGTCAGGTTGATTAAAAAAAGAAAAAAAAATCTTTGTATTCACATTTAAAATCAGCCTAATCGAAGCGCAGAGCCTTAAAAACAGTGGAGTAGCAGCAGCAGCAGCAGCAGCCGGTTTTCACAAAGCATATTCAGTGTACACAAAGTTAAATTAAAAAAAACAAAAGAAAAATCGGATTCAGTCCAAAAAAAAAAAAAAAAAAAAAAAAAACAGGCATGAGGTTGCAGCAGTTGTTCGCCCCTGCTCTGAGCTCCAGTCTGTACAAAAGCACACTTGCCTCTAATTGCCCCCACACTACCTTTTCCTCAAGCTGGTCATTTAAATCTCCTCCCCTTCTCTGTGCTCCTCTCTGCTCTGCTTCATCTGCCTCCCCTGATGAGATGAGCCTTCCACCCCTCTCTCTCTGAGCTGCAACATGGTAATGGCAATTTATGCGATGCTGTAAATGGTTATCGCACCATGGTCCTGGTGCTTTATTTCTGATTTCTAGACTATACACCGCAGGTGATTTATAGTGGAGTGTACACAGGCTTGCTGAGAAACTTCTTCGGAGTACTCAGAAGCTATTGAGGCAAGGTAAACACTGAGAGATCTTCTGACATGGATGGTATAGTCATTGCTGGCCGGGGCTCGAGGATGCACGGAGATTTTCCTCCGAGGCTTTAGTGTTTAGTCAAGTTTGCAGAGACAGAAAGAGAGATTCCATTACTGTTGACACACAGAGTTAATCTTCAGTGTGGGACTTCTGTGTTTGGAGAAACCCTGGAACGAAAGGATTCCTTGTGGGCTTCCACACATTCCTTCACCACTGCTGAATAGCTCCACTGCCTACTTCTATTGTACAAGACCACACTCAGGAGCGCTGGTGTTTCTAAACATCTCAGACACTTTGAGCAAAGTATCCCACCCCCCCCTCCCCATTACCATCATCCCCCTGACACAGCGTCAGTAAGTGCAAACAATCAGGGATTTGAAAAGACGTTTCTACTAATTAAGCTGGGGAATATCACAGTAGTCTTTTGCTAAATTGCATCTCTACATGGCAGTGATGGATGCTCTTCAAAAAATTCAGGGAGAAGACAGAATGGAAGCAAAGATAACTGTGATTCTTTGGGGAACTGGACTCTACAATTATTCTGTTTTAGTCCTGTCTCTCTGGCTGTGCTGTCATTGTCTGGGTGGTGAGTTGTCTTTACAACACTATCAATCTTCTTTTTCTGACCGTCTATTTATCCACCTTACTGCAGCAGCAGTGCGAGTGCAGATGGACCAAAGGCTGTCCAGCCTTTCTGCCTTCATAGTCAGTCTAGTCTGCAGAATAAAATGTTGGCGTTGCATGTTATTTTCAAACCAAGGATAAGTTACATTTGCATATTGAAATTTCACATGTTGGAATTATTATTTAACATTCATCATATGGAAAAGACTGAATAGGTCAGTAATCAATGACTCAGAAAATTACATATCGCTATTTCTAAATGGTGACTGTGTACCAGTGAGAGGCATAATGGACCTTCGTCGTACATAGCTTGGTTACATTACAGCATGTATGTACCATAAGTTCGCTACATAACTAAGTAAAGTAACTCATGTTGACTCCTGGGTGAAACTCTGTGTTTGTTTAACCCATCCACCTACGGAGACATCCTCCTAATCATGAATCTAACTATTACAATACAGAGTTTGCGGCAGAGCCCTGTTCATTCCAGTGCAAGTTGCTAAGTGGCACACGAAGCCAAAAGAACTTGACTTAGCAGTTTTAAAATTACCTGGATTCTATGGCCCATAGAGTGTACGCACTACAGACTTCTGCTACACAAGCTGGCGAGCTTCTGATTTAACGTCCGGCTAACTTCTATAGGAATAAAATAATTTAACATTGTGGTTCTCCAAGAAATGTTATTGGATCAAATTGCTAAAATTATGATAGTGTAATGAGTCACCACGCAGGGTCTGCAACGCTCGAAAATGTTGTTACTCTTCACGCCACGTCAACTGACTTCTTCCTTTGCTGCAGTAATAATTAGTACAGCCACTAGAGGCTGCTATCGATTCAGAAACATAAATATTGGTGGTTAAAAGCTGCTTACCCAGTGGATTTATGTGGCCATTTTGCGAGTTGCTTATCAGTTATCAGTAAAACAGGGGTTGGTGATGGTGTGACAGCAAGGCGGGATGGCTCCAAAACCACTCAGAGACCACTGTTAACCTCCTGTTTCAGCCGATAAAACCAGGTACATTTAGCAACACGTCGACACATTTTCCAGCTGTCTCTGTGGCAACAAGCGTTAGCCAAAACATGATCCTTCCCCAACCCAACCAGGTGTTTTTTGTGTCCAAACCTAACCTTACATGGAGTTGTGACAACTAGAGTATTCTAAGAAATGAAATTAATATATCAACATCAAGCAAAAGTGAAGCTTCTGTATATTGACATAGTGCAAGTGATCTTCATGTGTTGTTTCAAATATTTGGAATAGGAGAGTCAAAGGCCGTTGCCACACAGACTTTGTTTGCTTAGAGGAGAGAGCCAGACTCTACCGGCCGTCCCACCATCTGCTCGGTGATCTATCTGTGTTTTTAAAGGTGCACCAGCTGATAGGGCCTAATAAGATCACTCAAATTGTTTGCACTATAAATACATGCTGACAAGACAAGCAAACCTGGCTCGAGTGATAGCGTATTCCGGGGGACCTGGAAACAACCTTGAGGCCACCATTGCTTTGGCTAGATCCACAAAGCTTGATAGAGTCAGCCATGTGTCTTCTCGCTGGCATGTTTGGAGGAACAAAAACTGTCACTCCTGCTAGATTCAATACCCTTTTCAGAGGAAAAGATCCATTTGAATGACTCAACTTGAAAGAAATCTGAAAGCGAAATAGGCTTCTTTTTCCAGCCTGCGGTGCAGAAAGAAGGACCCATTATGATTAGGGATATACAAAAAAAAACATGTTTCATCAACATCAAGAATGTTTGAAAGCTTTAACTGATCCAAAAATGAAAAACAAAGATCGAAATGTCGTCCAAACCTCTTCTCTAATTGGGTTTTGTGATTGAGAAAAGGTCGCCTGGTTGAATGTACGAGTCCCTCGCAGTCTGCGGTGTCTCTTGATGTTGGGTGGCTCTCAGGAACTGAAGTGCCAAAGTAAGCACATTTCCCTTTTGCTGTTGACCCCTCATTTTCCCAGATTGCCGAGTAAAAGGTAAACAGATGAACAACATTAATGACGTCCATTCATCATTGCTGGGGCAGCTTTGGTTTCCTCCACAGTGGGGCCTTTAAGGGGAAGGTGGAGAGCCAGGGAGCCCCTTACTTTGAAGGATCTCATTAACAATAGTTAGAGCCCTACAGGGAAACCAAAGTTTCTGTGGAAGACAGAAGTCACTGTAAGTCTTATTATTTTTAACAAGTATGATTTATTAATCGTCTGTGTTTAATCCTGACGTGGCATCAAACTGTGAATATTGCTGCAGACATATTTTAAGCACCAAGTAAGCACAAAAAGGAGAGGACAACCTGAACAGGAGGACTGCGAGGGATGATGTAATATGACTTTACACGTTAGGCCACCTGGACAGCAGACCCAAACAGGATACGACAATATTTAACACCCAGACCCTTTCTTCCTGCCATTAATTAGATGTGACAAACCGTGAATCTTTTCCCCCTGCACCAACTGTTTTAATGGGAAACAAACTATACTTAAAAACAACAGGAAAATAGGAAGTGCTCCAGCCATGAGTAAAAAAGCTGCTTACTGCTGCCTAAGGTGATTAGCATTATATCACAACAAGTTCATTCATTTCGAACATGTCAGATCCTGTTTACACTTCCATGTTTCATTGACATATTTTTGTCTCAGACATATAACTATTCCAAGGTCGTCAGGTGTCATCCTGTTTTCATGCCCAGTCTGCTCATGTGTCTGCATTGTTTCATTCTGTAGGAAGCCGGTCAACGTGTTAACAGACAATTGGAAGTTATTTTAGTCGGGGAGGTTTCATGAATCAGTCCTTGCAGAAATCTCCGGATAGTATTTAACTTAATGCAGCTGTGTCTTGGACATCACGATGTCAGCTGACTGGGGTGACCACAGGGTAACTGAGGGTTTAATTCTCGATGTCCCAAGAAATTACGGCTCAGTTTATTCTGTTTAATTTGAGGAGCAATTATAGCAAAACCATACGGCATTCAATCACTGCTGAACAAAAGCTGACAATTGGAAGAACGGAAAGAGTTGACACACTTCTGTGCTCTGATGCAACTCTGAAATTTTGGGTTAGACGCATCTTTGCTTTCTTTCCTCAAGAGGATTGATTGGCTACCTATCAGCGTGATCGAATGTGACTGATCATTAATACTTGTACAAATGGAAACCAGAATACTTTCAGTACTAAAATCATGTCCCTTGCCTACAGATTTGGCCTTCGTATGGGATTTATAGTGATGACGAAAGTGGTGGCCTGATGGGTAAACTGTATCATCGAGACATTGTTATAGCACACTCCCTCTAATACCAAATCCCAACATATCAATTTTCTGTTTGCGATAACAACAAAGGTCCGTTTGTGAGCTTTTGAGGTAGTGATAGGCTGATGCTGGAACTTAGAATAGCGACGGGCTGGATGCTTTTCCCTATTTTCATTCTTTAAGCTAACCGCCTGCTGGCTCAAGCCCCACATGAACTTGGCGTAGGACATTGGTATCAATTCTCTCATCTCACTTTCAGCAAGAATGTGAAGTAGTGGATTTGCCAAAAAATCTAACTATTTCTACAATAGATGGCGCCATGACTTGCTCCAAACATTTATTTTCCCCTTTACATTCAGTTGGCCAAACACCTTTCAAGTCATGTGTATTTCTTTCGTGTAATTATGACATACAGACTGCAAACATCTGCAGCCGGACAGATCTGGTCTAAGGAGCTCTCCAGCTGTCCGTGAGGCTGTGCACCCCCAACTAACTGAGCACAGCAGCAGCAACACTCTGAAAGGAAACCGAGTGTTTGTCTAAGATAAAATTTCATCACCTCCACAAGCTGCTGGGACAAGAGCCTGCGGTCTGTAATATAGAGAAGAAGAAACAGCACTGAGGGTGAGTTATCACAGCTTGTGTCACTGCCAGTTGTAAAAGCCGTTAGCTTTATAATTGAAGAGCGAGCGGCGCAAACTACGCGTAAGAGGTCCTGCAGTCAGAGAGAAGGTTATAACTCAGGCCTGTGGTGATACTCTAAACTCCATTAAGAGGTCCCACATGTGGAGCACATTCACAAGTTCATGGGTTGACGCTGTAGGTGGTGGTTCAGCCTGGGCCTTTAAAACAGATAAATTAGATGTTTCTAACATCTCTCTCATGTTCAAACATTCTCTTCAAAATATAACCCCACAATTATGTTTAACGTAAATATAATGTTCACTTCTTTGAGCACCAGCAGGTGTACTGCAGCAACGCTCAGATCGCACTGTAAACATGCGTCCTTTTTTTTTTCTAGGCCTCTGACATGTTAGTAAAAGAGATAAAGGAGGCCGAGGCTAATGGAATATCCCTTTTAATAGTAAATGCCGCGCTGAGATCGATTGGCAGCCAGATTAGATTTATTCCTAGAAGTGGGAGACACTTGAGTAAACATGAACTCAATCAGGCAGCGAGATTTACTGGACGGCAATCGCCCATGAGTGCTGCCGTTTATTTTTTCAGGGCACAGAGTGTTTTTTTAAAACCTCAAATTAGTTTATCCTCCCTCTGGGGCTATGTGTAAGGCTTTTAAAAGGTTTCCTCAGAAAACACACACATCGGCCGCATTCATAAAGGAGACCTGGGCGAGCTGACGGTCGGCCCTGTAACGCTTGTACAAGTGCCGTAAACATGGCATTAAACGCAACGCTAAGCTCAAATAAACATTTCTACCGCTGCAGATGAACCGGCATTACGCACACGTTCTAAAGCTTGCTGCAGCCCAGAATGACAACATAATCATATACTACACCTTTATCACTCTCATTAAAATAATAGATAGAGATTCTGGGAAATTTGAGACTCAACAAGATGACATGATCATGTAATCCTGTGAAAATCATCTCCTACAAGTGACTATCAGTAAGGGAAGCAACTGTTTGCTTGAAAACAACAAGAGTTTGTTACCAAGTGGCTTCAATGGTGATAGTGCCCCTTTACTGATGATGTAAGGGTCAACGGTGTCATTCCTGCTTATGTGTGAGTGTAAAAAATAAAAATTTGTTTCCCAAAACGTCAAACAATTCGTCTCATACGTGAATACATGCTTACATGCTGATGAAAAGGATTGGTGGGCCAGATGATAAAGATTGCACAAGGCCTTAGCTTTAAAAAATTAACAACACAGCAGTGTGAGAAAGCTGGAATCTCTCACCCTTCTCAAATGATTCTAACCCACAGAGACTCGCTTATAAATGCATTGACTTTGAGGTATGCTGGTCAAACTCGACTGTCAGAAGAGGAGCCCAGAGAGGAAAAGTACAGAAGTAGGCCGTGGCCTGAGCAAGTGTTAGGTGAAGTTCATCTGTGCGCCAGTGTTTACACAACCGCAGCCAAGCAAAATTGTGCACGCAGATTTATTTATGTGTAGAGAAATACATTTACTCAAATAGCTATAGCTTGTAGAACAAGGAACAAGAGAATGGGAGCGGAGCGCGGAGAGGGTGGGCGGAGGTCAAAGACTGAGGGAAAGTTAATAACTTGCAATAATAAATAATACAGCCAACTGATGGGAATTTGGCAACACTGCACATTTATTGTCATCAGTTAACTCACATCCCCTCAGAAAAAAGGAACACGGCTGAGCTCCTTGTTGCTTCGTGGCTACTGTGCACTTGCTGGAACATGGAAATTTCGTTACTCAGGACAATGTGTATGTTTGTTGTTTTACTCCTGGTCCTGAAGTGTTGCTGCCATGGAGATGGCGGAGACAACCAATCCCAGATGGCGCTGTGCCCGTAGGGGACAGATAAATGAGGACCACCGGGGTGGATAAAGCAGGCGGACAGTGACACCGGCTCATGCATTATATTAAGTTAAAGCACAAGCAGCGGATAGAGAGAGAGGTTTGACCGGCGCTTCCTAACTTCTCTGTGACAATATCAGTATGACGTTCCATTTGAAAAAGGAAAACACTTTAGTGACATTGGCCGAAGCTTAATTTTCCATTACCCTAAAAAAGAAAATAAGCAAATAAATACACAAGTTCCAGGATGGTGAGTCTAGGGTTGTGAGAAAGAAGGAGGCTGTCTGCTCCGCAGTTAGAAGTTACTCTCCTCTTGCTCTGCAGTTTCTTCACGGAAACAAACCTTTAACTGATACGACTGAGGATAACTGACTGACATAAAAGATTGTGTTCTTACTGATTTGGTGATTTACTTTAATCTATTTTTAAGCTGGATTTAATATCCAAATAAAAGCTGATCTGTGATATGATGCTGAGTCCTTCACAGCTATTACATTACAACATAAGACCTTTTTACTCCCTGATCACATTTGCAGAGGTTTCAGTAATGCAGCGTGCTCAGCCGGAGGATGTGTAGCACAGCTGAGATTCTTTTGTGAGGTCCTTTCAATATGCATCTCTGACGAAGAGCAGGACACCAATCCTGTCTGTAAGATCGTGACATCCAAGAAATATCAAGTGTGATTACAGGCATGATTGCTCTCAGACTATACAACAATTTGTTACCAATGGCGAATGCTTTGTATCTGCTCAATGATTGGCTTGGACAAATGATTGAAAGCTGGTGTTTGACAGTTCCAGCAGTAAGATCAACAAAGGCCGCAGAACATGGGTGTTCGGGAGCAGATCTGGTATTAAAGGGCTAAAGAGGGGTTAGAAGGTGCTGTGATAAGCTTTGAATCACCGTGGAAGGAGCTGGTGTTGAATGCACGCAGACCACTAACTGGCTCCCAACACCCTGAGTCGAAAAGAGTGAACATGTGCAAGGCTAATCAGGAGATGATAAACAGAGTGGTGCCCCCAGGCATCATGGGGGGTGACTGCAGCATGATGAGGCTCACACATCACGAGACACAGTCAAGTTTCACTTAATTGTAAGAATATCACAGTTTGCCCTCAAAATGAGACCAGCTGTACGTGGAAGATTTCAGGGGTAGCTTATTTGATTTTTCATTTACGCCGGCTTGTTGGGGGTGTGTCCCTGCGATGCAAGCGGAGGTTCACTCACTCAAACTCTGGACTGAGTCCAACAAGGCCTGAGGGAGCCTGCTTACAAATGGTGAGCCTCGGAGGAGCCAGCATGCTCTGTCTGGGGGACTCCATCCTAATCTCCAGGATCGGGGGAATTGGGAATTTTCCCATCGAGATGAGAAGCAGATGTCGCCCTCTTTCTGTCTCGTCGCACCGACCCTGTTTCTGTCTCCTTCCCTTTCGTCCAGTCAAACCTGGCCCTCCGTCCACCCTCCAGGGACAGGGGAGGAACATGAGCACCATGGGAAGGGTGGCCGTCCCTGAGCTCGATCACATGACGAAGGAGCCCTTTTTTTTGTGGGAGGCACTGCATGAGCTACAGAACTGTGAGCACATGGAGCTGGTCCAAGAGCTCTCCAACTTTCTCATGGAAAGACGCAAACAAGATTTGATATAAACGTCATGTTCTGGCGCTTCCCACTTAAGACGGTCAAGCGCTGACTAACTGGCCGTTCTAGGTGGACTGGAGATGCTTTCACTTGACTATTTTGTTCCCAGTGTTGACGTAGGGTGTGACCTCTGACCTCTGGCAGCAAGAGTACTCATGGAGATCAGACTAGAGAGACCGGTCCACGCCTCCTCTTCTCATCATGCCTCTGGAGTTGGTATTTCCATTATAAGTCCTTAGACTGTGAAACTCCGCCTCATGCACCTGCGGCTCCCCTGGGCCCTGGCTTTCTCTTCCCTAGAGCTCAACCCCTTGGCCACTGTGGCTCAGTTCTGACGTGCGTACTTTGGCTTTGAGCGTAAACAGACAGAGACAAACTGTGGGCCAGTCACCGGGTGTTTGGTCGTGGTCCATAAACAGATCAGCAAGAGGAGGAACAGGAGCTCCCTGTGGAGATGAGACCAACTGACTATCCTAAGGCGGGAGAGCAAAGGGATGAGATACAAGGCTTACATGGATGCCTGTTAAATGTCCAAGTTGCCGTGCCATCACCAGAGATAAGGTTTTTGGTATGAGATTGTTTAGGCAACTTGGATTGCGGGATGGCCTAGTGGTTAGAAGGATCATCTCTCAACCGAAGCACCGAGGTTAAAGCACCCAATTAAACTTGGATTCTACCTCCTGAAGTTTCTTCGAGCAAGACACTGAATCCCTACGAAGCTCTACGATGATGCTCTTTGGGGACCACTAAACATCTTGTTTAGTGCAATCATTCACAATAAACAACATGATTTACTTTGATGCATCAAAGCTGCACTGTACTGATTTTACATATTCAAAAGTCTGTTTAACTGAGTACTACGTCACTGGTGGAGCTGTTTTAAAATCCTATAAACAGCATTAAGCAATGTCACTTAAATGTCAGTCTGATGACAGTAAGTTTGAAAATGAAACCAAGCTGGGGGTGTTGATTTTTAAAAAGTGAACTTACCCAAGGGCGTCTCTTAAAATTGTCAATGTCTGGTCAATGTAATGGGGGATAATATACGATTATGCTGGAAAGAAACTGTACATTGGCACATCAAAATTCATTTTAAATCATTTGTTTGTTAACATTTCTTGATGCAAGCGATTTTTTGATAATTAAATGAAGTTAAATAGCTCATAATGCTTTTTCAAAAGCGATGGGGACAAAATCCACCATTTAAAAAAATGGAAAACTGGACTGGAATTCAGATTGGCAGTGATCACTCTGTCTATTCTGAATTTTGGATCTAATGAAGGTTTTCTCGCCAAGCTTCTCAAGCCAAGAAAAGTGATTTTCAAATTATTGCAGGTGTTGGCTGCAGAGAAACACAGCTGCACATATGCAGTGGGCGGCATAACCAGGAAGTAAACCCAGAAGCTAGAAACTTTTTTGCTGTCTACGCCAGATGAGCAATTCTCACTGAACCCATCTCTGGGTTCATTATGTAGTTCTATGATAAAGGACATCTATTGGGGTCTGACAATGTTATAATGAGCGCACTGGTATATGGGATTAACCAGTTTTTGGTCATATTGTGTGTACCATGAACAGAACACAACCATGTCATGAACTTGAGCATTTAGAAAAAAAAAACGTAAGAGGGATCTCTAGAACATCTGGATAATAATGTTTGGAGTTATAAGCTAGAAAACCGATTTGCAACCCTTATCATCAAAGTGAGCCTTGGTTACATTCCATCAAACAGCTTATAAATACTCTGCAACTTCACACATCCCCTCATTAATCATTAGTCATCCAAATTCCATTGGAAATACACATATTTACATTTTTTGATGACAGTTCTATCTCAATGCAGTGCGGAGTGACAAAATACTTACTGATGTCAATTAAAAGTCAAACCCATCAAATCTAGAAAATGTCGACTATAAACTTTACATTGCCGCAGCACGCTATAATGAGCAAAGCACAATGCACATCTGAGGCTGGAGGCCGAGTCATGGTTGAAGGTTACTGGGGAAGATTACTGAGTCTGGCGGTGTTAATAAGGCTGTGTTTACATTCTGCGGCTCTGTGTTTAAGCAGACCTGAATGACCCGGGATTAAAAGGAGGCTAGTGGCGGCTTGATGGTAGACACACACACACACACACACACACACACACACACACACACACACACAAGCACGCATGCACGCACACACATGCATGCACACAGACACACAGATGACAAAGTGGTGCCGATGAGGGTTTGAAGGCTGTGTCCAGGAAGTACTTTCATATCAGCAGGATTGCTAGAATGGTATGTTCACCTCAGACACAGATCTGTTCTCTCATTAGTTAAACTTAAAAATGTTATACAACCAAAAAGCATGAAAAAAAGCATGAACTAAGTAATTAAACTATGTTTATAGCAAATATTACACGTCTTAACACTGATAAAGTTATCAACAGTGTACAAATGCGTTGTAGCAGCTTTTCAAACAACTAATGAGGTTTCAAAGAACTCTGATAGGGGGACCAACGGTTGAAAAATTGAATGAAAGATTATTCTTGTTTCTTGCAGACGATATATTGCAATCATACAGTATGTAACCTCTGCCGCTAGGGGCCTCTTCATCAAAGCATTATCAAAGCCGTTTACATTCGAGAAGAGAGCTCAGAATCAGAACCAGAATCAGAAACAGATTTATTGCCAAGAAGGGTTTTACACCAACGAGGAATTTGTCTTGGTGATGAAGGTGCATACATTGAGACAATAAACAATAAACAGTGATTATTCTATGTACACTATACAATATAAACAAACAGAGACATAAGGGGTTACTTTTAAACATTTTTGGATTAAAAAGTTGACATATCATCGCTCCTGTTTATCACCCCGTCTGCAGCCATGATCTGCAGAGGTGACCTCCATTGTTGGGAGTTTGTGTACTGTAATGTTGACTGCTGACTGGAACTGGAGGGGAAATAGACTTTACCTCATGAATGTAACATTACAGAGAGGAGAGGGGAAAGGGCTACAGTCTCTGGTGAGTGCTGAATTGTTGCTTCTCGCTAACGTTAGCCTGTGACTAATGTACCCAGCAATACCTCAAACAGGGTAATTATAGAAGAGGCCTTGTAGGAGTTAAATGTTGCTTAGTGATATTGGTTTTCCACTATACTCGGCAACCCATTGGAATGTTTGCTGTGGCTTTCCCTCTACCCTCACTGCTTTAAGTCCCTCCTGTAGAAACAAGTGCCTCATGGTGTTGGAGGCTCTCTCTGTAGGCTCATTCTTCGGTAACGAACACACAACAATTCTTAGTTTCAGGTGATTATAAACTAATGAAACATAAGTATGAATGTTATAATCAATTTCGGCCAATAGATCCCCCTAAATCTTAAATGAGGACATGCCAGTATACTTCCTGCACCATCAGTAAGCATCCATCTGCAGATGGAGGGTGTCAGAGATACTTACCCTTATTCTTAAACCGGTACTATTGTATAACTTCAGAAGAAACTGTGTAACATAGATGGAATTGTATGTTAGAAAAAACATCTAACCGATGACCCCAACTGGATACAACTTGGAGAGTCTTATGATTTGTCAGACATTAATCCATAAGCCTGATAATCGGGTGTCTTTGTGCCTGTGATCACAGCCTTTTGTTTACAACTGACCCTGTATTCTTTTAACATGCAAAAGCAAGCACTCAGTACCGACCCCATCTATCACTTTGACATATTTTGGAAGAGAACAATTGCCACTCTGCTCTAATGTTCCACCGTCCAACCTCTGGGCTCCCTCCACTCACACTCTGCTACACCTGGCTGTAAAGAAACACCAGCCCACAGGCACCTGCGCAGCCAGCACGCTTGCAGATGGAAAGATTAATCACACGGCGGATGAACGCTGGTGATTTATGGGAATCTGTGACAGTTTGGTCATAACATGGAGAAAAGTATATGCGGGATGGCCTGGAGACTAAATGGTACTAAATGGGCCATTATTTGGAATTCAACGCTAGGACTCAAACCAAAGGGGGGTTCCCCTGTCTCTTAAGCAGGGGAACTGAAGGGAAGGAGCAGTCCCACATCTACCGCCTTTGATGGTGCAGTTACAAGTGACCCCCTCCTCCTCCTCATCCTCCCCGCGGTTTTCCTCCTCTTCTTATTATTCCTGCGTCTTCCTGAGAGGACATGTTCCCACACTGTGACCAGAATGAATCTGGGTTCTTTCTGTCGTGACTGTGTCCACTTTCACCGCAGAGATACCCAGCAGCTTTATGGCTCTGCCGGGGCGAGGTTGGAAGGGTAAGGGGCTCGCCATCCCGAGGGACCTCCACCCCCTCTGCTCCCCCAACTCTGTCCCAGCTCTCTACAGGCTTCCACATAACAGATAAACACTGACAAATGGGTTCTGGCAAGTGGTTTTTTACACACTCACGTGATATCAGCAATTAAACTGGTGCTCCCCTCCTCTGGGCACTCTGGCCCTCGCGTCTCCTGGGAGGCCTCTTATCAATGTGGAGAAGTCGCTGAAGGAAATGCCAACTTAACTTGAGGAGCCTGAACGCTGCTGTTCATCTTCTGTCTACAGTGACAAGGGATTTGCAGCAGTTGGGGGTGGGGGGGCGGCATGTCTCGTAACTATTAGGCAGCACGGCTTGTGGCACCGTGGATGGTGTGCTGCAAGATTGTGCAGTATGTCAGGTCTGGGATCAGATTACGGGCCTCGGAGACGGGGCGCAGAGCATGAGGAACAGGATCGGGCTGAGCACGCAAGCATGGGAAATGTGCTCATGCAATCGGCAGACCTTTATTCTCTGGGCAGGAAACACAAATCTGCAGATGTTGAACAGCTGGGAGACCTCAGAAACTACAGCATGGGAAATGAGCACTCATGAAGTATGGTATACAGTCCACGCCGCTGAGTTTTACGTCTAATGCAGTGAGATAGGGTGCTACTGTATGAGGCATCAAACTGAAATGATCAAATTGGAGTCTGTATTCTTTCACTGTTTCTGTATTTGTGAAATTGTGTGTGTTTTTTGCATTCAAGACCGGAAAAAAGGTGCAACTGACAGTTGATTCCTATTTACTTCCTCTTGTGGAAATGAGGAAAATGGAGCAGAGGAAGAGATGAGAGCACTCTGTAATTCCAGAGATGCAGGAAGATAGGAACGGAAAATACTACATTCATTGTCATGTCCGAAACAGATGGTATCTGAGATGTTGTGATGCAGGCAAGCCAAGAGCAGGTCTCCTGGGAGATGGGGAATAAGTGAAAACCCTCAAATTAACAAGAAATTGTCATTCCCATGAACTGGCAAATGGAGAACAACATATTATACAAATTTGTGCATATTTTTTGTCAGTTTTCTGCTGCCTTGGTGCTGCTGTCAACAAAAATAAAACTGTGTATGTGGATCCTTTCATGCCTTGATGTACCATTAATGGCAAGAAGAAATGTGGAAATTCTGCACACTGCAGTACTGAACTGGATGTCAGAATCAGAAACATCTGTTACACCACCCATCACTGTGAAAGTCTGAGATTTGGAGAATACAACCAAATACTTGAAAGATCAGTCCTCCGCAGTCATTGTCAGTCCAGTTGATTTTATTGTTTTTGTGCTGTTTTTAACACTTGACATGTAAACACTGAGACCTATCTGTGGATTGCAGAGACGTTATCTGCTGGCATTTTATTCTGGCGAAAAAATGCATTATCTCTCAAACCAAGATTTTCAAGAGACATTCCTGTCGAGTTTTTCTATTTTTTTTTTTTTTGTGTCACCTAGTTCCATGATATTGGATAGAAGGCAGACATCTCTACGGCTCTAAAATTCAGCATGTAGATGTATAGAAGGCACTACATGGTGAACTGTCCCTTAAAGTACTGTATGAAATAAGATTTTCATACAGTATACCCATATAGTTTTATAGTTACAGTCTCATGGGGGAGAGAAGAATTGTCAGTAATTCAGGGAAATCAGCCAATTTCAGTCAAAGAAAGAAGAATTGACATATGATAATATAGAGTAGGCACATAGCCTGTTCATGGTTATGTGCACTGAAGCCAGGATAGGTCAGCAGCCTGAGTGATGTCATCTGTGATGTATATTCAAAATCCAAATGCATTAAACATAATCACCAAATGAGATTTGAGACATTACGCATTTTAAGATCATTTCAGCTTCTAATTTGGGGAGATTTTACTCAATTATATCATCTTGAATGACCATTTTAGTATTTGTGCTTCTGGGTCACTTGCAAAACATGCAGCTATATTACATGCAACCATCCCAGCCTGTCAGAAGTAATATTGATCTATTGAAGCTGATCAGTGTGTTTATATATATTGCATGCGTTATAGACAGATTTTATCTGACTGACTGGCGGTACAAACTGGGGTTTGGACTCAGTTATGCTCTGGGAGACTTGGCAATCGCTAGAACATCTGAAATTACTCCTAATCTCAGTTCCCAGAAAGTGGTTGGGAAACACCGTCCTACAGTGCATTTGGAGCACCCTGACTCGTTCAGCCAGTAAATTACATTTTTCATGAGGTGCCGTTGCGATAACTTTTGGCATGTGTAAGAAAGTCTGGTCAATTTACAGTAAACACTGATGCTGCAGGCTGAGGAGTGAGGAGCAGCATTTCTTTCTGGGTATGGCTGGATCATTTCCAGATATGCAAGGATCATCTACCCTTGAGCCATGTGGTTTACAGTTAATTCAGTCAAATTGAACACAGTAAACTTTTAATTAGCTATTTAATGTGTGATTTCAGGAACACAAAGTCTACCTGAGCTCTAGGATTTCTCCCTAAAATCCAATCCTCAGCACCATGTTTCATGCATCCTTCATGCTCTGTCTTTATGGCAGCTCTCATTTCAGTTCATAAAATGAAGAATGAAAGCTTTATATCTAAATCCCCCAAGGGAGGCATAAAAAGACAGCCTCTTTAGCCAGATACTATGTTCTCTGTCCCACTGAACGTATCTGCCAGTCTATATCTACAGTGTTTTAGAAGAATGTTGACTTCTTTATGTTTTATTCATGTCAGGGAGTATTACTGCAGCATGCTAGATAAGATGTATGTATGTATGTATCATAAGATGACATACTGTATGTTTTTTTGTACAATTATTGCAATGTAATTAATGATACAACTTTTGTTGTGCAGTAACGATCGAATCATGAAGACAAAGTTTGTGTGAGACACCATGCACACACTTCTACCATTTTTTTTTATTTAATTGCATACATTTTAACTTTTAAAGCTCAAACTGAACCACTAAATTCAATTGATTCAAAGCTTTAATAAGAAAAGTCAGTGTTTTGATGGAAACCGAACATATTTGAAATTAGGCTGTAACGATTAGTTACAAGTCAATATGTGCTATTCATTCCCCAAGTCTTGTCTATCAGGCAACGACCTCTCATAAAGCTATTCATAAGTTGCTCAGTGCTCCCTCAGTACCTCTTCACATTGGTCAAGTGAGCCTCCTTCACTAAACACAATTACTTCACTGTAACATTGTAGACTTTAATAATGTAGCAGCCTTTACAGTGCAATATGAGCACACCAAATGATCATGCAGGCAGGAGCCGGTCTGCTGTTATTGAGTTAATTACAACAGTGATAGCCTCACAACTTCAGCAGCTGCAGCAATGTCAATATGGATATTGGGCAATAAAAAAAAAACAAAACACAAATTCACTTTCACAAAGTTGTGGGAGTGTTTCTTCTTTGGCTTCTGGACAAAAGATTTTCATGAATAATTATCCTACATTACCGAGACAAACAGGACAATTTACTGCTCATTATGTTGTTTTCTGATGCTGTGTCATCCCCTTGAAGTGATCATGTTCAAGTGCAATGTTGCAATGAAAATATAAAATCTGAGAATTAAACGAGAAAAATCTCTAAAAGACAGTGAGTGTTTGGAAGCCCTGAACTGCAGCGGTGGGGGGATCTGCTGCTGTCAGCCACCAACTGTGGGCAATAAAATGACTCTTGTGTCCCTCTAGAGGCAGCAGCTCATTTCCTGACATTAAAAAACACAGAAAAAGTCCAGAGTAAACATACGACAAAATGTAATCTAAAAAAGAAATCCAAACTCAAACATTAAAACACATCCACGCCTGTGAATATTGCATTAATTTTACATACATCACTGAACTTTGGATTTAATAATTCATACATATGTGATTAGTGCAAAGAATGCTGTTAAGAGAAAACATCAGACAATCTGACAGAGTTATCTTTTGATGGTCCTTCTGAAATGTGCAGCTCCCAGCTGAGAATCTCGACATCGTTGAAAATATTTCCACCCTAAAATAAGTGCAAAATACACAAAGTCATAACAAGACATGACTCAAGTCAAGTCAAACATATTCATATAGACTAAGAAGATTTGCAGTCTTTGCAGCATAAATAGAACTTATCTAATCATGTTAAGCGTTAAGCAATTCTGACAACCTGTAGATTGTAAAAAGATAAGTGAGGAGGATTGATCCAACAGGAGGACAATTGAGCAGCTTCACAACTCACTCAGCTTTTTTCTTCATAAACATGTTGTGTGCAAACTCTTCAGCCTTATTTCAGCGCCCCTGGGAATGGAACGGTCCTGTGTGTGTGATTAGCAGGTTGGCCAGAGGGTGGCACTCTGGTAACAGCTGTAAAATGATGGTAGACGGCATAATATTTTGTACTAGGAAGGGAGGATAAATAAAGCACCAACCATTATGCTTACACAACGGAGCCAGGATGTGTAGAAGAGATTGTTCCAGGGAACCAGATGCACACCTGTTTAATCCATGTGGTGCACTGTGGGAACAAGACACAAGTTTAAGAAATGGGATCTAATAAATAATGTCAAAATACTAATTCTACAGTCAGCTATAGTCCATCTTGAAATTGGCAACACTTAAATGCATCATTTCTGCATTAACAAGACATCATAAATATTATATGACTTTAAGCACCAGTTCCTGGACAGTGATAATGATGTGCTATGACACCATAGTCTTTCAGTATAGGAAGGCACTTATACAGAGTGTATTACAACATACAAGAAAGGACACATGAGAATCTTTGTCATACAGTGAAAGAAAAAATAAAAATAAAAACGATAACAAACACTTCACAGCTTGAGATTCAGCAGCTTGAACAAACTATTATTCATTAAAGTTAATGAGATGACGCATGGTAATGCAGTGGCTGCATTTACTCAGAGGCCACTCAATTTTTAATGTGGAATTGAAGTGTTTGTGTTGAACTGAGAGTAAAAGTGAAAACATAACAGCGTGAATCAGAGACCAGCTTTGTTAGTCGCTCTGTATTTGAACAATATTAATTGTCTGACATTTACTGTGTTTCAGTCAGACGTAAAATGTATACACTTGTTATGAAGACAACGACGACAACAAAATAAGATGTTTTATTTCTCTGACTCATCAATAAGTTTCCCTCCTGCTCACTGGCACATATGGGTTGGTAAGGGTCAACCAGAGCTACACCTCAAGAGGAGGTTCACACAAAGGCACTCTAAATGTACAGCAATGATGTGACACATATGCTTTACTACCAGATTCTAACTTCAACCCGAAATTTAATCAAGCAAATTGAGGCTCACTCCATAAGTAATCCCAGTAGACATAAAGGGCTTAGCACATTTTAAGAGGCACAACTGTAATACAGCAATAAAGAAGCTTACAGGCGGGTACAAAAGAGAATGTTTTGGTCTCAATAGCTCATTTCCTTGTTAATGACAACTGCCCAGGGGGTGAAGTTTCATGTAACCCGCTCCTTAAAATTATGTTCTGGCTTAAAATTTTGAATAGTTATAAGGGCCTGGGCGCTTTGAGTGACAGCTTGCTGCTACCTGTCTTACTAGCTGTCAGCAACCTGGCTTTATTTGGCTCCATTTGTGGATTAGCTTGCTGTTAAGCAGAGTCAGACCCTGCCAACAACAGCAACAGCTGGAGCCACCGCACACTTCAGAAACCTATGGGCGACGTCACCAAGACTATATTAATACAGTTTGTGCTGGAAGCAGATGAAAAAAACTAGCCTGACTCTGCCAAATGGTCTCAAAATCCGCCTATAAGCGCCTTTACAGTGCTTTGCTGCTGTGAGGTTGCCAGGTAAACAGCTTTGAATCCAGGAAGTTACTGTGCTAGATGTTTACCTGCCTTATCACACCTGATTCAATCGATGAGGCCTGAAAACAACATATTCATTAGGCCCCTAGGACCGGGATTGAAGAACACGGCTACAGACAGTGTATGCTGACTGGTACTTCCTGACAACATTTACTTCCTTGGTCAGTGGCTCTATGTGTGTGAGTAAAACCATTAAGAACAAGAGTTGTGGATAACAGCTCGAACTACCGGGAGAAGATGATTTAGAGCGACGCCGGTTCTGACCCACTGGGCCGGGTGCTTAGCTACGCATCCCTACCGCCTCGCCCAGAGCAACAGCCACTGGAGACGAATCTAGCACAATGGCAGCCTCCGACACCATTCTTCATTAAAGGATAAATGACAGTGGCTGGTACAGAGGGCTCTGTGGAGAATTTCCAAATCCCTTAATAGATCTCCCAGTCAATACCCATCTCGACCTTGAATTCCCATCATCAGTATGTCATCAGGGTTCAACGAGCTTGACTCCAAGAATTGACACTCCAGTATTAGATCGTACTTAATGAGCTGTGGGGGAGTAGCTCTTGGCTGAGGGTACAATGGGACCATTAAACTCTCTGTGGAGCAGAAGAGAGAAACTTCTTTACAGTCAAATGTGATGGAGCTGATGTAGCGTAGGTTGTTGAATTGCCCATTAAATACTGAAGACCCCTTTATCTAGGTGCTCTTTTCTTTTAGCCTGTTAGCAGCATGATCCTAAGGATGTAAATTATCTAAATAGGTTGGTAGGTCGCTTTACCACGAGACAGAAATATCTCAATAACTTTTAGAGGAACTGCCATAAAGCTTTGTACAGTCATTGTCCCCACAGGATGGATCTCAGTAACCTTGTGATCCCCACCAGGAGGTTACCATTTGTGTTTTTCTGTCAACACATTAAATGGTTGCTTTGACATTTATGAGTCTCTGTGCGACTGTTAAAATACTGGTGATCTCATGGTCCTCTACAGCATCATCATCAGGTCACAATATCCAATAGTTTGGTATCAGGGTTTTCACATTATTACGATAATCATGATGAGGATGTTAAAAAAATTAAATATTGATATCTATATAGTCTATATATATATAGACTTGCTCCACCTCCCAACACGTAATTTATTTCCTAGGTTAAGAGACAAAACACACAGTCAACAAAACTGAAAATAGATTTGATTGCTAACATTTCTTTTTTCAAATTTCTATTGATATTGGGCTGATAATGTTTTTGTGAATTTGTTTGGCCATTACTATCATGTAGTGAAAATCTGATATTGTGACAGCCCTACTTTGGTTTATCACCAAATACCTGCAAACTAATAACATTTGCGGCAGCTTCAACTGTACTTTATGTTGTTGATTAGCAAAGGTTAGCATGCTAACGTACTAAAGTAAGATGAATGTGAATGGGTAAACATTACGGTCTATCTGCTAAACATCTGCATGTTAACATTGATATTGCGAGTGTGTTAGCATGCTGACATTAGCATCGAGCTCATTCTCTCATTTAGTGAGAGGCCATTTATAAAAACTTTGAGATTTAATTGTTTATTAAAAGATGCATTATTATAAGTGAGAGAATAAATTAATTTTCCACAACCTAGCAACCCAAATGTTGTTCTTCTGATAAATGGCTTTTTAGAAATCGACTAAAGATAAATGATTCATTCACCATCAATAACAACATTAGACTTGACACCCTTTGTTATTCGAGCCTGGTGCCAGATTTTTTTTTATTGTAACTCAAAACAGCTCAACATATGCATGTTTCTCTATTTCTACAGTCATGTTTCTCAAAAACCTAAATGGTGCAATTCAAATAAAATATCTTTGGATGCAATCTGTTGCACAGCATCTTCTGTGATAAATATCTGCAAACAATCTAAATTCAGAGCAGGCGAGAAGGGAGACATGCCCTCAGCCAATATCTACGAGCATTACCGACAATCCCGCCTGGTCAATCAGACTAAATGCCCTGTCCTGCAGTTGTCGTCCAGTCTTTGCTCCTCAGCCCCCTTCACATGAGTGGCCTAATCCATCATCCTGACTGCAGTGAGGAGGGTTGAAGCATGCAGAAAACCTACGCAGAGGGATTTAACTCTGTTACCTCCAGAGGCAATACATCTTCAGCATTGCCTCCCGGATTCAGCAGGTGAGATCAAGTTAAACGTCACCCCAGAGGGACACAGCCTTTGTCCACTTTTATAAAAATGAGAGCAGTAGGGATGACAGATGTATACTGTGGATATGATTAACATCTGCATGAGGCTGCTCTGATGTTGTTTTACTGCTAAGTTGAATGTTCATCAGTTAAGACACATTGACTGTGTTTAAATGGAGCTTAGAAATATACATGAGTGACTGAGAGCAGAGAAACTGTATAATATTCAAAAGCTCATACATTATTCTATACACTCTCGCCTTGACAGCCTCCTCATCAAGAGATGGAGAGCCTTACTCCAACACTCAGCAATTCAGATTGGTATATCGATTGTTCTTTAACCATGTAATATGAGGTCAAAGGCTAAGTGCCTTCTCATGTACAGGCCATATGTTTAAGACATTCTGCTGATGACTTCTGTGACTTCTCCAGCATCACCTGTCAGGCAGCATTAAATCTCGTGGTCATGCTTTACAATGCAGGGCCACATGTGGAGATGCTGACCTTCAGTAAAGTGGATACCCAGTCAGCTGCTTATGAAAATTTCATGTGCAAAAACACTTCTGTTTACATGTCGTGGTTACGTATGTGACATGTAGGCTAATTGCCTGCTGGGCCCGATGTGCAGCACAGCGACAGTAGCGACTTATGAACTTGCATGCGTGTATCGTACATACAGATTGTAACTGTCTTACACTAAAAGCATGTTAAAACAGGCGCGAAACACAGCAGGGATGGAATTGGCAGGACGGTGGCAAAGGCTCTGTGGGTCGTCTATTTTTAAAAATGCAGTCTGGTCATTGTATATTTTATTTATGTGCGGACTGTCATGCTCAAAAGAGAGCAAGCGGGCTCATTCGCCAATTACCTCCTCGAGGCAAATCAACTTTTGTTGCCGGAGGGAGATGGAGAGGAAACCCTAGAGGCCATTCAGTGCTCCGCGAGACTTCATAAGCAGGTTCCTTCGCATGGAGACAACAAAGAAAGGTCATGTAAGGCTTCAAAGGACATTATGATATTTTATCTAGCACGCAGCCTCAATGGATAGAGAGAGAGAGAGAGAGAGAGAGAGAGAGAGCGAAATCAGCAGCATGCACTGTTGTTGTGCAAGAGAGAGTCCACTGCAGGAAGAGAATGTTCTTCTGGTGTTCTTCGCTTAAAAAAAACGTGATAATTCATCCTGTAAATCTGCACCGATGGCATAATTTATCCTGTTAGTTTATTATTCACTTCTCTCCCTAATTAAAGCCATACATTACCGGTGAGACACACTGATCAAAGTTATAAAATATTTAACAAGCTTTCAAGCGTGACCTTTGCAGGCCAACGTGCCACGCGGCTGCCATAGTCGCGCTCACTGTATTCAAATGACAAACCCCTTCTTCTGCCCAACATCCCTCTTTCTCTCTCTCCCTGCTGCACGGGCCAGGTTATCTTTAGTGCACATTGAATATTTATACAGCAAGTGGCTGGGGAGCCGGTCACTGATCTCTAAGGTGACTTGTCGAGCCTCTGTGGGGGGTGCTGGTGCGCAGGGGTTGGCCTGGGATGGAGTCACATGGGACATATTGTCTCCTCGGTGTGTCCTTTTATTCCACTTAGGCAAAGGATTATGTTTTCTGGTTGAATTCCTACACCAGGAGCACCGGGGAGAGGATTCAGCGAGCTATTAGAGTTGGGGCAATTATTGTCGAATTATCATTCAATTAAAGGTGCACTATGCAGTTTTTTCACATTGTCTTTTTATATTGTTTGAATTTCTTCTCCAAAACTGCATGGTGCCCCTTTAATCTCCGAAAAATACACCAAAATCAGGAGACCAGGAGCTTAAAACAGAAGCCATATTCTGATGCACATGATAATTGGAGTTTTAGGCTGTGGTTCTCCTGCTGAAATAGAGGAGGTTAGAACAGAGGAAGGTGAAGGGAAGTGATTCGTGTCCAGGGGATTGCTCTGAATGCTAATCATGTTGTCTGAGATTGAAGTCAGCCTCATTCCATCATCATGGCGGGGGGACAATTACAAACGATATTAAAGAAGATACATGAATCTGCCTTTCACGAAAGCTTTTAAGACATCGCTCCGAGGACTGAATGATTTCTATGGAGATCACTTGACGATGATGACACTTTCGCACGCACTCCAGGACTGCGCATTTAAGATCTAAAAAGCCAGAACTTGCATTGTCACCGCTCATGCGTGAACTGTTTCCTTAATGCGGGTTACGGCTGCAAAGACTTTTAATGAGCCTGCTGCTGCTGGAGAGCAATTTTCCCCTTTGAGCTGAATTCCTCATGAATGCATTAGCAGCTGATACAAAAATAATAACTCAGGCGAGTACCTTTCGACATGAAAGAATGAAAGCAACCAACGCATAATCTTCTAATGTTTACATTTTGTGTTGCATAAACTATACAGAGCGACAAAAGTAGGCGACTGAAGAAAAACTTTTTTTGGACTGTAGCTGTACAGGCTTGTAAGAAAGTGTCCAATAATAAATTAGCGACTCCCGAAAGGCGTGGAGAAACTTTCTGGGCACTGGCATTTCATTGTTGAAGCCACAAAGCTGTCCCTGAACTGAATGTGTGAGATAAGTGCTTTGGAGCGCAAGCAAACTGAAACAAAAGAACATGAGGTGGAGATTGGTTCAGTAAGTAAGAGAGGGGGAGGAAGCACTTCTGGCGTCCAAGGGCATCATAAACCGCAGCATGTGTCTGCACAACAATGCCAACAGGGGCGCAAATTCTCCACACACTGGGAATCGATTTCACACAGAGAGTGGAGGACTTGGAAAGAGGCGTATCGGAGAGACACTGCAATACTGCATCTTGTGTTATTGGATTTGGAGCCCAGTTTTAAGATTTTCTTCTTTCTTTTCTTTTTTTTTTTTTCGTGCAGCATCTGCAAGCTGGGGGATCCAGTCAAGTGGGGCTTCTAAGAGTCAGACCGAGAACCTGTGGCCAAGGAAAAGAGAGGAGAGAGGAAAAGAGATTGTTCTGGGTTTTACTTTAGAGTAAAATTCATTCCACAATAAGTGTCATAAGAAAAACTTTATTTAGTGTGGCATAAAATAATGTGCACAAACTTCTTAATCTGGAAGCTATTGTACTATGCTGAAGGGAAAACAGGAAACGTGCTGGAACGCTTATGGTCCACATTCAAGTGCAGAGGGGGAGTCAATAGCTGTGAATCAGTGTCAGACAAATCAGTACCAGTTTTCCCTCTGAAGCACATTCATATTTTATGGAGAACAACAAATGGAGACATCACTGTGGGGTCAGAGGAGGCATTAGTCCACAGATATCAGAGACCAGGAAGAGACAGTGAATGGAAGCTGAAAATAGTGTCTCAAAAATTAATCCTTCTTCAGATATTTCTGTGTATGGTGTTAAATGAGAAGTTGAAAGCTGATGTTTATTCGTTCTGTGACCTTTTAATTTCTCTCAACAGCTGTCAAAGTGCATGCCTATTTTAGATTTTGGTTTTCTATCAGTGATTGATATTGAGAAGCAAGAAAGCTTGTTTTAGGATCAATAAAGCTCCCTTCAAAATATTACGGGAACACCACAGTGACACCAGAGACCTGAAGTTTTTTTAAGCTATAAATATTTCTGGAGCTTCAAAAAAAAACACAGCATGGCAGCATCTTCCAAAACCACTGAAGTAGATGGGGAAAATAAATAAACATAAAATGCCATAATCCAAGTCACCGAAAGCTATGACAGTATTGATTATTATTGATATCTAAGCCAAAAATTCACTCTACCTGCAATGCTAAAAGGGTTAACGTGCAACATGTCTGAGGTTGGTGGCTAAACTCAAATGTGCGTTTGGTGACCAACGTACCTTCAATTCTCTTTATGACCTCAGGGCCTCTGGAGACTTGGACTGTGTTGGAGAAGTGGCATGGAGCCAATTTTTTGTTTATTTTGTTTATTTTGAAAGAAGTCCCGAGCTATTTCATTTTTGGATGAACTTACCCTTTAATGACATAATAAATCGCTGTTCATTGGCTATTTTCAAAGGTTTAAATGGCCTTAATGTTTACTAATTCTACTGATACTTAAATGTCAAGATCCTCTACGTAAATGTCAACATAAGCACAAATTATTCAATCAATCGATTAGAAGATCGACAGCAGAAAGACCTTCAAGTGCTGTGACAATTTCAGTCCATCGACATGAGGGAGCAGCCAATGACTGAATTTTTATTTCTGGGGGGAACTTTTCCTTTAATGTTGAATTAAACTGCCACCATAACAGATTACAAATACCCCTGAGCAGTCTCATTAAACACAAATGAGTATCACAACGCAGAGTAGGCAGACTACAGAGATATTATGGGACAACATGTTATTGAAAACCGCAGGAGCTTAATTTCTACTGAATGTTTAAGAGGAGGGAAAAAATGAAATGCCATGAAGACTTCTGTTTTGTGATGGCTGTAATGATTGTTGTCTCTTCTGCTCCCTCACCGCTGACTACAGCCCTCCTCCTTCATCTAATTGAATCCGAGCCATGTGATAGTAGTGACACGCCCCCTAGTGTCTCATGTCCGCCAAGCTCCTGGAGTTTGATAACCTTGCTCTGCGTCCGGGAGCATCACTGAAGGAATGTGAATGTGGCTCCGGATGTCCTCGCCTTGTTGCTAATTGTTGCTGCAGCCCCGGAGGGTCTCTCGCATGGTGATCAGGGCTCATCCCCGCTCTCTTCTCAACCCTGTCCGCTCGGACCTACAATGATAAGCACCGAGAGTGTTTTGGAGAGTGGAGACCAGCCTTGCATCGCTCTGGAGCCCCTGAAGAACACGCACTTGCCGGGCAAGGCGACGCCGGCCGGTGGCGGCTGCGCAGCGCTCGCGGACGGCAACCCCAAAGTGACGGCCAACGGGGTGCACGACATCGAGGACCGGATCCTGAGGATCACAGGCTACTACGGCTACAACCCGGGCTACTCCAGTCATAGAAGTGAGTGAAAAGAAAAAAAAAACAACAAAGTATGCTGATGGGATCATGAGGGGGGATGCGACAGTGTCACGGCTGCCTCTGCCAGGTGTGAGATCGCGTCAGTCAAAGGGAGCAGAATTTTATCCTGGTAGAAAAATGTGTAATGAGTGTTTTTTTTTATTATTATTATTTTAACCACAGAGAATGTAAACGCAGGTGATGCAGTGTCAGTGGTGCGTGGAGAAAAGAAACAACGCACGCCTCCTCTGTCCTTGCAAATTAGTTTTTATTCTAATTGGGCTGTTGCAAAAAAAAAAAAAATCCGCTCTTAGGAACTCAACTAATTGGATTTTAATTAAGGCTATAATGAGGCGGCGTGAATGTCAGTCACTGCCAGTATCAGCTGGACGCTGGGTGTTGCTCCGGCCCATCCATATCTGACACAACATGAGAGAGAGACATAGGGAGAGAGAGAGAGAGAGAGAGAGAGAGAGAGAGAGAGAGAGAGAGAGAGAGAGCAGCTCCATCTCCACCAGACTCTGTAATTACACAGCAAAGTGTCATGCACAACTGATGCTGCCATTCTCCAATTCAATTTCAAAGTTGATTGTTTAAACTGTCGCCTCATGTCGTCCACATCAAACACTCATGTTGTTGAACTCCTGCAAACACTCAATTACACCCCGAATGTTTAATTAAAACAATCCATTCCCCACATGACAAACACAGCAGCTCTCTCTGCTGAGGCATGTGAGTGCAGCCGGCTGCCTCTGCCCCTGACATCACGCTGGAGATATAGCAGCGCTTCTGTGCGTTTAGCTCCTCCATAACTCTCATTTTGTCGATGTGGCTTTGAATGGTGGAGCAATATTCTGAGATTTGCTGACACGGAGACAATGGCTGGGATTGGAGGATAGAGCTGATGATGCACTTTGTTCAAGGGGATGATTTTTTAAAAATCTGGCCCCTCTGTTTGAGTATTTTCAGTACCTGTGGGATTATAAAAAGGGGGAGAGAATAACCATTGCAACGCTTGGTGCGTGGCCAATTACTGGTTTTACAAATGGCCTTATGGTAATGAAGCAAGGTGTGCAGAGCAGGCTCTAACTGGCTGTCTAAGGTTGTGTTTCAGATGCTGTTACACCTCACCCCTAAGCACTGGACTTGTCACGCACGCTCCCTCCTGTCTCCTTCTGGCTGTTACATAAAAACACAAGTCTGGAAGAGAGACGTGCCGCCAGTGTTACAACGTTACTCCCCAAACCTACTACTCAGCGTTTGTCCTCGGCGACATTACACATTACTCTGACACACACTCCGGGGGAAATGTGCGCGTATGCGGACGGGGGCCTCATTCAATCAAGAGCGGTTCCAGCTGAGACTCCTTCAGTCGAGCTGAGAGCACCTCAATGGATTTTTTAGATCGAGGCTGAGGAAGGGGAAATGAGCCTGTCTCTCATTAACGGCCTCCTGTTTATCAGGGGTGTCAGTAGCAGTAGATTAAGCGTGAATGCAATCACACACTTTCATTTGGGAAAATATCCACACGTCCATACCAATCAAGTGGCGGAATGGCTGATCAACAAGGGGCTCCTGAAAGTTGGAACTGAAGAGGGATTGAACAGTTCCGAAGCCTTTGAAACGACGGTGATATTGTGTTACAAGACGAGATGTTTGGCTGCGGTTCTGAAAGTGATACCAAAACAAATTAAGAAATCTAATATCGCCTTATGTGTGCGTCTTTCTCAGCCCTGTTGAAAACACACCCTAAAATTAAGAGGATTCATGCTAGGCTTAAAGGACAAGTTCACCCAAAAGTGAAAATCCAGTCATTATCTGCTCACCCTCGTGCCGATGGAGAGTGAGGTGAAGTTTTAAAGTCCACAAAACATTTCTAGAGCTTCGCGGCAAAACGAACCTTCTCACAGCATTCTCCAAAACAACTGAAGTAGATGGGGACTTGTTGTGAAGCGTAAAAAAACGATTGAAAAATCTCTCCGCAAGCCACAAAATCCCAACTTGAGTTGAAAAGACATTATTTACACCAAGCTCGTGCACCCACTTCAGAGTGCACCTCACTACAGTGAAGATTTGGGCTTCAGAAAAGGTGCAAGCAACGTCTTTTAAAATCAATTTTGGATCTCGTGGACTGGATTAGGTCCATTGGTTAATAAATTGGCCCTGAGTGTTTATCTCTTTATCTGTGTGTCAACATAATCGCAAAAAACTCCCCAAAATATGGCCTGGTTGCAGCTTCTCATAGGTGAAGATTTTTGTTGTTTTACATGACAGTGACCTGAATATTTTATCTTTGGCGCGGTGGACAAAACAAAACATTTAACAACACCAAGCGATTTGTCAAGAATGTGATTAGCAGATGAATCAATAAAGGAGATTGCTGTTATAGCAATCTCCTTTATTGATTCATCTGCTAATCACATTCCCAGTTCTCAGCACACAGCCCCAGTTCTCAGCACACAGGCCTCTCTCTGTCCCACCTCATTGCCTGCAGCAGACTGTAGCACAGGAAAATAAAAGATGGGCTGTCATCTGTGATGTAATTTCAGGTATAAGGAGCAGGTGTGGATTGTAAGAGCACCCCATACCAAGCCTGTAACAGCCAGTGTATCTGCGAGCGGAGAGCAGGGTATTCGATTTTGAGAGGTGTTTTTCCCATTTCCCTGATAAAATATGCCATCTGTAGCCCCGTGTTTCTTCAAATCCATCCGTCAACTGGTTTTTGTGCATGCCAGAGTCAACAGAAGGTATTCCTCGGGGCAACATACTTGTCACCATATTTCCTGCTTGCACAGCTATTAAACATGCTGCTGCTGGTGCTGTCACTGTGAAGCGGCGCTGACCAAATTGCTCGTGTGTCACGGCCCCGTCCTCCACACTTCCTCTTAGAAGCACAGTCACACATTCGTTTACTTTGTTTCGTTCATTGCTGAACTTGGGTCACTCAATCTGTTGGGTCTCATTTTCCATAAAGGGTTAGACAAAGGAGAACCTAAATAGAACAGTGGGCTCGTCCTGCCAGGCCTTTGGGGTAATGATATATTTAGTAAAATTCTGCTGCCAGTATATTATTGCCACTTGCCATCTGCGTTGAATTAGAAGATGCCTCTAAGGGGGCTTATGGACTACATTTGTGACAGGGGCCAGGCTGTAATATATATAGTAGGTTATGATCTAATACATGCAGCGATAAGATATGAAAGTAAGAAGATAAACGAAACAAGCGAGGTTAGAACAACAACAAATACTGGGATGAAATTGACTGTAAATCCGAATAAAAAGACGACAACATTTTCTAACAGCAACCCTGCTCAGCTCCTGCTGTAGCAGAATACAATGGCGTGCGCAGTAAATGCTTCCTCAGCACCTCCCCGATAAAACCACCGCAATTATTTGCTGCTCACCTTGTTTGGGGAAAAAGGCAGTTTAGAAAAAGGCTATTTAGAAGAGTGTGTAGTGCAGTCACGCTCCCCGCTGGGTAAACAGGTACAGTGCAGGAGGAATGACAGGTACTTGTAGTGACAGTCCCGCTCAACACTGTGCCTGTGGTGCTCACTGCTGGCATCGCAGCAAGACGGCAGCACAGACTGGCACTCGGAGGAAAAACAATGAGGGAAGGGTTTGATAAACAAGCATTTATCACAATGGGGTGTTCTTTAAGTGCACGTTTGGCTGAAAAAAAAGTCCGGGAAGAAAGAGAATAGATGTGTCTCTGGATGCATTCGTGTTTGTTTCAGGTCCAGTGTTTACATCAGGTGAATCTTCACTTTCTTCCCCAAACGCTGCCTCAGGCCTTCTGTACGTGCATGCACTTATTTTGGACTGGCCCGTTCCCATGCCTGCTCGCTCGGTGCTATTTATAACCAGCCCAACGTTGAATGGGATATGAGAGAGATTTGCCTGAGCAACTCCTGGAGTGCTGTTGGTCCCACGTGCTCCTGAAAATGAGCGAAAAACACTCTGCAAGTAATGGGTGCAATATTTCCTCCACAGGCGTTACATAAATGCTGACCGGCACTCGTGCCACTGTGCTGTTGGTCATATGTTGTTGTGTCAGGGCACTGAAATATTTTTGCTTGTTGCAGCAATTCACTTTTACGGCTGAGAATGTTACCTCCTCCGAGGAATCCTCTGTAAACCAAAAATAATATGACATAATGGAAGGGCACAACATGGGAAAGGTTTGTAATGGCCTCTTCGTGATGCTGAGGGCACTCACAGTATTTTCATCAGCCTAACACTGCCATCCTGTGGTCTGTGCATCCAATGACAACAACAACAACACTGACCGTCTACATCTTCCAGTGAAACAAACGGCAGTAAATGTGTGTCCTCAGTGTCAATACAACATTTTTGTACCACATCTCATGTTGTCAGCAAAATTGACCTTTAGATGCTAAAAAAGTAAAGTTGAAGTGTTATCTCTTCCAAATCACTGGACGACGGCTTTCCCACAGTCTCCAGAGGTCACACTTGAGTAAGAGTAAAGATATTGTATTAGAATAGTACTTTGGTAAAAGTGAAACTCTACCCCATACAAATATTACTCGAGTAAAAGACTTAGTGCGTCTAATTTTAGATACACTAAAGTATCAAAGGTAGTCTTCTGTCAATAAATGTCTAGACATGGTTGTTGGAAAAGTGTAAAGACAAACCGAGATGATTTAGAGAGTTTTATTATTATTATTTTTCTTTTTAATGAAGTGTCTATTTGTGACAATAAAATGACGAGCAGCAGTTTCTGGTTAAACCAAAAAGATCTTGTCTGGATCAAAAGGTGTGTCCTCCTCATAATGTTGATGGACACCGAGAATAACAATCAGAGCCTGTCAGTGGCCAAAAACAAGCACCTTATATTGATGGCTGATGATTGACTTTGATGGTGTGCAAATACACGCAGGGATTACATTGCAGTCTGTTTCGTTGGCTGCCAGCTGGACCAAATTTGAAGAATGTTCTCCCCGTTAGTCACTTGGACACAAAAACATGGGAGGATTGGGTCCAGGTTGAAAAATACTGACGCTACCCTTCAATTATTTTAGTTTATATTGTGCTCACCGTGGATTCACTCCCAAATAAAGTTGTGTTTAATAAAACTTTAAATCAGGCACGGTTAGGCCAGGCAGTATCGCAGCAAAAGAGTCTCAAGGCAAACAATGAAGCAGTTCACAGTTTAATTTACAGTAAAGTCTGGAAACTTGTATGTTCATAAACAAATGCACAATGGTGGCACAAAGGCAAATAGCTCGGGCAAGCCAAAATGTTTAGGAACCTGACATACAGTAATACAATACTACATGACCAATAAATAGTGCTGTGGCAGGGGTGTAGGTCAACATTTCTTTAACTCCTACGGGGAAATCTTACCACCCATTACACAGAAGGTGTTTTTGCCCTGAAGGGCCATAATGGCCTAATCCAGACATGTTCTTTCCAGTTGTGTCCGTATCAGACGTCCATCCACTACCACTGCTGGAAAGAAAACGTTCAGCACGTACACTTGAAAAGCTCTCTATTCGCCACTAGGTGTCCTCATCTTCTAATGTTCTAACTACACTGAGCTGAGTTGATGATGAGAGGTCCAGTGAGTGGAAACAACACACATAGCGGTCAGCACTTGATTCATGTCCAGTCCTCACTACAGTGAAAATCAGCTGCAGATGTCATTCAAGCCTCAGTCTCTCATCTCCTATCCTCCCTCTCTGCTCCTGGTCCTCACTGAGATGTGATGGGCAACAGAGATGGACGAAAGACAAAGGTGCTCGCTCCATAAACTGAGGACCATTGATTAATCTAAATGACAAAGGAGCCTGAATTGGTTCAGTGCGTCAGTACACAGGAGGCCCACTGTTGCTATGGAGGTAAAGAGAGGATGCTGTACTATTTTGTGCTTTGATCTGGGATGAAATAGTACCATTGTGTTACACTCAGTTTCCTGTTTAGAGTTTAAGGTCCTGATGTTTGTTTTTGGTTGAAACTGCTTTAGTGTAGAAGTGATTCAACTTTATCATTTCATAGCTGTGGTTTGTGGTGTGATTGAATTTTAGTGTTATAACCTGAAGTGTGTTGGATATACCACTGTTGGGCTGCAAAACTTAAAAGTGAATTTGAGAGCTGGCAAAAAAAATTGTGATATGTTAAAAGGACAGTTCACAGAATAAAAGATACATATTTATACATATTTTTTTTCGACATAGTCGGCCATAGAGATGCCTGCCTTCTCTACAATGAATTGGAACAAAATGGCACTTGGCTTGTGGTGCTCAAAGTGGCGAAAAAATACAGACCAAGAAAATCCACACCTTTTTGTGCGCAATTTCATGTAGGAAGCATTTTTTTTTCTACTGAATTATAAGCCAACTGTGTCATCACACAGACAGAAGTGTCCTGTGGATTTTTGAGTAAAAAAGGTAATGATTTCTGGAAAGAGACATTGCTGATGAGTTTTTCCAAGGTATTTTGGGGGGCATTTTGAGCACCACAGTGCCATTTTGTTCCAGTACATTCAAGAGGAAGCAAAACATCTCTACAACCATAGTTGCAGCGACACACATACTGGACCTTTGTCGTACGGTTGCAGTTTGGTCAGGTTAAAGCAAGCAAAATATTTAGGATGGGGTCTTGAAAACATGGTTTGGGTTTGAATCACTACTCTTCTTCTGTAACTCCAGTAACCTCTCAAGTCCCAGAGGTAAGGGGTAACATATATCAACAGGGGAATATACTACTACAGTTTCTATCATCCCAGTACTCCTCCTTTGCCTCCGCCATCAGCAAGGTTCTTTTCTATTGCAGTTTGTACCTGGGGATAACGACCTGGGGAAACAATGCCTCTTCCTGTTTCAGTCCAGCAGAACAAATGGCATAATAAAAGCGAGATTTATAAGGAACCAATCTATACACAGATAGTGTCATCAAAAGTAATCTATTGCTAGTTTAAGAGTAAAAATCTGTTGTTGTTGTTTTTTTCATTTTGGGGTGGACTGTCCCTTTAAGCTTTGGTTACCAATGCCTAAAAAATCTAAAGGCACACAGTAGAGAAACAAACAATCAATCACTTTAAGTGCTTGGTCTAATATGTGTAAGTGAACTGTGGCCCCCTGTAGCGCCCTGCCGTGCTCCAGGTATTTCTCTTAATCTGCTAGCGATTAGCATCCTGGGCTGTGCTGCTGACTGGATCGTTTTCTGTCCCCTCCCTGTCTAGATGTTGGCTCCACTCATCAGCAGAGCTATTTTTAAGTTTAACCCTCCTCGTCTCAGGGGATCCATACCCACCAGCTCATCCCCTTCTTACGCCTGACCAAACATGCGTTTTAGCCATGCTTGCATCACGCACTTAATGCACAAACATTTTAATCAAGCCTCACGACTTCAACTTCAAGCACTGGCATTTTTAACACTCGCTCTGCCACAATGAATGACCATGGGAAATGAATGCGGCCGCATTTTGTGCTAGAAAACGACGACAGAGTTGCTCTTTCAAAGTGTCTCCTCAACGCTGAAACAAATACATTTCCATGGTGTTACTGGAACGTGGCCCTGCATATTTTTCCATTATAAAAAAAAGCCAAATGATAACTGTGCTTTTCCTCTCACAGCCTGAAGAATGCACAGAGAAGCACTCTGATCTGCTATGCTCTCTGTACAAGTGCCAGAACTTTGGCTGATGAGCTTTGGAGAGTAGGGACAGACAGGACGGGAGGGGTTCTGGGAGACACTGATATAATGAGAGCAAACATGACTGCAAAACAGCATCATTTAGTGTTATTTAAAAAAACAGCTCAGATGGAAGCCATTACGCTTACTGGACTGCATGTTTACATTCTCTTTCTCTGCTGTTCCGGGCTTGGCTAGTATTGATTTTGCCAGTGAAAGGGTGAGCATAGCATAGCACAGGTTATTTTAAGATTATATTACAGGCTGCAAGGCCTCATGTGTCCGACCGCATACACTAGACACTGATATGTGGTTGATGTAGAGGCCTGAGCAGTATGCAGGTCCATTAAACCCTCAGGTAGATAAACCACAGCTCGAGATTGAATGGTCCGGGGGCTTTCCTTGAGATGGAAACTCCAGACCACAGCCCCGAGCGTGGCTCACATCACAGCCCAGGCTGACCCTCCTCCGGTCTACACTGGCTGCTGATGAGATGGTTTCTTTTAACTGTCGCAAATTGCTGGCAAAAGCATTCTAAAAGTATTGAAGTCATCACAGTATACATATTTAATGTAAAAACACCCCATTAACAGTCAACGTCCTGAGCAGTAATGTTTGCTTAAATACAAGTGAAGAAGCGCCGATCAGAAGTGCTTACAGCTGAGGTGATGATGCATTGCATTTGTTCAGGCAGGGCGCCGAAGCTGCGTTTGCATTTGCTCATTGGCACCGGCTGTCTCACTCGTGCTTCATAATCACTGGTTGACTGGATTTTTTTTTTTTTCACTGAAGGAATACAACAACAGCGTCAGGTACTAACAGATAACAACTCCATAAAAAATTATGAATAAATAACCATCGCCTGCAGGTGTTGAATGTTGGCAGTGCAGGATGTGAGACACAGAACTCAATTTGCTGGTTTATAGTGCATTTGGGGGCTCGACCACACACACGTCTTTGCTATTGGCTGCTTCTCCGATTTCACCGAAGTTTGACTCCAGGATGCCAATAAGCTTCACCACCGGGTGCGAATGTTCTGTTTGCCACTACGCTCGCAGTGAATGGAGGTGAATGGGCGGGGAATATTTGCTGCTGTTGATTTTACTATGACTTATGAGAGGAATAACTCCCCTATCAGCAACGTCACATTTCTAGGTGTCAGGTTATTGAGCTAGTATGTTGTAGGTGATCCAAATGCTGCTGTTAGATGAGCTTCAATTCTATCCGAGTCTTCTTCAGTCTTCTTACTTCCAGCAATCAGGGGGATATGGTGTGATAAATAGTACCTTATTTCCTATCAAATGTAGAAGAGTTTACTTCGGATAGTGCTGGTACATCATCATTCTTAATTTAAAGTTGCAAATATGTTGTCACAGAGCAATTGAAACACAGGTAGTTCTTTAAAATGAAAACAAATCCCTTGTTTGAGTTGGTTCGTACTGCTGTCTCCTTTCCTCCATCTTTGGAAATGGAGTTATCCTTTGGGTAGCAGTGATGTGTGCCTGTGTAATGGGGGTGTAAGTGTGGGCAGATGCCCTCTTATGGCCTCTTGGATAACAGAATCTACATTTAGGACTGTTACATCTTTGTGATGGTTACGCTTTTGTCAGGGCTCAATTGTGTTAATGCTGCAGTGGTGAAAGCAACAGGAGAGAGCTCCGACCCTCAAGGAGTAGTGAGGAGCAGGAGGTGTGCCAAGAAGGGAGAGAAAGACACTGGAAGACAGAGGACAAGAGTATATATAGAGAGAGGAAGGGGTGAGAAGAGCCTGGTCAGGTAGAAAAGAGAGAGGAGCAGGAAGGAGAGAAGGAGGGGGCAGCAGCTAACGCAGCATAATTAGCCCGGGCTGCTTGGTTACCTTCCAAACAAAGCTGCTGATTTGTGGAGCAACAGAAGAGGAGGGGAAAAGCGAGAGAGACAGAGAAAAGAAGAGGGGGGGAGGTTAGAAAGAGATGAGGGGAGTGATTGCGCCATGCCACACACACTTGAAGCTCAGTCTCCCTTGGAGACAGTGGCAGCGCTGGATCCCGGCATGACAGTGCAACAGTAGAGTCTCCACTTCACTGCACTTCCACTGAGCTATCTCCACTCAGCTGTGTCACTATCCAGACAGACAGAAAGAGAGCACCAGTAACTGAGCGCCGGGTCTGGAGAAGAACGGAGAGTCAGGACCGGAGTGCTGGGAAGAAGGCAGAAGAGTTGACAGAGACCTGAGAGGAGGAGGAAGAGGAGGGGTGGGTGGGTGGGGGGGCAATCAAGAAGAAGCGGAGGAGTCAGGAGTGTGAGGATGCACGGAGCTTGCAGGAGGAGCTGCTGAGCGTACAACAGCAGCAGCCCGGGCACACTTACACACTCACACACATTCACTTCCCAGGGAAGGACAGTGTGTTGTGCCGCCAGTGGAGGATGAAGAAGCACTCAGCCCGTGTAGCTCCCCTCAGCTCGTACAGCACTCAGGTCCTGACCTGCCCCATCTCTGAAGGTAAACTGAGAGAATCAGAGAGGCCCAATTTATACTAATAACTATGTTTTATATGCATTAGCTCAAATTGCCTGCTCAAAACTATGAAGCACTTTTTAAATTATTTTTGATGTCAACATAATATTTCCCATGTTCAGTGTACAGATATTCAACCAATACAGATGATGTGATGTGGATGGGATGAGTTCTACTTCAGTCACTGTTATGCTGCATGTGTTGCATCAGAATCAGAAATTGTATTTAACTGGATTTACAAGGACTTTTTGACAGTTTTCCTCCTAATGGTGAGAAAACACACATTTGTATCATCTCCGTTTCCAGCTGGCAGAGTTAAGAGGCTTCATGTGTTGACAGGAGATGTAGTTGTAGTTGTTTTGTACCTGTCCTTACTTCATTTAACCGAGTATCACCGCGACCAGTTATGACCTAATTTAGATAAATGCTGGATGCCGTTTGACCTGCAGTCAGCATGCCTGTAACACTGCAGACGTGGCTGTGAGCTTCATATTGGATTGAGCAGGGGCCCATCCATCAATGTCACTGGCGTGCCGCGTCAGTGGCAGGGGATAAAACACAGAATGGATTGAAATGTGAGGTTCGAGCGGCATACTGCGTCACGCGGAGTGGATAAGCTCTGTTGATGGGGGCCAGTGGTGAATGCGGAACAGTGATTTCTGTAATGAAATGGCATGCTTTCAGATATGTCCTTTTTCCGGCCATGGACTCAACTATTCCATGTTAACAGATATGTATGTAGCTTTTCTACACTTTCTAAGCAGTTATTCTAAATGTACTTGTGGATATATTTTAATGTCAAGGCATTTGTTACCACTATTACATCTTAATTACAAAAACCTTTTGAAAGGGAAACCTGGGCTCATAATTATGCACCAATTGATTTCTGACAGCTGGTGCTCAATTATTAAGTCTAATCACTTGAAGACTGCTGATTTGAGCAGTTTTCCAAACAAGTGCACGTAGTTCAAGTTGATTGAGATTAACCTCAAACAGCGCACCTTCTACTTTTAGTGGAGTAATTCACTGCAATACCGTGCTGACAGCCTACACACATCGGGGATTATTGTTTCATTTGCAACTTTTTAGCAGCAATATATTAGTCAGCAATAACACTGTCTGTTATGTGAATCCAGTTTTGGCTGTGAGAGCTGCTTTTATGAGGCAGGGGAATAGTAGAGTTATAATATTACTGCATCTTGGCACCAGGTCGGCCTGTAGTGGCTCTTTCCTCGGGACAGAAGAGCCCGTATCCAACACCAAAAAGCTTTAGGTTTTGTCAGCGCCACGAAACACGAACCACCTAGCTCGGTGGGCGAGGAGAGACAAGGAAATAAAAGAATAAAAGAGCGGCTTCTCTCTAGCAGAAAATTTCAGATCTCAGTTTTGCAGTTAGCAACCACCAGGCTCATTAGGTTGATTAAGAATCCTCGCTGTGACAGAATCTAATTAGACCAAATCCCTCGATGATCCGGTAGAAACGAAAGTGTAGCAGTGTTGAACATTTTGCTTTCACCACATACCAGATCTGCTCCCAGCTGGGAAATACTGTAAGGTGAAACCTTTTATCTGAGGGTTTTATCTGAGAGGTTTTTTGAGGTTATAGACACAAACAGTTTATAATGAAGTGAACAGAACTAAAAAAGGACTGAGTTTGACTTTATCATCATCATGAGCAGCAGCAGCAGCATCGGTTTTACACTTTTTGGACAGGCTACTAAAGGTTTTCTCAATTATACATGAAAGCTTTTTTGGTCTTTTGCTACAAACACTGTGCTGTTGGTGAGGAAATGTGGTTCTGCAGTGATGGATAAAACAAGGCTAGTGCTGCACTGATGCAGTGGTAGAGAGTAACTAATTACACCTACTCGTATACTCTGCTATAAATTTCAACTTAACTACATTTCAAAATAAAATATTGTAGTTGTTACTCTGCTATATTTACCTGACAGGCACAATCACTGTTTAATAGATAGAGAGTTTCAATTAAACTAACAAAAAAAATACACAATTTCCCTCTAAACTTTTGATATTATATTTAAAAACCAAAGAATTACAAAGATATATATTTGCTTGAAAATCTTAGTGTCAAAATTAAGAATAACTATAAGAATAACTAGAGATGAATGAGTAACTGTACTCAAATACATTAATTAAGTATATGTTTTAAGGTAAAGGTACTTTATTTTCATTTTCTGTTACTGTGTACATTTTGGGGCCAAATATTGTTGTTTTTGTTTTTTTTTTTACTCCACCATATTTACTTGATAACTTTAGTTATGAGTCATTTTTAAAATTAAAATGAGTCAGTGTTGAAAGGCTATTAAAAACAATGTGTAACCAATCACGACATTCGGTGGCCATTTACAGAAGTGAAATGCTGTTTATGTATTGATGAATCAGTACTAACAACCTAATGATAAAAAATCTGATAATATATGTGTCCCAGGGGCCCATTTTCTGGGAAATACTTTTACTTTACTTAAAGTGCACTTAGTTGATAATATTGCTGTGCTTTTTCTTAATTGAGCTCTTAAACACAGGACTTATGCCTGAGGTGTTGGTACTCTGACTACTTTGCTCAGCACTGCACTAATGTGACCGCGACTTTATATTTACCATCCTTTCTCTCATATAACATTTACCGCTCTCACTTACTTTCAATACTCTCACTACACTAGGTGCCAGCAATAATCTCATCATACAATCTATCAAGTGAGTTTGGCAAGACTGTTCAGTGCATTACTCAATTAAAGAAGTATCCCTCCTGGAAAAGTGTCATTTTCCTCCCTTTGTGCCCAGTGACCAGATTGGACACAGACACTTTAGAAGATACAAGGTGGCATCACATCAGTATAAATGCGTTACACAGAAATGAAACCGCTACGATACCGGTGTTACCTTATCTAAGAGTTTGTGCGCCGCACACTGGATTACTTACATGTGGGCACAATCTGCTTTCATTAAACCTGTCAGTGAGTGACACTCGTACTCCCATTGCTTGACTTCCTGATGAGGTCTCATTGCAAATAACAAACAAAAAGACTGTCAGATGTAATAATAAGCAACCCTGAGATGCCCCGCTACTGTAGATGGGGGATACTACGGATGCGAGTTTCAGTGCTTGCAGGGCTCTCGTGTCTGTGGCCGTGGTGGGAATGGCAGAGCTTCACGTGCTGAGCAAGCAAAGAGAGCACAGGCAGCAGACATCCAGCACATGTCATCTTTTATTCCTGCCCTGGTGTAAATTGATCACGCTGTTGAAAGTTAAAGAACGGATCTGAGCTCTCACAAAATGCTCACACACACACACACACACACACACACACACACACACACACACACACACACACACAGCACTTCACATATTATACAGCACCATTAAGGTCCATAAGCCATTTACTCCTGCAGTCAGTAAGTCTATCTATCTATCTATCTATCTATCTATCTATCTATCTATCTATCTATCTATCTATCTATCTATCTATCTATCTATCTATCCATCTATCCATCTATCCATCCATCCATCCATCTGTTGTAGAATTTGTCTGGTGATAATATTTTACGTCTATCCCAGTTATCCCAAAGGCGACATTTTCATAGCAGGATCGTACCGTGTGAACAGTGAAAACAGTGGCTGCCAAGGTTGACATGACTTTCTTGAGGAATGTCATGTGGTTAGGTTTACTCTTGCTTTCTGGGCATCAGGTTTCTGTGCACACCTGACTACAATGGGTGCACAGTACATGCTGCATCATGAGGCGACAAAGCTATTTATGACATGCGCGGCCACATTGCTAACCTGACACATTTTTTTACCAAAGCCTTGCCTCATGCATTAGTGCCTTTACAGCAAGAAGTGCAAACGGTGGTAGTGATCACTGAGGGCGATAGATCAATAAACGCTTATGTGCTGGACATCAGCCAGGGAGACACAAAGCTACATCCTTTTATACTACAAAACATACAGAAAAAAAGGCAAAATGGAGCCTGCAGGTAGAGATGCTGCAATGCCTTTTCTCTTACTGCCTTTTATTCGTTTTGTGTCCCATCAGGAGAGGACGGTTCAGAGTCTCATGCGGAGACACCTGGCAGCGAGACCAGCGGAGAGAGCCAGTCCTATCAGACATGTACCAACGCGGCTCTGAAGGTGCTGGGTGGTCTGCTGATGGTGCTGTGTGTCTCCTCCTCCTGGGTGGGCACCACTCAGGTGGTTAAGCTGACCTTCCAGTCGTTCTCCTGTCCCTTCTTCATCTCCTGGTTCAGCAGCAACTGGAACATCCTCTTCTTCCCCATCTACTACTCCGGACACATGGTCATCACACGGGACAAGCAGACCCCCATACAGAAATTCAGGTAAACTGCCAACAAAGCAATAAACAAAATCTGCCTCGTTGGATTTTCTAAAAAACAGTTCAATTAGCATGTTTTTGTCCCTTCCGTCAGGGAGTGCAGCAAGCTCTTCGGGGAGGATGGGATGACTCTCAAGATTTTGGTAAAGAGGACAGCACCCTTCTCAATCCTGTGGACGCTGACCAACTACCTGTACCTGCTGGCCTTGAAGAAGCTGACCGCCACTGATGTGTCCGCCCTCTACTGCTGCCACAAGGCCTTCGTCTTTCTCTTGTCCTGGATCGTTCTCAAGGACCGCTTCATGGGTGTTCGGGTCTGTATGAAAACACCGCCAATGATCATGACACATTAAATGGCTGTTTGAGGAGCATTGATTCACGGTTCTGGATCTTTACTTGCAGATTGTGGCAGCTATAATGGCCATCACAGGCATCGTGATGATGGCTTATGCTGATGGTTTTCATGGCGATTCCTTTGTGGGAGTGGCTTTGGCTGTGGGCTCGGCCTCAACATCAGCTCTCTATAAGGTTAGACCACCAAGCATGTTGCAGGTCGAACCATTTGTGTGATTGCCTTTACACTGACTGTAAATACTTGCACAGGCGCTGATGAAACACCCAATTGTCTCCTCGACATCCAGGTGCTGTTCAAGATGTTTCTGGGCAGCGCCAACCTTGGAGAGGTGGCCCACTTCCTTTCCACCATGGGCTTCTTTAATCTCATCTTCATCTCCTGTGTGCCCCTCATCCTCTACTTCACAAGGGTAGAGCACTTGGGCTCACTGTCCTCACTGCCCTGGGGATACATGTGTGGACTGGCAGGACTGTGGCTGGGTGAGAGTGCACACACATCCAGGAAGAATGAGGATTATGGTTTCACCCATCGTTGACACTAACCAAGCATTCTGAACTCATTTTAGCACTGTAGCTAACTAAACTTCTTCATATTAGGTTTCCATTTGAGGTCCATTTGTAGTCTGACTACTATTAAGTGATCATGTTTGAGTGGGCTTTGGTTGCATGCATATGAAACAATTCAACAATTTACAAGACTGGTGCAAATTTTGCCCAATTTGTTGATTGGCTGATCCATATCAGCCATGTTTCCACCCTGTGTAGATAGAATCTTTAGACCCAGGAACTACGATTTTCAAGGAACTTAAAGGTTCCTTGGGTCCATTGTTGTCTGTGTTTCCATCTCAGTGTAAATACCTGCAAAGACTAGGCAAATTAGTCCACTAATGTATGTGAAAGCGAGGGCAGTTTTATATACAGAATTTCTGCATGCAAATAAGAACAATAGTGTGCAGACTTAGTCATGTCTGGAAGTACTGAAAGCCCCATCCCCAAAATTCCTATACTTCTAGAAGTCCCTCCATAGGTTCCTAGTCCCTGAAAATGTTTCTGTGGTGGAAACGTTGCTTTATTGACTTATCATCTCAGCTGTGATTAATTTGTACCTTCATGTTTTCAACCTCTTCCATGTCTTTTACAGTGTTCAACATCTTGGTCCATGTTGGCGTAGTGCTCACATACCCCATTCTCATCTCCATAGGGACCCTGCTCAGTGTGCCGGGCAATGCAGGTAGGGTTTTTGATTATGTGCTTCGAGTCTTACCTCCAATTTCGTGATCATTATATCTTGATTATTATGATGGGAATTAACATGATTGTGAAAATGAGAGTAAGTGGCCACACATACTGTGGTTTTGTCTTGAGAGGTCAGCACTCTGTAGCAAACAGATTACACAGCAAGTCGACCGCTTTCGTCCTGGAAACCTAATCATCAACGTGCCTAAACAGACCCTGCAACTGTTCTCTCGCTGAGGGAGGATCCGGTTGCCAAGGCGATACTAAATGCCCAGACAAGTTCTTTTCTCTAACCATGATGGACTGTATGAAGGTCAGTGTGTTACACCGACGTGTCCCCGGACTCCAGACCGCAAAGACACAGGGGATAAAGTGGATCCCTTGTGCTGATTACAAGGCGCATTTGCTTCACTCATCCCCTACAGCCGCGGTGTCCTGTGGTTTATCTTACTTTCTGTAATTAATCTCAATTTGTTTTTGTTTCTCCCCCACCCTCCTTTCCTGTCCTGCACTTCGGCTCCCTCTTTTGTTCCTGTCTTTCTTTCACCTGCTGCAGCCGTAGATGTTTTGAAACATGAGGTGATCTTCAGCGTGGTGCGTCTGGCAGCCACCTGCATCATCTGCCTGGGCTTCTTGCTCTTGCTGCTGCCGGAGGAGTGGGACTCGGTTACGCTGCGTTTCCTGGCCAACATCGCAGATAAGAAGTCGGAGGAACACGGCGAGGAGCTCACGGAGTCCAGTGTCAACACTCGAAGCCGCAGTCGGGCAAACGGCGCTGTCTCCATTCCCTTGGCGTGACACGGCCGATCTCTTCTAGTAGCCTTTGTTAACCAGTCTTGAAGCTGTGTCTGCTCATGTTCCCCCACTGCCCACCCAGGAGGTGTGGCGGGGTGTTCAGTCCACATGGACTCTCTTATCAGGAAGGCAGGGAGTATTTTCATGAATTTTAAATGGGAGATGCTTCAGAGTCTCCACCACTTCACTGCAGGAGGGGGAACAGAGAACATTTATGGATCTTACAAAATTGAAAGGGTGGAAAGTGTTATTTACTTTCTTGAGGTACTTGCCACGCTCAGCCCCTGTTCTTGCACGCCCCCAAACCAAGAGCTGTGTGTCCTCCCCTGACCTGCTCTGCGGACTGTATTCTGTGAATATAAATATTGGCAGGGCGAGTTTGGCTCAATCTTATATGTATTTATGATATTTATTTAGAGCTGTATCAATAAGAGTATTATTTTAAGTCTTATTGAATAATATTATATACAAGAATGGCAATTATACTATGCGTAATGTACAGGCTCTTTTGGTTTTATAATAAAAGACTTAAACCCCACATTCATAGCCGTGTGTTATTGTCGTGGTTACTAGGTGTGCACATGTATGTGGCTGAATCTGAAGTTCTTAAGTATTTTAGAATATATTTTACATTTCTTTTGTTTTTTGTTGCCCAAATCAGTATCAAAGTTCCACATGTTCATCAAGTTAAATCAGCAGAGTCTCCAACACACGGTACTTGAGCTCAGCAAAGATGATTCCTAAGACATTAAAGATTAGAATAGATTTTGCATTCAGGGCCATTGCCATAACGTAACATCTCCTCTCAAGGGATGGACAGAAACACAACAGATGTTGTTTCTTTGTTTTTTAAATTCCCCATATGAAAAATTACAAATATACAATATGTGATAATAAAAAATGGGAAGGAGTATTGCCTAAAAACCTTGTTGTTTATACACTGAGTATTCAGAGGCAGCTGTGACAGTGTAAAGTGACAATATTTAACAGAAGAAAGTGGCATTATTAACCCAATAGATAAAGAAAAAGTAAATAACTTAGCAGTGGAGACAAACCGTTAATAAAAGTATTATTATTATTATTATTATTACAACTAATGTTGTTTGTAACTATTATCTGTTTTCAGGGTGGAATCCTGCCTTTGACCCTACAAATTTTTTTTTGGAATATCACCTATACAACATGCCAAATGACTGTATAGTCTAATGTTAGCGAAGACACATATTTTGATTTTTTCAAAGTTTTAGCTATGATTACCATTCTTTTGACGCAGACAATGTGGAAACAGCCCTTTAAGAACATATAAGAGCCAAACCATCGTCATATACTTCAGGGCCAAGTATTTTTAGGACTAAGATGCATGACTCATACAATGTCAGTAATCAGTAAAGTGCATTGCATTGATTTAACAGCAGTGACTTTGCAGTATTCTCCTCTCTATATGATGCAGTGCTTTTCTGTGCTGTATTTAGCCGTCACTTGCTAACACACACACACCCACGCCCTCACACAAATGCATTGCAAACTGAAGATTGAGAATGATTCTGATTGAACGTTTCAACTATAAATCACCCGCTTTCACAGAGACACACAACTCGTGGTAATAAGGCATTCCTATATGACTGGCAGTCACACCCATGGGACACTTTGCCTGAAGAGCAAAACAAAACACGGTGGAAAAATCGCCTTTTAGTCCACATAGCACTGCTAAGATGATTAGGGTGTCAATGGAATAATTTGTCAGTCCTAATACATAACTGTGCACACATACACAAATTCCCAGGAGTCCAAAACCACTGTGCCATTATGAGTGCTGGTATGCACTCAGTGAGTTGAGACCTCTAATGAAGCATTTGCTGAGGTGACAGTTTCAGCTATACATCTGCAGTGGCATTTTAACATATTAAAATAAATGAGCTAGAAGAAGCAGATGAATGTGAACTGTACAAATCTTTATGCCGTGATACAGCAGTTACGCTGCTGCCACCCAGCTGGACGCTGATAAGAGGCGTTAATCAGAGAGAGAGAGAGAGAGGTCTCGTGGATGTCATGTGATGTCTATTTAGCCACGATAACACATTTCTGTACTCATTCTTACTGGATATTTAGATACGGGGTAGACAGAATAATGCTACAAGGCCTGGTCATGTTACAAGTCGAATCAGCATCATTTGCAAAAAAAGGACCAGTGATCAGCACTTTTAACAGAAAGATGAGACAACTAATAGTGCTACAAAGAGGCCGAACCACTCTGTCCAAACTGCAGACGCATCACTGAAAAAAAGATAAATTATTTAAATAATAACAACACTCCTTTTGCAGTCATGCAAGCTGGTTTGGCACAGCAGTGATTTCAGCTAAATGTCAACCGCAGCACACTAACAAGCCAAGAATGCAGGCTTAGCAGGGGCTAAGTTTAGCATGTTAGCATGCTAATATGTCAGAAAAAAAGCCCATCACAATTTCCCCCCCAAAAAACAGGCTGACATATTAAAGTGGACATATTATGCTCATTTTCTCACACTGTCCCGTGCTACAGCATCAAATTCCCCCTCTGTATAAAACGCTCCTGGCTCTATAAGGCCCCTCTTCCCAAATACCCGGTCTACTCTGACTGGTCAGCTCTAACATGCCTGAGCCATCACTGCTAACAAAAACAGAGGAGTTTTGCTACATGAATTATTACCTGCCAAACCAGCTGCTAGGCATAACAGCAAATGTGTGACATGGTGATGTAGTGTGATGTCAAAAAATCACAGAATTAAAGGCTAATGAATGAGGCATTTCGGGAACTTGCTCACAATGTATGGATATTTAGTGTAATGTTTACCATGTTAGCTGTGTTAGCATGCTGACATTTGCTCATTAGCACAGATTCCAATGTGCTGCTAATAAGAATGTCATTGGTTTTGCAGATATTAGCTCATAAAGCTGAGGTAGGCTTTTTGAAAAACATACATTTTGACATGATGTAGTATGCAATAAGGTAAGGGTATAAAAGCTTGTATACGTTATCATCTGGCCACTATGGACAAATAGCCTATAACAAATGTCATAGCAGTAATACGATATTTCAGTGAAACATAAACAATTCAACCTCATGGTAGAGCTAGCCGAGAAGATAAGCGATAATCAAAGTCAGTAGTTTTAGGATTCTTCCTGTTGGGACCACTTACACTGACGATTAATGGCGAGCAATCTCATAGTTATTGTTGTAAATGATCACCACATACAGTAGCTAATCAAGGCCTGTACCAAATGGTGCCACCAACAAAGAAGAACAGCGCACACCTTTAAGCTACTGTAACTGGCAGTGACATGATGTACAGAGCGTAAGGGACGAGGAAAAACTACGACTTGACATGCAGCCTGACACGACTCACATTTGTAACAGATTCCCTCCGTGATTTTCTGAGTGCTCATTTTCAGTCAGTTAACAATTTTCCGACCTGTCTCTCCCCTCACCCCTCTGGGCTTTCCAATATGGAAGGGGTGCAGGGAAATAACAGGCTCTTTCAAGCATTAACTTATGAGTTACAAAGTAACCTGTAGGGACAGTTGCCATAGAAACCCAGCTCATTATAATGAAAAGTATGAAAGCAGGGGGATGAAGTACACACCTACTCTTTTAACCGCTACCAAAACTGTTTGTTGCATCACTTTGGCACTAGACAGAAATGCTTCAGGACAAACAATGAGGGTGCCAGCAGGGGACATGTGAAGACCACCAGGTTTGTTCTGGAGTGGCCGAAACAAATAAGGCGAGATGGAGAGTCAATTTTGAAGGTGAAGTTATACTGTAACTAACACAGGCCAAAGATCTACAGGGTGTCGGCACCCTACATCAGAAAAGTTAACAAACCAGTGGACCTACAGTGACAGAGTTCAGGCAAATGATGAGAAGACATGAAAAAAGGTGAGAGTAGTCGTTTTAATTAAACTTTTCATATATTACCTTTACTAGAGAAGAGTTTCAGTATTTCAGCTTGTGAGCCTAAGGACAGTGAGTAGGAGAATGGGCTCCACAGGCTCCAGAACAGGTCAGCGTAAAGTAGCTCCATGTAATAGCCTGCAAGAAGAGGGGACACATCCCAAACCAGAATGGACCCTCCCTGCTCTGCCGGTCACTGTGGAGCAGTCGTTGGGATCTCTGGGACAGAGGAAGACCACCTTACCTCCACTGAAGCAAGAAATTGCACTTTCCACACTCTCAGGTTAGTAATTCTCCTGTCTCTAATGTTTTATTCCAACTCAGGCTTTTATCATTTGTCTTGTGATTTTGATTTTGATCAGAGATAACAGTGTGGGCATGTGTTTTTTTGTAAGAACCGTGCATTGCAGAAGGGCTCCCACCAAAGCAAAGCGACAATTCGAGCATCATTCACTCCCATCCACCCCGAAGACCCCAGGTTAGCGGGCAAAATCAGCTGCCTGATACACAAGTTATAACAGGCTATTCTCATTGCCTGATTCATTTGAGGAGTCTCTCATCCCTTCACTCCTGCGCTCGCTTGGACTCTGGCAGACATAGTTTTGCATTATTGTTTCTGACTGGTTGTGATTTTTACCCAGACATCCCATCATTATCTCTCCACAGGCACTGCAACCGCTGGCCCTTCAAATTGGCCACACAGGCACTGCCAATCAAATTGTCATGGTAATGGAAAAAAAAAAAAAGAGAAAATGATCACATCTGACTGCCTCAGCGTCAGCACCCTCATGCCATCTCAAAACCCAGCAAGGAATATGATGTTTGTTGCAGGGCCCGGGACTGCAGAGGTGGGGATGTCCACCGGTTTTCTACAACAGGCCAGACAGGACGCTCTGGCACCGGCAGAATGATTCAGGTAAATCATTCTGACGAAGTATGGATGAGCTGGAGTGCATCTTACATCAATAATTCAGATCATACGTTTTTATATCGAGGGAAAATTAAAGTGTGCAGCAGTACTTAAGAGACATGGAGGGAGAAGATGGGGTTGGAAAGAAAGAGAGGGAAGAGAGAGAGCGAGACGGTTGTGAGCTGCGAGTGTGGGCCCCCCCTGTCCCAGTGGATCTGATTAAAGTAACAGTGGAGTGGAAAGTTGGGTGGTCTGAAGCCATGACTGGCCCTCAGTGGGATCTATCAGGGTGCAGGGAACAGAAAAGTCCCCACTATTAGATACACATTCATAGACACAAAGAGAGGTATATCCTTGACAGTCCCCAGTTCAAGTCCCATAATGCATTGTGATTTATGTGTAAATGTGTTTCTTACAGTGGTGGAATGAGTGGTGACATCCTCTCCTTGTCATTTGTAAAGCAAAAGGCATCTTTTGGCCCGAGAGCGTAGATTCGAGTAAGGAAAAATTCCCCGGACAAAAAAAATGAACCCTGGAGCCACAGAGGAGGGATCCCTCTGCCAGAACAGACAGATGTCACGAGTACAGACCATAAAGACAAAATCACGAAGTGTCCATATTTCATTGCCAAAATATCCGATAATGCAGATTCTATAAAACATAGGTGTAATGGTACTTTGTTGCCCCAAAGTCTGATAGATTCTCATAAATTACATTATTAAACTGTTAATACCTGTGCTACTTTGAACCATTTTTTTGATTTTGGTGGTATTTAAGCCAGTGATTCCGAACCTATGAAGTTGTGTAGATGATTTATAGTCTAGGAAAGAAGATTATTCATCAATCTTTACTTTTTTGGTGAATTTTTAGAGGGAAATCTCTATTTTGTGGAGGTACTTACAACTCATTGACATCTGAAACTTTAAAAGGAGCAACAAGACAGTAAAGCTGTACTAATGGTATTATATGAAACAGTGCATTGAATTATCATATATTTATATTCTCACAGCATATAAATCCAAAGAAAAACAGCAACTACAGCTGTCAAATAAATTAAGATCATTAAAAGTACAATATTTCCCTTTGAGGTTAAGTACAAGTTCCTGAAAATTGTAAAAAAAAATACAGTCCTGGACTAAATGTTCTTAGTTACTTACCACCACTTGTTTCTAATGGTCTGTGGTCTCTACAGGGAGGGTTCCTGGAGGCCCAGACAGCTCTCACTCAGCAGGCTCATCGGCATCGGCGAGCTCACCTCCGCCAAGCCAGAGAGCAGAGAAGACATAAGGTTGTCTACACAGTTAATGGTACGACTGCAAACTGTTATTTAAACAAGCCATCTTCATTAAAAATCTGTCTTAATGTGGTTTTACTGTTTGATTCCAACATCATTTGGTCTGCTTATATGGCCCTTTAGTTGGAGGTCCAAATACAGAAGGGATCCAGAGGCTGAAACTTGTGAGAAGGCCTACAGAGAGAGACATCTTCTGGGATGAGACCACAGGAGAAAGTCTGGACCCCAGTTGCCTACTCGACCCCAAATCTCTGCCCCATCTCTGTGAAGAGAGAGAAGAAAAAAGGATTCAACAAACTGGACGCAGGGTACTGTCTTCATGGACAAATGAGGGGGAAATGCTCAGTGTAGATGACAGGGGTAAAACACGGAGGAGTGGTCGGATGGGCCCCGAGTCTGCCAGAAGCTCTCAGACAGGGAGGATAAGAGGGGCAAGAGGAATCTGGGACCATAAACTGGACTAAGAGCGCTTTGTCAACCAAGTTGCAATATAAACATAACTCTTGGTGTTCCTGAGATGTTCCTTGCATGGCTGAGTTTATGGTGCCCTCTACAGGTGAAAGTGATGCACAAAAGTGATAAAAAAAAAACGTACTGTCTGGAGCTCATTCATTCTCCCCTCAATATTGATAGCAAACATCCAAAAATACTTCTCATATTCAGTTCAAAGGATTCACATCAGCCAGCCACCATGAAGCAGCTGGTCCAGTACTGGGCATTTTGGTTTCGAGGTTAGTGCAAAAGAATCCTCAAGTATCCAAAGATATCCCCTTCTTTGAAAAGACATGCAGCTCTTGCAGAATAATTAGACTGAAAACAGGAAGCTGCTAATTGCACCATCATTATTCAAGTGGTCTCTCTGAGGCCGGCCCTTAGCGTGTTTAGAGAGGCTGAGAGGAACTGGACTCCTCCCAAACACCTGAGGCCACAATGGAGGATAAAACAAAAAATAAATAAATAAGAAGCCTGGTCCTCTGGCACGGAGAGATAGATGAACATTGCTGGGATCACATCTCACAGCAGGGGGCTGGGCAGGAATTAAATCAGTAACTACTACCTGGCAGCAGTTCATGAGGACTACCTCAAAGGAGGAAAGGAACATTAAGGAAATAAAAACAGTCAAATGTGAACTTTATTGTCCTCTACCACTGGGTGTCATTATTGTGCTGAGGGACACAGTTAAGTCCCACAGTCGCACCGTTTGAACAGGTGCCGTAAATGTTTTGGTAGGAAGGTCTATTTTAAGTCAACGCAACCAAGTGGTAGTTAATGACTTGCGACCATACACACTGCTGCTTTACTTTCACAAGTTTATTTGGGATTTGAAGATTATTGTACAAAAGTGATCATCCTTTTCCTGTATCTGTGCAAACAAGAGAAGAAAACAAAATAAATGACATGATGAAATGAAAGTCCCAAAGGTAGGAGCTGAAGGCACTGGAGCAGAGCGAAGCATTAAAACGAGTCCATCTACTTAGCAATCCATTCAATCAACAAAGCAAAGGCTGCCAGTGAGAGGCCACCGACTGCAGACTTCAGGAGCCAGACTGACCACATATTGGGATACTGAGGAGATTTAGAGTGGCCCAACTCTTCAAAAAAAAAAACTTCTCCTTTTCCAGTTCGCTAGCCACACACACTGGGCCTTAAAGCCAAATCATCGTGGAGGGGGAGAGCCGAGAGGTCTCGGTGTCTGCCACTCCGTACTGCTACATAAAAAGAAGGTGAAGGATGCCGTGTGAGCAATTGGTTCCAATTGACAGAGGATTGGTCATGGTCAGCCTTCTGAGTGGAAATCCACGTGAGAATGTAGCATTTGGACCAGCAAGGGGCACAAGAGGCCAACAGCAGACAATGAGGGCACTCAGAGGAGTCTGGCTGCTGTGGAAGAGTGGGGCACAATCTCCTCTGAGTTAACCCTTCACCGGCTGGTTATTCAGTCAACTTAATACACTGAGGTGGTGCTCACTTCAGACATGTAACAGAATTGGTATGAAAAGTTCATGTAGTAGTAACTAGTGAGAAACTAGATGTCCCTCTTCAAATCATTTCTTTACTATTGAATATTAATCACAAAGTGAGAGGAAGTGAAATTTTAACATAGACCAAAATCACATACTTAAAGTTCTTCATTAATTAAGTTAAAGCACATATGCAGCTTCAAACGGCGACTTCCATCCTTGTGACTTTTTTACCAATTAGGCAGGTCCTGCTGACTGAATGGGACCGGCTGCTTTAAAGTCTCAGAGGGGCCAGAGGGTCAGCGCTCAATCACAGTCCGGTTGGAGAGGCTGTGTGTTTGAACTAGCCACTAGTTGACGGGGCGGGGACGGGGTCAATAGGGGGGTGGGGGGGAGTGATTGGTGGAGGGAGCAAAGGACTCCTGCCAGCTCTAAAAGAGGAGCCTTTTGTAGCCAAGACACTGGCCAGACCAGCCTGGCCTTTCACAGCCCGGCCGCCCCTCTCCTCCAGGCCGACAACAGCTGATGACAAGGGCCCAGCTGCTAATTATCCGGCTGATGGAGAGTCACTGAAGTGGGACTGTCAGAGCGAGGGGTGGCCCTTGTGTCTGCAATGGGATAAATTTGAGGGAGGGTGAGGGCTGGCGGATGAAAAGAAGTTGCACTACAGGGGCAGGGTTTGTTTTTTTTTTTAAGTGTCCATCCAACAACAAAATCCATAATTCAGTAAGACAAAAGTCTTTATTCCATGAAAATGTGAGATACCTTGTAAAATGTATTAATTATTTTTTACTGCTATTTACATTTTCTACCATTTGTAAGCTCTCTAGGAACAACAAGATGGTAACAAATACATTTTATGGGCTCACATATCAAGTCTGGATCACTCCATTTTCTTTAAAAAGTCTTCAGTCATGCCACAGTATAGAATAACTGTGCACCTATACACCAACGTATCCATGCTATAGCATCATCTGCCCAGAGGATACCGGAGCAGTTCCTGTTGAATTCCATATAAAGTACTCTTTGGATAGAAGTTCTCGGGCTGGAAATAAGACAGACAGAACATTTAGCAGTTTTAGAGAATGTGCATAAAGCGAACCATTTGGTACAAAAACTGTAGTGAGCTTACATGTTACAATCCGTGGCTTGGCAGAGGAATAAACCTGCACTGAATGCTGGTCCACGCAGCATCCAGACAGCGTCATGTCAGGCACTTTAAAATACAACTGGGAAGATAACAGCAAGAGCGGTTATCACTTTAAAACCTAATTATGTATGCTATATTTCAAATATCCCTTTTCCAAAGAGAAATTGGTTGCAACATACTTTGGCTGTAAATAGACAAACTTGATCATAAATCATAAATCTTTTGCTCTTTTCCTAACATGAATCACCAAACACGTAAACTTACTTTGATGTAAGCTGTAAGATCTGTGCAGAGGGGGTCAGTGGGTCCTGCTGTCGGCCCAGAAAAAGTGATCTTGCCCTCCATTGTGACTTCACGAGATTTAGGGAACTTTTGCCCTAAATATCAGTGAGGGGAAAAACAGCTCATCATGTTTCTTTTTTAGATATACACCTGTATTAAAAGGGTTTTCAGGAGCACAGTGCCTACCCAGAGCCCAGACCAACAGGTTCTTCTCCTTTGAGATATCCAGCTGTCCGAAGCTTACCTTCACATCCACAACACCCATCTGATCTCTACATAAGACACACACCACACATGCAGGTGTTAGTGCAAAGTGTTTTATCACATGGTTGAATATGATATAGTCGAGTATGAGACTTGTACATTAGATTATTCGATGTTCTTAATGGGGTTATTACTTGGCTGTAGGACTTATACATAATTATATAGTCAGGGTGAGTTATTTAATGCACTGTAATCAGACACCTGCAGGGTTTTTTTTGCAAAGAAATCTGTGCAGTTTAAAAAAGATGCAGGAGGGATCTGTTACATATTACAATGGACCATGTCTTTTCCTTTTTCAGGAATAGATATCATCAAGAATACCTTGGTGCGACGTATATTTTGGGGCTAATAAGGACTGAATTCACTTACAGAATATCAGACTATTGTCATATATCAACATTACACAGTTTGACTTATGATTGTCACTTTCCCATTGCGCTCTTCAAAATTATCCTATTACTTTTGAACTTGTGTATAAAAATGTAGGTACACCTCATTTTTTTGCTCTTTTAATAAAAAATGCTATGTGTTATCTATGTATCTCTGTTTATAACGTTAATGTTTGGTAATTCAACACTTTAATTACTTCATAAAATAATCATGTCACTAATGCTGTTAGGTGATAGGCAGCTGGAATTAATTTACATTAGTTTACTAGCTTAGCTAGGACATTTGTGTATCAGTAATTAATATAAAGATTTTTAAAGTATATTTTTGATTATCCAAATTCAATCTACATCTTATTAACAGAATAGCGTCCTAAATAACGTTCTAAATATTTTCACAAGGATTTTCACAAGTAGATTTCACTTTGCTCTACAGAAACAAACATCGGCAGTTGCTCCGATCTTTACATCCTGCTTACCTGTTAAAGAATGGCAGGTGTGCCTCACAGTACTCGAAGCTGTTCTTCACACTCTCATGAAGTTTGAGGGTTACCGACACATGCAGCTGGTTCTCTTCTTCCCTCAATTGATACGAACCAAGGATAGGGGGAACGGGGACCTAATGAAAAATTTCAGGAAACACATGAGCCCACTATTACCACAACATGTGGGATAAGTTAAATATGTTAGTTTGTATGTTTCGTACTTGAGATGTATAGCTGCATAGTCTGAATGGCTCCAGAGGAGGAGAGAAGGGGAACTTGTACGGCCCAGAGAAAGCTGAGCCATCATAGTTATCCACGCTGCTGGCAGTGAGGATAGTAGAGTCCAGTGAGGTGACACAAGGATGGACCAGGATGTCCTGTAGTGGAGAACCATTTGGCGGCAGTGTGAGAGTCACCGTCACATTTGGGAGCACTCCTTCCACTTCACACTGTTGACAGAAGGACAGAAGAAAAATAATGGAAAACAGGCAAGAAAAAAAAGATGTTACAACATACCTTGCTTTCTTTAACACTCTGCTCTTACTTTGCATGTCACAGTGCCAAAAACATCCCACAGGTCCTGTCTGCTCCGGTTACCATACTGCATGGAGCGTACTGTTTCTGCCAGGGCCACGTTCACCACAGCTCGACCGCGGTGGAGACCCGTCTTCCAGGCTGGCTGCTTTTGGCTCCCAGCAGGAGTGGGCACTGTGTTTGTAGCAGGTGCCCCCAGTAGTGGCACATCCAGGGGCGTGCCAAGTGGACAAACCTGCAGGAGCACAGCGGGCAGCATTGCCAGCCGAGAGGCCAGCCCCTCGCTGTCAAGCTTACCCCCAGCGCCGAGGAGAAAAGTCTGCAGACCTGCAAGGAGTGTGAGGCCCTGGGAGACAGACAGCAGGCTGGCAAGGGGTGGACGTGGCTCTGCAGGGGCATCCACAAGAGGCAGGCAAGCTAGGATAAGAGGCCCTTGTGAGATGGCCAACACTGGCCATAGTACTCCCTTTGCAGGGCCATCCACACGCAGCTCCAGAGCTGGTGATCGCTGGCAATGAAGGCAATCATCTCTGAGAGCTACATATGGCTTGTTTGAGTCTGAAAGCCCCATCTCAGTGAGCAGAAGCTGCAGCACTGTGTTTTCTTCTGGGACGGCTACATACCAGGAACCTGCCAGCCTCTTTGCACGGTGCTCCACAGTAGAAAACCTCCTGTGTGAGGAGACACAAGACATTACAAAACACTGCAGGCTGAAGCAGTGTGACAGCAGATATTTTACAATATTAGAGCACCTTTACGGTCTTCTACCATACACTGCTTACACTACTGTAAAAAGGAAGTGGAATATGAGAAGCATTATAACTCAGATACATACCTTGAAAAGCGTATTGACACATTTTCTCCCTTCTCGTGAGAAATTATCCACAACGCACGCACACTCATTTGTCCGGCTGCGCTGAAAATCCTCAATTTACACACTCTTCTCTGACACCAACATTAATATTCGCATCTTACCCTCCAGTATTCCTCACTGTATGTATTTGACAGACGCCGCGACGCACTTCCTGCTTTTGTTTCACGTGACACTAACCACCAATCAGCTGACGCGTGCGCCTGCGCACATGCGAGTAGCTATCTCCACCCTTCTCCACCCATACAGGAAGCTGGTTAGCTAGCCAGCTAGCTGTCAACAAAGGGCAAAACTATACGAAATCGGCAAATCCATGTGGAAGTCGGCGGTATTGCCGACTCCGAGCTCCTTGTTCTGAATTTCATCTCACTGCACCGCCAGCTGAATCTTGAACATGGCGACCACTGCTCAGCTGTTCGAGGTAAAATGACTGCTGCACCGGAGAGCTGTGTTAGCTGTCAGGCTAGCTGGGTAGCTTACTTTCATTAACGGTAGATTAACGGTACTATTCATCCTGTGTGTTGTGTGTGTTTGTGTGTGTTTGTGTGTGTGACATAGACTAAATAATGTCTCACTGAGCTTGGGAGACGTTTGTTTTTGTCGCAAGGTGGAGAGAATGGGTGGTGAATAATGTGTACCTGGGTTATTTAGGGAACCATTAATGTTATTGACTGTTAGAGTGAAGCAGAGTCAGCACAAAGGCAGTAATATGTTATAGCAGGGTGAATCATGCAGTGTAGTAAGTCTATTCTTGTTGCATTTCTGGTAAACACCTGGTGTTGTGTTGTCCGTATGGTTTACCCTCGTAACCTCCTCCCCGCCTCAGGAGCCCTTTGATGCAGATGAGTACATTGAAAGGCTGGCATGGAGGACACCTGGAGGAGGCTCCAAGGGAGGAGCTGAGGCGTTTGACCCCAAAAGGTATTGTAGTGTACTTTCAGTCATATTTACTGCACACATCTTCCTTCCCCTAAACATGAGTGGAACAGCACACTTCAGGTTTTAACCTCGACTCTGTTGACATTATTGTTGATAATGTGTAACCTGGTTTCTATATGTATTTTTGCTCTCTCATATTAGTTTAAATCAGTGTTGTCCTATCAAGAGCACCTTTCCACAATCCAAATCTATCCTCAGACAGAAATTAGATATTAAAGGCTTTTGCATTCATTGAGTTTTAATACCGTATGTAAATTTAACTCAATTGCCAATATGACAGTGGTAAGCTCGCTCTTCAAAGGCGCTTTCTTTGCTCTCTATTGCAGTTAACGAAAGTTAATGAATATACAATGCATGTTTTCCACTCATGTCTGCTCACAGTGTAACACAGCTGATCCACTCTGTAATGATGAACTTGCTTGCAGTGACATAATGACGTCTTCCTGGCCTATTCCTCAATTTCATTTAGGCCTCATCCTTTCAAACTTTCACTCAAGTTTATCAGGTGTTGAGACAGATAATCTTCTACTGTCAGGTCAGGTAAGTCATGTTAATAAACCAGAAAATACCTATCTCTTTTCACATAATATTGTGCTCTTCCTCCAACCATTATGTTTACTTCTTGGCGACTTTTAACAGGGTTTACACTGAGAACCGATATTTGGGATCGATATTTGTTTGCAGTTAAAAAAAAAACAAAAAACACAATGAAACTCTTTGTGTTTAAATTTGAACAATCGCTGATGCAATAAACCTAAGCACAGTTTCCTCCACTGCAATTTTCAGGGACTTAATACTTCCACTCCACTACATTTATTTGATAGATTTCGTTTCTAGTTAATTTGCAGTTTCAGATTATTTTATTGTTTGTAGACTATTCATTGCAGTGTATTACAATCAGATAGTGTTGTGGGAGGGAGATATTTTGTGAGATGATGTTACATCTGACAGTCTGCCAGAAATATCCCTTGAAATGCTGAACATCAGCCCAGTAATAGGTCTGTCCCTACTTTAAGACCAAGAACTGTTTCAGATTTCAGAACATAATACATGAGAATAATTACATACATTTTAAGATGAAAGTCTTTTGATATAAATTAACATTTATTTATTTACAACTTCAGCTTGCTGAAGTGAAAGTGAGTTTGTTCCTCCTCCACTAACCAAAGCTCATCTTGGTCTCTGCTATGCTAATTACGTGTTTTTGATGGGTAGCATGGAAAAAAAAAAAACAGGAAATATCTTTGCTTAAGATTTTCACTTCTTGTTGTTATGTTTACACATTTCAAGGCCAAGTTATTTCTCGTAAGCAAAAATGCCACAACAGTTTAACTATACTGTGGATCCATCCCGCCTTATCTACTTCCTCCACAAAACTGTTGCCACCACCTCCTTGGAAGTTCTTAGCGAGGAGACGGAGACAACATATCTTGTGGAGGCCACCATACTGTGAGTCACCAGCGAGGGAATGAGTGTCTATTGGGAAGGGATGGGAGATGTCTTTAAGCTGTAGCCAGTGCTGAGGGAATTAGTCAAGAGATTATACACTCATCATTTTGGGATGTTTCCTGCTCTGTGAAATGTGGTGCTGACTTAGAACATTTGCTCTGCAGTCCTGATGGCACTTAAAATGCAGCTGACGAAGTTGCTAGTTTTCAGAGCTTCTTAAGTCTGGGGACCCAGGAATTAAATATCCGGCACTATTCTGTAACTAACTATAACTGTAACTGTGAGGTCAGTGGGACAGATTTAACCTTCTGGTATCCAATTACTCCTCCAGAGTAAGAGCATTCTTTTATGTTTTTTTTACCTGCTGTTAGTGAAGGATGCACCATTCTTTCTTCTGTGACAGGCTGTTGGAAGAATTTGAAAACCACATAGAGGAGCTGAAGCAATTGGATGAGAAGATCCAGCGGCGGGTGGAGAAGCTTGAGCATCAGTGTCATCGCGAGGCAAAGGAATTTGCCCACAAAGTGCAAGACTTGCAGAGGAGCAACCAGGTGTGTTGTGTAGTGAAGCAGCCAATGGCACCCACCCACTTTAATCATCACATAGCAGAACTATCTTATCCAAGGTTACCAAAGGTCCTTGACATCCTGAAACATTTGTACATTAGAGTGAAAATAGAATAAACTACCTTTGAAAACTAGATGAGGAGACATGGGTCAATTGAAAGTGCTTGAATTTATATAGAAATTGAACTTCCTTTGATATTTTTCTAATTGTTGCTTGTGAAGCCTGCTGGTCTTCATAAATACAATCTGAATGTTCTGTGTCTCAAACTTTACTGTTTTGGATCTGAGAATTTGAGGGAATTGGGCCTGGAAAGTTCTTGAAAAGTGCGTGAATTTGATGTTTAATCACCCCCCCTTATCTGTTTTTTTGGTTCTTTCTCAATTCAGGTGGCCTTTCAGCACTTCCAGGAACTCGATGAGCACATCAGCTATGTAGCAACCAAGGTTTGTCACCTTGGCGATCAGCTTGAGGGGGTGAATACGCCTCGGCAGAGGGCCGTGGAGGCTCAGCGCCTGATGACCTACTTCAATGAGTTCCTGGATGGAGACCTACGCAGTGACGTCTTCAACAACCCAGAGAAGGTGAGTGTGCTGTATATATTTCTCCCATTCACTGCAGTGGAGGTGTGTGCATGTACTGAATGTGTGTGTGTCCACTGACGAGGACCCCCGTCGTGATACTGCTGGAGGTGAGAATGAACGGGATTATGAGGTAAACCATCCATATTAATTTGTCAAGTTTATCCCTTTAGTTGGATCCCTCGGCTAATTTGGATTAATAAACTGTCATTTGCTGTCTGACAATAGCTGGCTGATTGACTAGCATGGATGTCAACATGCTCATGTCAACCCTAATTGCATTTACAGGAGGTTGTCTCGGAGCAAGAATTTGGTTGGTCCTCGGCTTTGTGCTGAATTACAGCGGCAAAGAGCTTGTGGCATTATGGTACATGTAAGGGCGGTGATAACATGCATGCTGGAAGATGAGATGCACTTTTACTGAGTTCCTGCCTACACAGACGCCATGCTGCTGCGAGACGAGTGACCCCTGAAAGTTAGATTTTGCAGTTTTGTAAGTGACAGTAGAGAGCTTGGGATGCTTTAGATTAATTCCTGTTAGCAGCAGCATCATTAGCGGATGCAGAGTAGCGAGTCTGGGGGTCAATCCCAGAGACGAGAGCTGGAGATGGAGCTAGTTTTTGCGAAGAGGCATGCAGAAATATCTGGCCAGATTCCTTTTCCTGAGCATACCTCCAGACGAAGGGGAAAGAGGAAAGCTGCAAGTGAATAGCTGAAGGGGGATGGCTTTGCTAATCCTTCTGAAAGGGAGGGCTGGGCCGCCAGCGTGGAGACAAGTGCTGCTAAACCCTGACTGCAGGGAGACGGCTACATTACTTACATGGGATTTAGCTAATCTTAGCTGGGGGACAGATACTTAGAAAACCTTCGCCGAGCAGAAAGGCTGGATCCTCCTCACGGGAGCAGAGTAATGATGTTAGCTGAGGCAGGCATCTGCGGGAACAGAGGAGTTGCGGACGGCGGGCCTTTCGTAGGTCTGGGGCTTTTTCAGCCAGTGTGTATGTCAGGAGGGGCGGGGGGAGGGGGGTTCTCGACAGGGCCCCCTTTTTTTAAGACAGATATCCCTGGCCGGACAGATTATTGAAGGCGATTTAGACTCCTGTGGGATTACAGCCCATTCAGAAAAGGCATGCCAATAAAGAGTTGGATGTGCTGCTAAGTCAGGACTGCTGCTGCTGCTGCTGCCGCTGCTGCTGCCGATGCCCAGGTGAGCGCAGCCTGTCTGTTATCAGCTCCCTGTTCAACATGGGGAGGTGGAGGAGGGCCGCTCTAAAATGATGATCCCCCAGGTGGAGACACCGCCGGCGGCCTGCCAGCTTTCTGTCTGGAGGTCCACCTCTCATGGTCCTGTTGTGGTCTCTCTCTCTTTTTTGCCTCACCTGCCTCTGTCTCTCTCTCACACACACACACACACACACCCACATACACATAGACACACACACACTCACTCTTTCTCACTCTCTCTCCCTCCTCTCCCTCAGATTAAGGAGGCTGCTGATATCATTCAGAAGCTGCATCTCATTGCCCAGGAGCTGCCATTCGACAGGTGAGTCAGGCATCCTGGGGGGCAGCTTTAGACAAGTGCACTGTCAAACAAGGAAAAGGTGGTGTATTAGTGATATAGACTTTTCCTCACTGGGTAAGCCAAGTAATAAAGCCTTTTAATTGAGTTTCATATGATCCTAGAAATGAACCACACATTCCTTTTGTAATGTCTTTTTGTGGGATATAATTTGCAGTTGCCTTGTTAAGATTAATAATCTTTTCTTCTGACAGATTTGCAGATGTCAAGGCAAAAATTGCAAGTAAGTTTGTGAAACCTACTGTAGTCCCCTTTAGAAATATATGAGAGGGCTTAATACAAGTGATAATCGTATTCTGTGTTTCTGCCCAGGTAAGTACCATGACCTGGAGCGGCAGTTAATCCAGGAGTTCACTGCTGCCCAGCGCAGGGGTGAGATTGGACGTATGCGCGAGGTGGCAGCGGTTCTACTTCATTTCAAGGTGACCTGGAAGAATCATATTTGATGTCTACATTTGATTTGTATTCCACATTTAATCAAACCATTGGTCTCGCTTGTGAAGTTTTTCGCTTTTTATATGCTCTTCAGTGATGTAGATTTGCCGAAAAGTAACTCTTGCGTGTTTTTCTACAAGGGCTATGCACACTGTGTGGACGTCTACATCAAGCAGTGCCAGGAAGTGAGTGAAAAAAGTTCCTCTTTTACATAATGCTCCATGTTTTTGTTGTCCAGTCATTTCCCCAGGCTCATGGTTAACCCTTTTTTTTCTCCCTAGGGGGCCTATCTGAGGAATGATGTGTTCGAGGACACTGCGGTCCTCTGTCAGAGAGTCAACAAGCAGGTGGGAGAGGTCTTCAGCAGCCCAGAGACTGTTATGGCCAAACTCATCCAGAACATCTTTGAAAACAAATTACAGGTATGTGTATTACTTCTCTGTTTTGTTTTATGTAGTTGTGAGTTATTTGTCATGTTAAATTTGATACCCTTGTGTCTGCAGGCCCACGTGAGGGAAAAACTGGATGAGACTCGACACTCTGATGTTGAACAGTACCTCAAGAACCTCTACGACCTTTACACCAGGTATTTAGCTTGTCCACATGTGTTTTGATTCATTCCCTGTCTACACAGTAACCTTAATGCTCACATCTTAAATGTTTTCCAGGACCACAGCATTGGCCACCAAACTGACAGAGTTCAATCTGGGTTCAGACAAGCACACTTTCCTGTCCAAGCTGATAAAGAGCATCTTCTCCTCATACCTGGAAAGCTACATTGACATGGAGAGGGAATACCTTCGTACTCGAGGTGCCATGATTCTGCAGCGCTACTATGACTCCAAGAATCATCAGAAACGCCCAATAGGCACTGGCAGGTCAGATTTTGGTAACTTTTTCTCAAATTTAGGATTAGATTAGAGAATTATAAAAAAGGATGTAACACAATAATCAGCGTATGTGTCTTTCTACAGTATCCAGGAACTGAAGGAGCGGATTAGACAGGCCACCAACCTCCCCCTTGGCCCTATCATTGACACCCATGGGGAGACCTTCCTATCCCCAGAGCTAGTTGTCAACCTGCTGCAGGAGACACGTCATGCCTTTGAGAGATGCAACAGGGTACTTAGAAATAAGTTTTGAGAAAGGCAGTTTTAGAGAGAAAATCCTGCTGGGCTGAAAGAGTTTAATGTGTTCCCCTTTCTTTTGTTTCGCGTGACACAGCTTTCAGATCCTTCAGACCTGCCCAAGAATGCCTTCTCAATCTTCCTGTTGCTGGTTGACCATCTTTGTGTGGAACACATCGACTACGCCCTCGAGATTGGCCTCTCAGGTACATCCAATGCTGTTATCATCAGAACAAGCCTGGTGAAGTTTAATACACCTACTTCTGTTCATAGCCTCTTGCTTTGTCAGGGGGCAGCTGATTCTTGTTGCTATGGATACCATTCAGTTACACAACCACTATATTTTATGGCAGTTATCAAAAAAATAGAGAGTTATAGAAGTTACCTTAGTGCAGAGCAGGTCGTGCCTCTGTGGCATTTCTTTGCATTCTATTGTACATGTGGCTGAACACAGAAGGAAGCTTATCGTTTTCAGGCAGCTACAGTGGAACTAAACATGTGTATTCATCTCTCAGGGCTGAATTCATGCGAGGTATATTCTTCATCGAAGAAATGCAACACTGATTACCCCATAGTTTGATTACTTTCTCCTCACTGTCTGATGTCGTAGCAGAACATTGCTGCAAATGTTTTTATATGTGGTACAGAGAGCAGGTAACAGTTGTTTCTGGCTTACTTGAGTCGTATTGATTTATCCTCTCACCTACCTTTTGGTGTTTTTGTCTGGACTTATTTTCTTTCTCTTTGATCTACAGCAATTCCCTCATCGGATGCCAAGAATGCCAACCTGTATTTCCTGGATGTGGTTCAACAGGCAAACTCTATCTTCCACTTGTTTGACAAGCAGTTTAATGACCAGCTCATGCCTCTAATAAGGTCAGTTCAGGGTTAACGGATAAAATAATAGATATGGTATTCGGTTATTATATTGCTACCGCCTCTTATTAACCAAAATAATTTTATACTAATTTAAAATTGAGATTTGGCCGTCTGATTTTTCCTTTTTAAAATATCTCCAGCTCGTCTCCAAAGTTGGCAGAGTGCCTGCACAAGAAGAAAGAGGTGATTGAGCAGATGGAAGTGAAACTGGACACAGGAATCGACAAGTCAGTGTGTTTATAATTGGCCACAAACTGCTCTGACATATTATTTGTTTCATATGTGAAATATGATAGAACAATGAATGGTGATTTTACTACTTTCCATTGTGTCTGCTACTCACAGAACGATAAACTGCATGGTGGGACAAATGAAGCACATCTTGGCAACAGAGCAGAAGAAGACTGACTTCAGGCCTGAGGACGAGAACAATGTCATGATCCAGTACACTACAGTAAGAGATACAAGGATTCAGCTTCCACCTGCAAGCTCACATGCAAAATAAAACAAATCAGAAGCTTGCAAATCACTTTCATCTGTTTAGCCTGTTGTTCTCAAAATAAACATTGGTTTGCTTTTCGTCAGCACATTTTCCATCTTTCCCTGTGTGTCTCCCCGCCCTGCAGGCCTGCTCCAAGGTATGTGCCTACGTCAGTCGACAGGTGGAGCACGTGCGAAAGTCCATGGATGGGAAGAATGTGGACACGGTGCTGATGGAGTTAGGCGTCCGTTTCCACCGGCTCATCCACGAGCACCTACAGCAGTACAGTTACAGCTCAATGGGAGGCATGCTGGCCATCTGCGACGTGGCTGAATACCGACGATGTGCCAAGGACTTCAGGGTGAGCAGAGGGGGCATAGGTCCAGGACACACCGGTCACAGGGCAGATCACGGCTCTTACGACAAAGTCGCCACGATGTTTGTAATAACAGAAACTGGTTCGATTTCAATGATTGCTCTGACACAATTCTTTTAAAAGATCAGTCTGTAAAATGCATTGCAAAACAGAGTTTATAGGGGCACTATGTAGTTTTGGAGAAGAAACTAAAACTCTTAGGATATCGATGAGGTGATAATACAAACTCAAAAAAATGTACATTGTCCATATCTGAATTAACAAGCTGTTCTCAGAGGAGAATAAGGTCCCAACAACAGTGTCTGAAGCTAGAAATATGGCAGGGTCCTTCAAAAATAAATAATGTAAAATGGAGTGAAATTGTGTTGTCCCTCTAGATCAGTTTGTTTATTCAGTTACTTGCATCTTGGCTGTACTTGTCTCACTATACAATGATCAGCTGGGATTTATCATTTAGAGCATCTGTCACGGCAGCCGCGGCCACCTGCAGGGAATAACTCGGTGTATGTGGTTCACAAGGTGTAACAGTTTGTGTGCCTGTGTGTCCTCCAGGTCCCTCTGGTGCTGCAGCTCTTCGACACACTCCACGCCCTCTGTAACCTCCTGGTCGTTGCCCCTGACAACCTAAAGCAGGTCTGCTCAGGTGAGCAGCTCACCAATCTGGACCGAAACCTCCTGCACGCCTTTGTCCAGCTCAGATTGGACTACCGTTCAGCCAGACTGGGCCGACACTTCAGTTAATGACTGATACAACACCTCGCTGCCCTCCGTCCAGTAACCCAATGCTTTGATAAAGATGATGCACCTTGAGATACCCTTCCCTGCTTCGGAGAATGTGTCGGCCCGGCCCCAGCACATAGACTTAACTGGGATTGCTTTGTACATCATGGAGACGAGGCCCGCTGCTTCTTGAATTTGGGAAATGTGCATTTTATTTTGATTTCATTTGTTTTTAAATACTAATACACGACCAATCCACATGGCTAAGATTTGTGACATATATATAAGTAAATGGACAACATTATGATTTCTGTGCTTATGTAAACAAAAAAAAAGAAACCTTTTTTTTTTTTGATTGTGCCAAATATATTAATTCTGCGGCTGCACAGAAATAGACCCTAAAGCTGCTGTAAAAGGGAGACTGTCACAATCACGCTGTAGAGTCAGACATCAGGCCTGCAGTAGCACTGTGTATTGGGAACAGCTACTCTTTGTAATGAACTGTAGGGGACCTGACATAGACGGCCCCACCAAGCGTTAGATAGAGCTCCGTCTGGCTTGGAGAGACACATGACCACCTCTCGACCCTTTGACCTCTGATCACAAAGTAGAAGTCAAGAGGCCATCAAAGAGGAGTGTGATCTGAGCTATAACCAGGTCTGAGAACCTCCCTGGAGGTTTGGGTGGTCCCTTTTTAGGCTCAGATGATTGGTGCGATGGGTCAGTGAGTATGTGTCACTGTAATTGCACAGATCAACACTTGCTCATCCAGCAGTGCACACAGTCCAAAGACATTATTGGCTGGATCTGCAGTGTTTCTGGGTCAGGGGACATTGAAATTTTGACCTCTGCTGATTAAGGAAACAAACTGGAGGGGACCTGTTTTAGGTCCTCAGTCGCCGTCTTCTGCACTAAAAAAAGAAAGTGGTTTATGTCCCCACAATGCCTGAAACTGTCTCCTACACAAAGCTGCTCCCACTGTACTGCTGTCGACCTTAATTAATGACTCATTAAAAACATGTTGCATTTTATTACTGTCCCTCTTCTGAATATCCTTCATAGAGCTGCCAATAGAAAGTTTGGGAAGTCCTCTCCGCGAATGTCACTTTCAAAGTGAGATGAAACAGTCTTCCTTTCTATAGAAGTCATCAAGTATTCATGGGAATTCTTGCCACCAGAGTAAAGTTCTTTCTTAGACTTCAGGAAGTGCGCAGAGCCAGAGGGGATTAGATATCTACGAGTTGATGAATTGTGTGCAGTAGTCATGGACTGGGGGAGAGCCGGGGAGATAGAGACGCCTGAGAGCTCGGTTCCAGCTCCGGCTGGTTAGTGTTGTGTAGAAGGTACACACTGTGCTGTGCAAGTTCAAACAACATAATTAATTAGGCTAATATTAATATTATCAATGCCACATAAATTCAATTCTCTCAGCCCTAATCACAACTGGATAGCTTGTAAAAATTATTTTGTTAGGCCCTGATGCAAACAGTGGGTCTTTTCCAAACATTTGAAAACTATTTGTTTTTGCGGCGATTAATGTGCGCGGCGCAGGAAGGGGTTGGGGGAGCGGAGCCGGGCCAGCGACGATAACTGGTGTGGAGACGAAGGCAGAGGCGCAGCCTGGCCCCAGGGACTCCCAGCACAGGCACATGGAAGAGGGGGAGGGATGTGTTTTTTGGGGTGGCTGTTTGAGCAGGTGGAGGGGATTAGTAATACTGTCAACACTGGAGAGCTGGATAAGACTGTCCTCTCTTACTCGTCGGTTTGAGCAGCTCTCGCAAACACATTCAGACACATAAAGACGGCAGCACATACAAACACCAGGGCGCCAGGACAGGAGAGGGAAACTTATCTGCGGTTGAACTGAACATGAGTTGTTCATGTTCCACCTTTTGATTCTACCTTTTGTTTTTCCTGCCGCAGGAGTTATATCCATGAGCATCCTTCCGATGAGCTCAGTTTTTAATATTTCTGAAGCTTCACTGAAGCCACAACCCAAAGATGCAGTACGTCTGGCATTTAGAGTGCAAACCACCTGGCCTTTAGATTGAAATAGGACCTTCTCATGAGCAAAATCAGGCTTACTGAGCCTGTAAAGTAATCGTACACATCCATATTCAAGTGTCTAAATTCTGCAGCTGAATCCTCTTTTCCACTGACCACAGATAGCCTCATTTGTTTACCCTCTTTTCATTCATCTCCCTCCCTTTGTCTCCTCTGCCAAATCATTGACCATAGTCTCCCGTTTTTCCACTCTTTCTGCACGCCCGGCTAGTCCTCCAACATCCCATAAATCCTTGCTTTCGGCGAATTGCTGCTACCCCAACTAGGCCGGCCCTCCCTCTACCTCCTGGAGCACTGACAATAAAGCATTACAGCAGTCAATCCATGTCAACAACAGCTTTGCTTAATTCCTGCTAAACACGTTTAAACTAAATCTTCACCTAATGATGCATAATGATTTGCTCTTTAGTGTGCTGGCGGCTCGTATCAATTTTGGTGGTTTATTTTGCCCGCCATCGGAAGGATGACTCAGGTGGTCTCGCTATTAGGAGACACACAGGGACGGTATTAAGGATCCCCCTGTTCAAATTAGTCAGGTAATTGTAACTAGACACACTGCGGAGTGTGTCGTCTGGCTTTCACGTGCAGGCATACGCCATTTTTTCTGTCTATATTTAAGCCCAACACATTTCTGCTTGTGTAGATAGTGCAACAGATGTGACCAGAGTCAAAAAATAGCACAAATGATGCTGAGTGCTGTGGAGTTGAGAATGGTGTATAGAGTGGGCGTCCTTCTCAAATCTATTCTTTAGGATTTCTCCATGATGTGGGCACACAGCCAGGCCCTCTGATGTGATGCAGATGTTGCCCTGGCCTTGACCTCCTGCCCATACGATGCCGGGGCCAAAATGGCACAGGTGCCGCGCCACCTTCAGTCTTGGGCAGCCGGGAGCTGCACTGTGCAGGATGTGAACGTTGCCAACTCTCCTCCTTTGCTCACTTTTCTCATTATCAAGGTCTAGTCTGATGGGGCTTAATGAAACCCTCCCTTGATTCCTGCAATCACGCATAACCGTCGATTTCGATGATGCTAAACTAGTGTGCTTTTCCTTTTTTTTTTATCCGCCCTCCCCCCCATTCCTTCTCTCCTGTAAGAACACTATTAATTCTCTGCCATAGCGGAGTGTTTTCCAGTGCTATTTCCTGGCCCGGTGCCTGTTCCTTGCTCTCTCTTGGCTGGGTTTGTCTGGTTGACTGCTCCACAGGAACAGACTGGCACTCTAGCTGAGGGCTCCAGGGTCTGCACACACAATCCACTAAACATGTCTCTGTGTGAGGAGCTGCTCCGCTTCCGATATATGAAGTAGGAGTCCTAATTTACCACATATTAAGCCTGTTTAATAATCTGTGATTAGAATTATCCATGTGCGCTATTCTTTCTTATTATTAATATGTATGACCGTGATTATTAATAGCAGCAGCATACAGTGTAATTAAACTGCAAAAAATGCATGTTTTTATTCTTATTTTATTATACATGCCTCCTTAAAATCGTGCACCACTGGCTGTCAAATTGGCAGATGTACAAATACACACACATACAGTACACACTACATATTAAAATCACACAGTGACAGTATAAAGAACAAATTGATTCTGATGCTTAAGAGACTTCAGTGCTAAACACATTCACTCACAGGGCAAACAAACATCTGTTACGTTTGTAAGGCCTTTGGCCCTCCTAACCCACTGATGTCGAACCAAGCCTGCACACATGCCAGAGAAACAAATGAGGTCTCTCTCTCCTCCACTGAAGATGAAACACTGCATCACCAAAGCATGTGCATTTGTCTAATCAAGCTTTTTGCCCGCGGCTACACTGAATGTAAATGAATAGGCTTGTGTGTGCCAGCCTCTATTTCTGTTCAGACTGGCTGGGCGTTTGATGATGAAATGGTGCCGTGATCATCAGACAGAAGGGGGCACTAGTGCTCCAGTGTTGCTCTCCTCCCCTGTGGAGCTCCTCTCTTCCTCAGAGCTCCTCACAATGGGGATCTGCCTGAGGGGGGAAATGTTGCTTTTTTAGGTCTGTGAGCCCATATCCCTTAATCCCCAGCCATGATTGACAATCATGATTTAGGGTATATGGTGTCCCATTCTAATCCACGAGCAATGATTTCATTTGCATACCTTCCGTACGTGGCCTCATTTTGGAGGAAACGGCTGCCTTTGTAAGTGATACAGAAAGAGAGAGGGAGAAAGCTGAACAGAGTGAGTGCAAGATAGAGAATAAGGAGGAGAAAGAGAATGGATGGGGGAATGTTTGTGTTTTTTTTCTTCTTCCTTTTTGCCAGAAGGAAGATGATAGCAGTCTCATGCTTAGGCAAACATTTGTGTATATATATGCCTTTCCTCTGCAGCACTTTCCTGACACCCAGTCTCTCACACACACACACACACACACACACACACACACACACACACACACAATGCATGTGCATATTCAAACTCTCAAGCACAGTCACAAGCATATTCAGAGAATATAAAGATATATGGAGCGGCGGGAGCAGGGAGGAACACACAGAGATGCTCCCTCACACGATGCAAAACTAAATTGCTATTTGCTCATTTTATAACCAAGTCAGGCTTAATTATAATCATGGGAGTTTGGGAGTTACCGTATAATCTCTAGAAGGTATTAAGAATTACCCAGAGCACACCACAGTGAAAAAGAAACAAATACAAATACGTACAATTATTTCCCAGTCATAACACCCAGGGGAGTCTGAATCAAATAATGCTCAGTGTTTGGTATGCCCACAGAGACCATTCATCCTCGCTTTTATCTACTGAGGAAGTGGAACGCAAGTGAAACGCTGGATAAAAGGTCAAAAGGGTCACATTTAACTGCGGGGTAAAGTTAGAGATGGATAAGATAAGATACATTTATTGTTTCCTTAGATACAGTCTAATACTGATGAATGTGTTTTGATTTTTAGACTCTATAATAATTTATGCTGCTAATAATTTACAACACGCAGCCTGTCTTTTAGATTAATTTATAGTAATTGTAAATAATGTGTATAAAAATATATTAATGTAAAACTACTAATTCTGCTCTCACTTTTTATCTGTCATTTAATTACAGTCTAATTGTGTGACAGTGTACGCAAAACTGAAAAATGAATTTGGAATTATGCTTTACTTATAATTTGATTTATATTTGTTCTGTCATTTCCTAAAAAAATTATAATTTTTTTTTTTAACAAATAAGTTGTTGAAAAATTCAGTTTCTATCATCTCAGATTGCAATATCTCGGTGGAAGGGGTCTATAATTACGAATAACAAATGTAAATTTTATTATAATCATTATATAAGTAAGGCAACCAAACGTTATACATTTTCGTGAAAAGGTTTAGAAATGTATCAGGCTGAGTTTGAAAAAAAAGAATAAGAATTTGAAATAATGCACAAGGCATCTACAATATTTCCATTTGATGAAATGGTGCGGCTACAAAAAATTTGGAGTCATGGGTTTGAACATTCAATATAACATATGTAAAGGATTAATACTGTAGATATTTCGTGTAAATAAAGAGTTGGAACCATCTGACATGGTGAGATTTTTAAGAGAGCTACTTAAGATGAGACAAAAGCAGAAAACTGTATGTGAAGGGGTTAAACATATTTATATGCAGACATCAGCCAGCCCTCAAGTATTCTAATAACAATGGTGTCATTTTCAAAACAAACGTCAAATATTCCTCATCTATATTTATCTGATTTTCACTCCCTGAGGCGTCGCAGCCAAGGTTATGCTTACACCAGAAGGAAGAGATAGTGAAGGATCCTCTTCCCCCTAAGTAATCACCTCCACCAGCACCACCAGCACCTCCACGAACTGTAGCATCCATCCATCCCTCATTCTTCTCCGACTGACTGATCCTGGTCAGGTCTCTGTGACAGAGGACTCCCCTTTGGAACAATAACAGTCTGATAATCTCCTCTTATCTGCAGTGTGTTTAGTGCCTGGTTAACAGGCTGTCAGCTTGATGGGTGTCTCTCCATGTCTCCGCCATAGGGAAGTGATGGTGTCATCGTCAACCTGATAAAAAGGAGAGAGAAGCCCTCTAGTGAAGGAAGGCAGAGACTGGAGGGAGAAAAATGACATCAATCTTATTATGTATATTTTGATATGACTTGCGCAATATTACGAGTAATTTTCTCCCTTTTTTTAAAGAAATAAAATCTAGCATGACACTGAGGTGTGTGGACAGAGGTGTGTGTATCTACCTGTCCGGAGTTTCCTCCCCCTCTGGCCTCACCCAGCCCAGTTCTCATTGAGGATGTCAGCGTGGGAGGTGGCGTGGAATCCGGTCGCCCGAGGGTGTGAGCACTTGAGCATCGCACCCATCATCCCACCTCCATGGGCCATCCCACCCTCTCAGCACTGTTTACCAGGCCCGGCCTAATTGATTCCCTCTCTTTATCTTTTTACCTCCTTAATTTTGTTATTAAGTGTGCGGGAGAGGCGCGAAAGCTCCTCTTTTTCCCATTTTGAGAAATTATACTCTTGTACTTGATCCAGCTAACAGGATTTTCTTAAATTACTTTATAAAAGACCATCTTTTAACTTTCTTCTTTCTCTCTCTATCCATTCATTAGCAGGTCTGCCTCAAGGCCTGCTCACATCAATTTCTTGGGTTAAAGTTACAAACTTAGGCAGCTCAGCTCGACGCTCACGGTGGTTTTTGCGGACGAGTGGGGGTGTCTGGGGGTGGAATGGGGACGAATTATTAATTTATGAAGTATTAGAAAAATAAAGAGATTGAATTAAGAGTATTGGTCCTCTGTTATCCAGCATGGCTAGCCTCAGGGACTTACTGTGGTGGAGGACATTATGCAAATGCTCTCCCTCACTCTCTCTCTCTCTTTCTCTCTCTCACACTGTCATAGCCTGCTATCATCTATTCTCTCCACCTCCCTCCCATTTTCATCCTTTCTCTCTCTCTCTCTCTCTCTCTCTCTCTCTAGCAGTCAATCTCTGTTCTCCTATAATCTTTCTCTGTGTGTGTCTCTGTCTCTTTAATCTCCATCAGTCAGCAGAGACAGAGACAGAGACAGTGTGTCGCTATTCTCTCCTATCTCATTCATGAAGTGTTGGTTCCATGTATTTTTCAAAAGCATATTATAGGTCATGGACAGGGAGTCGCCGTTCCTTATAATAGTCAAGGTCTATGACTTTATCAGGGCTGTCAAAAGTTGGCCAGCTAAAAGGTTGGATTTTGCCAGCCAGATGTTTCATAGTGAGAAAAAAATAAATAATAATACATTTTGAAAAAATGACATAAATTATCTCTGAACACGGTGGACACGCAGGAAGTCAGTAAATAATTTCACACCTGGCTTATATTCACCCTTTGTCTGAAAGTTCTGTCTCTTTAAGGCCCCCCAGTTTGCTCTGATTGGTTATCTTACACAGGCCTGAGCAGGCACTGCCCACCATGTCTCTGAATCATATCTGCCGTTGTTTTTGCGACCACGATGGCGGTGCTGGTTGGGGTGACTGACGGCAGTGATCTGTACAGTTGTGACAACACAAACTTACAGTTTCTAAATTCAGGCTGTGTTTGTCCCTCCATAGATGGAGCGCTTCAATACTTTCACAGTATTTTATAGTGTATGGCACCTAGACCTGATTTATTATAAAAAAAGAGATGGAGAGCTCACTTTCTACAATATGGGACGTTTAAGGACCTTATAATAGGTGTTTGCTGTGGGCCTTCCAGTGGGGGAAAGGCTTGGGCACCCCTAAATGTATAAATGATGCGAGATATCTGCAGTTAAGATCAATGGGCTTCCTTAAGAGTCCTAGAAGGTAGCACTTGAGGAAGCAGGATCTTTACTTTCCTCTGAGCTCTAAATGTTCCAATCATGTGACATCTTATAGCGCCCCACCGATTTTGTACATCAAAGTCTGTTGTGTAAAGTCTCTTATGGCTCCTGAGGGAGCTGCAGGAAATCTGATTTACTGCCTCAAATGGTGTCACTTGAGTCAATGGAGAGGAAGGTGTTTGAGGCGAGGGGATGGCGTGGAGAATGAAGAGGGTGTTTGTTTATACATGACACAGAAACTGAGCTAAACTAACTTCCATATTCTTGTGTTCTTATTTTAATATTTGTCTATTGTTCTCTCACTTGAGACATAAACTCATGGAAAACTGTTTGCTGGGGTAATAAATCGAGTGAGAAGTGGGGCCATTTTCTCATAAGCTTACATGAAACCAGACTTCTTCTTGGAACCAGCTGGCCATCATAAAGAATGCAAGTTTAAGCCGCCTCTGCGTTGGCTTCACTCTTCAGACCCGAAAGCCTCATCCATATTTTACCATAAGATAAATAACTGCAGATTCAATATAGCTGAAGATTAGAATATCATTCGCATAAATGCTCTAATTTTTCACAAGTGCCAAATCCTACAGATATAATCAAATCTTCCCATCTCTCTATTGATTTTAGGCTTTTCCTCAGTGTAAACAGTTAAGCCTATAAAATACCACAATATACTGAATATTCTCCAGTTTATCAAGGCAAGTGGAGGCAGGTTAAATGTACTCATCATCCATGAGCCATAAAAAAAAAATCCAGATAGCCTAAGCTGACATGCAAAACTTTGGTCAATATTGATGTTTATTCAAGAAGACTGATGAGGCCCAAGTCCAGTTAATTAAACCTTAATAGAAGAGGAAGGAAGGAAGGAGCAGAAGATGCGGTCCGTGCGATAAGAGGAGGGCGGCCAGAGGGGAGTCGAGGAGGAGGAAGAAGAGGAGGAAGAAGGAGGGAAGCGAGGCATGTGTCAGTAACAAGGCTAGTAATCTTACAGCGGGAGGGGGAGAGGGTTCCCAGCAGCACCGGTGGCATCCTGCTCCAGCAGCGTACACGGCACTAGAGGCAGAACAGACAGGTTTGATGTTAGCAAATATTAGCTTTGTGCAGGACGTGGGTGTATTCTCTTTGACACGCTCATTGCATATTCAGAGACAGATGTTTCCGACGAGGAGGTGGGGGAGGAGGAGGAGGGCGGGAGGCTGAATGAAAGGGCCCGAGATGGCAGAGTTGCTCTCGGAGGAGCAAGTAATTGGCCCCTCGACGGTAGCGGCGACAGAGAGAGGCACTTACACACACACGTACACACACACGCACACACACACACACACACACACACTCCGTTTTTTCCCTCGCTCGTCTCCTCTGCCTCTCTTCCCAGATCTGATAAAGGTAAACGTGTAGCAAATTTGTCATTTGATGAGGGAGGATTTCCACAAACAGAGCTGACATGATGAGCCTGTGATCTGCCTGTATGAGAGTCAGCAGGGGCCCAGGCAGGCAGAGATCTCAATCCTCCCTCTTCCTCTACGCCTCCCCCTCTCGCTATGTGCCTCTCTCTTCCTCACATACTCCCTCTGTCACACACACACACACACACTTGGCTGTGTTCACATGGAGCCTCAGTCTCAGTAATTGCCGCCTGCCATCCATATCTTTCCCCTTCTCTGTCTCTGAGTCCCTCGCTCTGCTGCTGTCTATCTCTCCTCCTCAGAGACATCCTCCTCTCCTTTTTTCCTCTCTTCTCCATCAAATAAAGGGCCCTGGCCCTCGCCTCAGCATCACACTCAATTTCTGACTCTTTCACTTATCTCTGGGCTCCATGCCTGCAGACTGCTCAATTATCCACACTCACCTAGCTCTTCCTCTGCTCCTTCTTCTTCTCACCCATGCAAAGAAAAAGAAAAAAATCAAATATTTCCAGTGCCGTATTGACTAGTGAAAGGGGTTAATGGTCAAGAGCTCAGTCGTAGACATGAGCCAAGCGATAAAGTTGCAATACATTCAGGTGATAACGGCCCCTCCCGGAATAATACAGGGATTTATGAATGGGGTTTTTGGGGGACTCGTATCAGATGGATTCAGTTAAGTTAAATGAAGTTTAGTGGCAGAAATTGACCTCCATTACCGCAGTGATTCTCTCTGCAGTAACCCCTCCATAGAGATTATGAGCACACTCTTTCAAAGTGATCACGAGACTCTCCTCTGACCATAAAAACACATCTTCCCCATCCCGCCACACCTAATTGCCCCGCACTTCTGAAATCCTTCTACTCGGACACATATCCCCTCCTTCCATCCCTCTCCGCTTCTCTCTCTCTTCTTTATCTGAGTCGTTTTCTCTCCATCTGATCTGAGAAGGAGTCACTGGGTTTGAGCCCTTTCCACTCAGAGGTAATGGTGCTGCCTCTGCCTAGTCCCATGACTCTAATCCTGGGACTCGGGACCCGAGCTACTGCTCTCCTCCATGCAGCCTGCTCAATGCCCCTCTGTCTCCCTCCGAACCGCCTCAGCAAATGTTAACCCTTTAGCACGATTCATGTATGTAAATGAATTGTTTAGCATCACTTAAGTGGACAGGGCTAAAGCAAAAAAAAAAAAAAGCAGAGAAGGCAGTTAAGAGTTTGTCAGAACGTGGGTCTTATTTTCATAGTTTTGACTGACATTTCTTGTGGGGATAAGATTGTACAAAAAGCAACCTTTTAGGAAACACTCTTTCTCAATTTTTCAACGAAGGTTAGCAGTCGGCTACATTAGATCAGCATAAAGAGAAAGTTGACAAACATATAGTACATGTGGTACAGAATATACAGAGTAGACAATAAAAGCAATGTGGATAAAAAGAATGTGTGAAGATATACACAGTTTTCCTGCGTGGGGTATTATTACTGATATTTCAGGTGTGCTCATATTACGTCCAACCTCCAAATAAAGTGGCTTCTGTGAGTAAGTTCTAAGTTGTAAAATCTACATTCAACTAATCAGAACAATTTTCATGGATGATGAGGTCAGGGATGGCAGACGATTTAATGACATATAAAAACATCCACCCTCTCAATTAAGTCAGTTAATATGGCCAAAACTATTGATTTTTAACTTTCTTCTTAATCCTTTGACCCCTGTGTTTCTTGCCCCAGCAGTATTTTATGATGATGCCATGTCTCCAGATCTCAGCAATTAACCTTGTAATTACAATGTTATCATAACCAATAGACATAATGGCCAAAGCTAGGGAAATACGACCCAAGTTGTAATAAATTGGAATTATCCTTTCAGACTCTAAGCAGGCCTGGAGCTCTCGCAGCCAACGACTTGCTCTCTTATGTACAGTCTCCTGTATTTTAAGGCACTGCACCCTGAAACATCATTAGAAAAAGAAAAAAAAAAAGAGCTGTGCTGCCTGGGAGAGGTCTTCTGTGGTGGGAGAGGGGGGAGAGGAGAGAGGGGGGAGAGAGGAGGGGGCTCAGAGGAGAGCTGAACTTTGTTAATGGAGTGTTTCTCCGTGCAAGTCACTCAGCTTTGAAAGCCAAGCCCCCCGGGTGAGGACTCTGAAGCGCAGGAATCAGACATGCACAATCAGTTCCACTCCTTAAATCTCCTTCAGAATCATATCTTTTTGAGCAGCCTTTCCTTAATTTATTTCTCTATCAGTTAGTGGGTTGTGATCTGGCGAAGTGCTTCGGGAATAGGAGGCACCGCTGAATGGTGAAACGGAGAAGGTTCCTCTCTTTCTGTTTTCTGCTCCCTCGCTGATTTCCACACACACTCGCACTCCCTATCTCTCCCCCTGTGCCCTCGCCATCCATTTAGGCAGCGCCTCTGACTAATTTGCCCATCACGCTTGCTGTCTGGTCCTTTACGGTTGAAGATGTTTTGACGTGTCTCTCTCGGCTCGCTCTCTCCACTGGCACTGTCTCCACTATGATTAAGAATATTCTGATAATAAGCAAATGCCAAGAGTCACCGAACGGCTGAGGAATCTGGAGTGCCACAGCGTGAGAGAGCGTGTTCCTCTGCATCAGTGGAAAAAATGTTTAGAGTGAGCATTGCATGCACAGCATTTTCACTCAAAGGAAATGTAATCCAAAGTGCAGAAAGAGTGGGGCTTCTAGAGGGCAGATTCTTTATGCCGAAGATGAAAGAGACGCACACTCACAATGTTCATTTATATCTCCAATTTCACATTTAGATCAGTGACAAATGGAGTCATACCTGTTATTAATTACAGACTTCATTGTTCATGGGGGTTAAGGTGGGTTTGCAGGTACCAGCATGGCACCCACGTGGCCTTTCTGCAGGACCTGAGTAAACGCCTCACTCCAGAGGTCGCCCTGTTTGACTCTTCCCACAATCCCCTTGGAAAAAAGGGCGTGTCACTGACAGGAAGAATGTGCCAGGCCACCGCAGCAGCCCCCCCCCCACACACACACACAGCCCTCCCCCGCCCTCCAACCCCAAACCTCCACCCACTGGACTCACCAAGTGATTAGTTGGGGATTAAAATATTTGCTGGGCAAATATCTGCCTTGGCTGTCTGACCCAACATCACAGTTCAAAGACATGGGCTTAACCAACTTTTCTCTTTACTTGACAAACCATCAAGACATCCCCCAACCTCCGACCACACCCAGCGGAAGGACCATGAATCATTTATAATCTCGCAGTGAGAATAAAAATAACTTTTTTCATGTGAAGCTTTGTATTCAAACGGTAAATCATGTGATCGCGCCGAATGTGCATGATGGGTGTTCCACATACAGAGCTGAAATGCTGAGAATGCAAGTGAAGTGTTGATGGATCATGTGCTCCATTGAAACTGAGGTAATTACTACGGGGGCCTAAAGACCATAAACATGTATACTGCGGATTACAGGCTGCTGGAGAACATGAACTGGAAGAATCGGGTTTCTTTACTTGAGGAAATAAGCATCAAGACCAAAATGTAAAGGTGAGTTAAATTCCTGAATTCCTGAAACATTGTTACAGAGCTGGGATTTGTATTTACCAAAGTGGTCGCACAAAATGCCAATTTCTACATAATTTTGCTTTTGAATACCCCAAAATAGCAAACATGCACATCACAATTTCCCAGCATCCAAGGTGACATGACCTAACTACTTGATTTGCTTAACCGTCCATCTAGAAATAAAAAAGAGCTTTCTTTGTCTCCTTAAAAAACAGTTTCAGTGTCGACACAGATTCATTTTTTTATTAATTGACTACTGGTAAATTAATTTTTTATGGATTATTTCCCTATTTACGCTGAAAAGGGTTCATTTCATCTCAGTGCTTAAGAAACCTTTAATTTTTTTTTTCTTTTTTAATAAATACAAATACATTTATATATTATGAGCTTTCAATAATAGTTTACAAGGCAACATCTTTTTTTTTTTTAAATTTCCACATAAAGTGCTGAGTGCAGGGGAGATGAAGAGAAGTTGCCAAGTACATTATTACCCCTCAGGGCTAAACAACACGCACCCCTGAGGTCTTACATCACTCAGCAAATTAAGAGCAGGCTCTGTGGCTGGGGCCGTCCACCTCAGCAGCCTCCACCTCCCCGCCGAACAATAAAACCTGCACCACCACCGCAGAGCATTCATCTCAGCTCTATGCCCGGTCTTGTTATTCCTTTATTAAGAGCCCCAGCCACTGACTCAGGGGGCTAATATTGTTTTGCTTCCGACAGTCATTTGGCACTGAGTGTTCTTAATTTCGTCTCTCTCCATCCTACCTTTTCTTTGTGTCTGGTGAGGGTGGGGGGAGACGAGGCATGTCGGCAAAATGCAAAGGTTTAATTACTTTTTGTTGAATTAATCAAGGAGGAAAAACTTGTTCTTGGGGAACAAAAGTGAGGCTGGCTGGAGGCAGTGGTCGAGAATGGGCGCGGGGCACAGCGAAAGCGTCGTAGTGGCTTGGTAGCCTCAGAGGATTTAATTTAGAGTGGGTCTCCTGGAGGGTCCATCTACTGGATCCCTGGGCCCCAAATCGACCACTTGGAGGCTCTTATTGGTACCAAGCTTACAGCTATCCATCACTGTCAAGCCACCCTCTGAAAACCAGGGCACACTGGGGAGAAACTGCATCAACACTAATGGCTTCAGGAATCTAGAAGTCACTATCTGCAGGGTCGGCGCTTTAAACCTGAAAACTCGACACAAACTTCTTCCTGCCCCTGCAGACACTCTGCTGTGAATTTGTGAAAATAACCAGTTCAGTTAAGCGAGAAAAATGTGACTCTGGTTTGTTGTGTTATTTTGATGCATAGCCTGGAGCTGCTCCATTGACAGAACAAAAAAGTGAATTTGTTGATACATCAAAAGTTTGTTTTAGTCGTTACTCCCCTAAGGGCTGCGGAGTTTTAACCAGAAAATGTTCTCATACCCCAATGAAGTCTTGCTCAATGCTACAACAATAGCTTTACAGATTAGAAGGAATAATACTTTCTCTTCTTTTGTGCCCAAAATGTGACATTATGAATGTTTAATAAACTGCAATGCAGTCCAACGGGGTGCACAGATAAATCAGAATACCTCCCAATTTCCCAGATATATTGTAAAAAGATATACCTGATTACCTGCGTTACGTTCTGCTCGTACTGCTACAGTTTATTGTGGTCTTTTTAAAGAGAAATAATTCAGCATCTTGGGAATCAACTATTGGTTTTCCTACTGATAGTTACATGAAGAGATTTACACCACCCTCATAAATGTGCTGTACATATAAAGATATTAATAACAGCTGCTTTCATTAGCTTAGACTAGCCTAGCATTGAGACTGGGAAGAGAAAGCCTCTCTCTGAAGGAAAAGGTATGTATGAGGCCGATTTGACTCTGAGCAGCAGCCGCTACTGGTTGTATTGATAAAATCTATACTGACGTAAAGGGTGCATTTAAGATTGTGGGCTGTTACGGTTAAAATTTAAAATGAACCTATTTTCAAATGTAAACGGAGCATAAATAGACCTTTAGATGTACGTGTACATCGTTTACTGTCTTGCGTCCATAAGATGCAACACCTATATTGTCTAAGCAAACGTGTGGTTAAAAATAAATGACATCTCCTGCCTAAACTTTGTAAATTAACATGACTGGCATGACACATTGTTGTTGTATGGGAGGGTTATGTGCCATACTTGGTCAGGTGCACTTAATTCCTGAGTTCTTGTCACTGTGTATTGTGGCCTCATGGTGTTAACAAAGAGGTTACTAGATTCATAGATATTCACCTCTGATCGCACATATATTCAGGCATCTGTTAACCAAATAATTGCTATCTTCGGATCTAATCTGTTGGTTGCAGTTTGGGGCCTTGTCCAGCTCTTCCACTCTTTCTTTCTGTTTCTCCCTCTTATCTTGATCCATTGGCTCACATGTTCTCTCCTCTGTGCCTCTGCACCCCGATTTCACATTTGGAAATACTTATCTCTATGTTGCTGAGATTGTTCTTCCTCCTGTCCCTATTTTGAACCCTTATCTGCCTATCACACCACGATGTGGATGTCCAATAAAGACACAAACATGAGATTCTTTCAAGCACATGAGATGATACTTAGCTTGGCAAGCAAGATAGCTGCGCGATGTGTTGCAGTGTATTTGTTGTTTTTTTGTGTTTTTGTGCTTGTGGCAAAGGGGGAGGGAAAGACTGTTTGAATACTACATCCAAAGTGTGCATGACAGAAATATCACCAAATTAGATGTCTCTAATCCCTCGGGAATATGAATTAGCCTGGAATGAATCAGTCCTCAAATGAGTAGGTGTTTTGAGGAAAGAGAGGCACTGATATAACGCGCTGGAGCCAGTAAACAACAATCCACAATGAAAATACAAAAAGGAAAGCGAATGAGGCTGCCAGAGGAAGATGCCAATGAGATCTGAGACATTACATTCAGAATCACAAACAATGAGATAGTGCCATTGTCAAGGGAGGATTTTTAGTCTCATGTTTCTTACCTTTTGGCTTAATGTGAACAAAAATCTTAGGAAAATATGGCACATTTTTTTTTTGCTCAGCTTCTTGGTGAGGATTTTACTTTTGTTTGATTTGTCAGTACATCTAATATGTGAAGTTTTAGTTCCAAAATGACATTTATAGACAGACGCTGAATGGGACTTTGTCTTTTCGAATAAAGATGGAACCTAGCTGAACGAAGCAGCCTCACGCTGGTGGAACACTTTGATGTTGAGAGGGGGGGAAAAAATGAATTTGAGTTTTTGTGATTTAGTGGAAGTGGGTTAAATGGAACTGGTAGATGTGTTCGTGTCGTCACTGCCAGTGATTCAGTGATCAAAGCTGCTACTTCTGCAGCCTTTGGGTTTGTCAGTGTGTGTGTGTGTGTGTGTGTGTGTGTGTGTGTGTGTCTGTGTGTGTGTGTGTGTGTGCGTGTGTGTGTGTGTGTGCATGCATGTGTGTGTATGTATGTGTGTGTTAGCCGAAGAGCTGGTGCTGAACTAATGCCTACCATCGCCGGGGTGTAGAGTTTCTCCTACCGGGTGGCCGTGCAGCCCCTTAGCTCTGTGTCTCTCCATGTGTCTGCCCACCCACAGTATGGAGGTGTTCAAATCTCCATTGGGACAAATCTGCATCTCTCCGGCCCACGGCTTTCCTTCTCTCCCTCCTCTCTTACTTTTCTTTTTCTCTCTCTCTCTCTCACACACACACACATACACACACACACACACACACACACAAAGATCCTCTCCTCCCCTGTGATGGCTGGTTAGTGGCAGCGATGGTAGCCAAAGTTAGCTCTACCTCTACAGATTATCTTTTCAAGAAGTCCTTTTTCTATTTTAATTTTTTTACTGTTTTCTTCTTCTACCCCACAATTAAAAGATACAACACTGCACACATATATTCAGGGGTGTCCACGAAACACACAAGGACAGTCCTGCCAAGGTCTGCAGACATGCTAATGAGTTCCCAATTAAAAAGCGGTGTAGCGTAGCCTGTAATCTTAAAGTGTGCACTTTTTTAGAGGCACCATCTTCCCCCTTAATCACACTATCAAGTTGTAAGATCAATAAAGCTTAGTGCTTAAGCTCTGTTTTATTTTAGGGAGGAAAATGGAGGCAGTGTACTCTGTAAATGTTCTTACTGGCACATGTGAATTTCTTTGCACTCAAATTAAGCAGGATTAAGGAGTGTGCGGAGGGGAGGTGGGGGACGGAGAGGGACAGAGAGGGGAGCACCGGCGTCCTCAGACTGCAGCTCATGTGACAATAGCCTGAGTGTGGTCAGCCAGACTATCTGTCCAGCAGTAGGCAGACTTGGGAGCTGTGAGGTCGCCCTCTGTCAGCACACTGGGACCGCCACACAACAACGGCACGTACAGACGGTTGACGAGTTAAAGGAGCAAAACAACATCAAGTGTCAAAGTAAGGTGTCGGGCCACAGCGAGCTGCCAGCAGAGCTTGAATGCACCCTGGCAAAGATTCTTAAAGAAGTCTCTGAAACCATTCCTGATAATCACTTCTTTTATTCAACCTGACGTGTTTATGTTAGCCGATTATTGTTGTTAGCAGGGGTTGCTTTGTCTGTTTCGCCCTGAGCAGTCAGTAGCGAGTGATGTATCCAATTTCACTTCGAGTTGATACCAAGTGTAAACCCACCGTGACGCCACCTATTTGTTTGGTTTGAGGACAACCGTTTTGGCGTTACAGCCGTCGCCATCTTGTTTTTTTAGAACCACAAGTGACCATATTTGGATGAGAGGGTGGAGCTAGGGCGCGCATCCTGATTGGATCCAATCGAGAACCCTGGGAGATTATGTGTCACACCGGGCTTTATGTTCTGTTTAACTTTTAATGGGACCATAATTACCTCCACGAAGGAGGTTATGATTTCACCCAGGTCTGTTTACTGGTCGGTTGATTAGTTTGTTAGCAGGATTTCACCTTAACGACTGAAAGATTTCCACAAAGTTTGGATGAAGGATGGGTCTAGGCCCAGAATATACGACATTAACTTCTGATACAGAGCTGGATACGGAGATGGATCCAGGAATTCTTTCTTTCACTTTCATGAACATTGCAAGATTATTTTTTGTGCAGTCACTTTCATTCATTTCTAACGGAATAATGCATGGATGATGATGAAACATCAGGCATATTTAGGTGAGTATTATTTGACACAGATCCTAATCTTGTGGATTTAAATATGTTTTATTTATATGAACATCATCATACTGTATTGAAGAGGAATTGAGACCATAAATTCATTGGGAAACTGTGAGGTTAGGAAAAATCAATTGAGAAGTAGTGTTATGTTCTCATAAGCTTACATACAGTCAGATTTCTGACTTCACCATTGGTGTCGCCCCCTGCAGATCATAAGAAAGGACGCAGGTTTAAGATACTGCTGGTTGACACAGCAGCCATGGTAGCAGAGGGTCCAATTAAGTAAACATTCTTCAAAAAAGTATTTTATTTCTGTGTGGACTTAAAGGAACATTATGTAACTTCAAAATCATAATGATCATAACAACTTCAAAATCATATTGATGCTAAAGTGTCTTGTGATAGGATGAATGGTGTCTCTGTCTCAGCCACTCCACCCCCCATCACTTGTTTCTGCACTATGTAACTTCAGAGAGGGTAGGATCACTATGATCCACAGCCAATTTCTACATAATGTTGCTTTGAATTGTGCTGCTATGTCAGTCTTCTTCGCATCTTATCAATTAATGTTGTCAGGTAGGTGGACAGCTGTTTAGGAAGATGGAGTGCCCACGCTCAATCCCACCTACAAGGAACAGAGCGGTCAAGTGTTCCTCCTAACAAAAAGGGGAAACAGGGGTCATGTGAGCAGCAATTTATAAATCCAAACCCCAGCAGCAGAGAACACCATTCTTTGGAAACATCCCATCCCTGATTTGGTGTTTTCATGACGATGTTCTGGATGAATTATGTCTGTCTACTCATCTATGCAGTGGTTTCCTTTAATTTTTCACCTGAATTTAATATACCATTGTCTCTATCTGTAGTCCCTGTATGAAAGGTGTCAAAATCAACTCCAAACTGAAACATTTTTGCCCTCCTGTGTTCATTTTTAATCATTTCATGCCAAAATATTTGCCCCTCCAAGTGTTTTCAGTGATAAATTGCCATCACAAGTGATACAGACGGAGCTGAGATGTCATTACAAAAGGACCATTACGTTTTTTTATTTCAACATATTAAGGAATATATATAAAGGAGGTCCCTGTGGGAACATTATGGGATTTTTACAGTAATTATTAGCTAGGTATGAAAGCTATGTGTGTGGTTTTTTGGGCAGAAAAACACTCATCCTGAAGGTATATAAAGAAAGAGTAGCAGGACAAGTCAATCTAAAGAACAAGCGGCGGACAGGAAAAGCTTTTTATCATAGACAGCAATGTTGACCAATGTGCAGTGTGACCAAAGTGGGATACAGCTGCCAGAGGACGCCTAGAGTTAGGATGAGTATTTCTCGAGTAACACAACTTGGGGCAGTTGTGCCTGAACCAAAACAGATTAGACTCTTCAGCCAAGCCTCGTTATTACCTTCCTCCTCTCCCTCTTTTTCTTTCTTTCTCTCTCTCCCTCTCTCTCTCTCTCATACACACACACACACACCTAAACACTCTCGCACACATCCCCTCGCTCATGTTGACCGAGAGCAAATGAAAGCAGGCAGACCTAGAGAATGGATGAGGCTGCGGTCATAGTGTGAGGAGGGGAGGAGGCCCCAGTGTGCTGAAATAGCTTAGGCTCCAAAAGAAATGAGATCCAGGCACTTATTTGTCAGGGTGTCTGCCTGCTCTTTCCCCGTCTCTGCACTGTGTGAATATGCATGAGGATTTGAGAGGTATAAATAGCGGAGGTGTCCATATTGCCACTGCGTTTTCCATCAGCACAGAGAAAGGCTTTAATGGGCTTATTATGAACCGCATTACATCACCAACGGCAAATTACAAATTCCTTAAGGGAGAGGGAAAAGGGAGAGCTTACTCTGGGGCAAAGTTTATGCAGCTGACAAGTCACATGGCCTCATGTTTTGGTTTAAGTGAAGGTACTGGTCCTATAGGTATAATAGCTGCAATGTAACGCCATTGATATCTATACCTGTCAGTTGAGACCAGTTTATTTTAAAGGGTCATTTAACCCAAATTAACATGTCAAGGTTGTTTTTTTCTCATTACACCCATCTCTAAGATTTTCCAATTGAAATGCAGGTGAGCAGAACTCAATTTGGGATTTCATTCAACAATGTAGACATCACAATGAGACAGTTTTCAGCAGAACTACTTAAAAACAGTGCCCATCAAAACTCCTAGTTTGTTTAGGGTTTATAAATGTGGGGTAACTATGACTTGTGCTCTGTAAAGAGAGGTTATTGATCCTTTTTCTATGTGTTTCTTCAATGCTCCTGACAACACAAATGAAATTCCACTTACCTTGTTTATGATAATGGGGTCTATGTAACAATTTGTAGCAATAAACATGTATTAATCATTTTTTATCGGCCATATGTGAACGGATTGTAACCTGATGCGAAAAGTGAGAACTTCTTCATCTCTCTTGGTGCCGAAACAAGCCTGCGGTTTAAGTTTAAGTTGTTCCGTGCTGCTGGACTGTGGATTTCTTTGTGAGGGACCCAAGTTGGATTTTCCGCGACAGTCTAAAAGGATGTTACTTGATGCACGTTCCTGAGTGCCTCTTCTCAGTGCCTTCAGTAGCTACAGTGGCTTATGTAAGTTTAGAAATGGAGTCGGCTAACATAAATTAATGACCCCATCCAGCACAGCTCAGAAGTTCCGCAGAGCCCTGTTCAGGTGACGACAGAAAAACTTGGAGACTGTTTGGAAAAGGGCAGGCACTTTGAAAAATACCTGACAGGCGATTGGATGAATCCTCAGCTTAGCTTGACAAACTGGAGCCGTGGAGTTTAAAAGACATGGGCTGATGAATGATGCCATCCAGGTGTATTATGGGAAATGTAGGATCCTGTGTTTTTGGAGCATGACCCATACCAGGAGCAAAAAGTCAGCATGTCTCTGCCTCTGCTGCTTTGATTTCCACCATCCTTCTTCTGTATCCATCTCTTTCAGGTCTCCTATAGTTATAGAAATACAACACAATTGCTGGCGAACTCCTTTAAAGTAGGAAAGAACTCATGACTTAGAGTCAGGGCCTTCAGTAAACCTAAAGTTTTAGCAACATAACAGCGATAAAAAAAAAAACAAAACAGCAGTTTTATTTTGTTGTCAGCTGTGTTTTGACTCTTGTTGGCAAATCAGATCCTCCTGTGCGTTTCTGAATACAATCTTTGCTTACGGTGTTTAAATTTGTTTAGCAGCGTGCACCCTGGCCCACTTCCACCCATAGTTCCTGATGGGGATTCGCTCAGTCAGACTTCTGCTCCACTTTCTCCTCACAGTTCCATCTTTGACCCACTTTGATTAGCCTCCGTCTCCTCGGCGTCCCATTAGAACCACCTCCGAACATGCGTGACACTGGATGAAACAAAACTGAGGTAATTATGGATGTATAAGTGGAAATATTCCGTGATGACAACCCCCGGGGGGAATGAAGAGATGAGCACGAGGTTGCGTCATCAGAGGATGGCAAACTACATGGCAAATGGTGCGTTCAAGAAGAGAACAGAAGGTCAGGAGCAGAAAGAGAATGAGTGCAGCCGTGGGAGATTAGCATGTGAGGTACAGCCGGAGCCAGTGTGGGAGAGAAAGAGAGAGTGAGAAAAGTTGCGGAGGGTGGGCGAGGAGGAGATGAAGCAGTGATCTCATGATAAGCCTGATAGAAAGAGGGCTCAGAGTTCTCCCAGGGAGCAGGTCGAGGGAGGTGGATGGATGGATGCAGCAGACAGCACATTGGGCACCCCCTGCCATCAGCGGGACCCCGGCGCCGGCAGAGGGCCCGCGGCCGGGTGGGTGCCAGTGCAGATGCAGATGAGCGAGCGTCAGAGAGAAACAATTGGGCAGGGGGCAGCGGGACGGGCATGAGGGGAGGCAGATAGAAGGAGAGAGGGAGCTAGGGAGAGGGTACCATCCCTGCTGCTCTTTATCGCAGCCATTGATCGTGGCGTGTGTGCATTGATCCAAGTCGACCATCTGCTAGAGTTAGATAAGCGTGCGAGGGCCTGGGCATTGTGCTGTCACTCATGGAGTGTGCACTAAGAGAGAGAGAGAATGAGTGAGATAGAGGGAGAGCGAGATAGCGAAAAAGGGAGTGGTGATGTTGTGGAAGGAGGGGTGCTTGGCTGCAGGGAATTATGGGGGCAGGATTAGCCTCCTCACTTGCAGGAAACAGAATTTTAAACGGCTGTCTCCTGGCTCCCTCACACAGACACACACACATACACCACCCCCCTGTGTGTGTCTTCTCTCCCTGCCCCCACCCTGACTCCTCACACACTCTCTATTACAGTGAACTTCATCAGAGCAGCTCCAGTGTGTGTGCGTGTGCCCCCAGAGGCCACACACTGGATTGTCTCGATGACTTCAGTGGCCTCGAGCTTCGGCCCTCGTCTCTCATCTCACTCCTCTCGCCTTCGTGACCCCGACCATCAGGAGGAAGGGAAGGGAACCCTGCTTCGCCAAGACGTCTCACTTTACATTCAAGTCTCATCGTCATCATCAAAATCGTCATGGTGACTGTTATCAGATGCCGTTGCAATATATCTTTCAAGTTTCCCTTTTTGGGAGATTTCTGATGCAATTTGGTTTTCGAGAGATGGCTCAAAGGACATAAAAATTTGGGCAGAGTCACAGCCTGATTACAAAGGCCTACAACCCGTCTGTCTCATGTGCAAATATCCAAGTAGGTAACGCTTGTTTAAGGAGGCTGAAGTGCGATCCACATTATGTTGATCATTTCTTAAAAAAATCACTTTTGATCCACCAGCAAAAAGAGCCCTTGGAAGCGACAATCCCCACTCTTTTTTTGAGTTGTTCACATTTGGTTGCCTTTTTGTTTTACTGGCTAATCCAGCAGGATTTAGAAAAGAAACAATATGGTGTATCACAGTCGGTATTTGTGTACAACGGTAAGCCCATGTGCATTCGGCTGAGTGGCACCTGTCCCCCTTCCCCTTGGCTTGTAGTCTTTCTAGAAAATGGAGAGAAAAAAAACCACGCAGGATTCGGGAAATATTTCGGTTGCCAGGGAGACCTATAAAAGAGCAACTGCAGCAGCAGCATCAGGGTCCGACCTGAGGGGGAGAGCGGCAGCAGAGGGAGCGTGTGTTCTCGTGGAGCCTACCGTGCCCCCACCCTCACCCCCAGAGCTCGCCCCTATCTTCTGTGCAACTGTCTTTAAGTCTATTCTGCTCTGTTGTTGCAACTTTTTCTTTGCTCCATTTTCCTCTTTAGAATTTAGCACATTGGGGTCCAACGCACAAGGCCGCTGCTTTGTGGGAGGGTGGGGGTGTTTTTGATGTGAAGGCGAAAGTGGTATGGAGGGATTAGTGTGGCCGGTTGGATCATCTTACAGCCGCCGACCCCCCTCCCCCTCAGACTCGTGGACAATGGGGATTAAAACTTCTCTTATTCTTCGGCCCCAAACGGCAGGATGACAAAGACAGTATTCCTCTGGGTCTTTTAACACCGGGCTGCACAGCTGAAGTTGTGGACGAGGGCGGGGGCGTTGGGGGCCTGGGCAGGGGTCTTATACAGAAAATTAATCCTATGGAATTTTCTCCTCATTGCAAATGGAGATTTGTAGCTTTTGCCTTGCTATCTTGGCCAATCCCACATAGCGCATCAGTGTCACTCAATAGAGGATAACAGCATCCGGTGGAGTGAATGTTTATATCTGAGGCACCCAGGGGCCAGACACAGCTGATACACATCTACATCCAAGCAGCAGCACAGCTTCAAAGGGAAGGTGTCAATGGCTCATTTGGAATAGATGTGATAGATTAATTATATTTCACTTACACCGGCGTCCCACAGCACGGCCCCTTTCGCAAATTACAAGGCAACAGTCGCCGTGTCCAAAGCGCCGAACAGGCCTCGATTTCTTCCTCATCATTTCACTTAGCAGTGCAGGACTGTAATTCTCCGCGCAGGGGGAGCAAAGGTGCTTCTCATCTGAAATTGACCATTAAACGTAATATTATGTATTGCACGAGCTAGGTCATCGCACAAATCGCCTGAATGTCAATCACCTGACTATTATAACCTGCCCGCCTCTTTATGACTCCGCCACAAGTCGACAAAAGGCGACTTCTAGGTTCAATTATGCCCGGGTGTAAAATCACTCTGCCATCATCACATTGCATTGTGTCGTCGCTGTTGTTGTTGTTGGTTGGCTTTATCCCACCAGAGGAAACTCACAATGTCACTCCGTTCTCTCTCACTGATGAATGGAAAAATGCAATGTTGTCTTTGGGGGTTGACGGCGAGCAATTTCCAACAACAAATGACAAACTACCCCCTCCTCCACCCGGGTGTGTGGCAAAATTGTTTCTCTAATAAAAAAAAAAAAGAAAAAAATGCATCTTTTGATTGTGAGGGTGGGGATATTTTAAATATATGCATATTATCTTTCTCTCGTTCATTCTAGCCTCTCTTACCGCCCTTCCCCTCTCTCTCCTCCTCTCTCTCTTACACCCTCTTCTCCCCTCTCCGTCTCTTGCTCTCTCGCTCCCCCTCTCTCTCTTTGCAGTAAATAAAAGATTAAAATGACTGTTCTAAAAACACCGACTGGTCACCAGAAGATAATTGTTTCAGCTTTGTTTACTGTGCGTGAATGTTTTCTCCCTTTTTAGTCCTTTTTTCTTTTTCATTGTGTCCATAATTAAAATTCCTTTATTTTCAAAGTAGTTCTAAAAGAGGGAGCTAAATTGCCTTTTCTGTGTTTATGTTGTCATTGGCCCACTGTCGGGAAGGGTAGAGGAGGGGGAGGATGGGAGACAGCAGCAATGTCCTTGGGCTGGATGGAAGATCAACTTTTGGTGTATAGTATATGGCAGATATAGCACAAATATGTGTGTGTGGTGGGTGTGCATCACAGGAAAGTAAGTAAGTGTGCATCTTTATGCATATGTACATTCAGAGGTGCACATCTGATATAAGATTTGCCCCCAAAAAATAAATTCTTCCTTGGTGCCTCTGAATTAAATTCCTGTCTGTCTTCTGTGAGGAGGTGCATGCTGGGTGGGCTAATCTAATATCTTCAAATTGGTCGTTACACACAATTGAGGTGTTGATGGATCCCAAGAACAACAGTATGTAATGTGAATGAAAATTACAAGAGCCACTCTAACACCTTATAATGAACACGGCGTCTCCTCAAAAACCCACTGCACAAAAAATGACCTGAAACATGCTTATCTGGCACAGGCGGCAGAAATGAATTTCCGGCAGCCTGACTTTCATGCACACTGATGAAGGCACAGTAGCTCCCATTCGCCTCCCACAACTGTAAGTCCACACCTCCTCCTCCTCCTTCTCCCCTTCTCCCCTTCTCCTCGCGCAATGTCAAAACTGAGAACACATTTGACGATCAGGGAACTCATTAGAAAAAGGTGACAATGAGGTTTCACAACTCTGAATTTCCAGCAGCCAATTTTCCACATCTCCCTTGGCTACCCAGAGCACGGCCGGGGGACACCGACGTGGGCTGCCTCTGAATGACGAGTCGAGACTCCAGGAGGAAGAGATCCGAGGGCCCTTTTGCCCCTGATTCAAGCCAGCAAAGGCCAAAAACACATTATAAGCCCTCATATATAACTCATCCACAGGTCCCGGACTGGGAATGTTCACGCATACATACACTTCACACAGAAACATACAGACGAGCTCCACTATACGATCACAGTCCCTTCACCCTTGCTCGCAGTGCTATCCCTCTTCTGCTTAGCCAGGCGCCCATAATTGAATCTCAGGTTGGGATTAATTCTAGGGGCTGCACTTGACTCGGTCAAAAACAACTATTACAGGGAGGCAATGTATTTTTTTACACAGCACTTCACATTGATTAGACAATGTGCAGCGATGAGAGATGCATTGGATTCTAGATGACTGTCATTTGCATTAAATGAGGGGTTTGCCGCATCCAGGGGAGAGGGGCCGCCTGACACCAAGCGGAACAGACTGAATAGCACTTTCCATAATGTACTCGGAGCCACACACACACACACACACACACCTGCATGCACAAGTGCACACACAGCATACACACAGGTTTGTATGCATATACACATGACAGCTCCGTAACCCAATTATATAAACACAGCTGGTTATTTTGCGTGGGTTCAGCGGGTGAAAAGGGTTAAACTCAGCAAAATCAAAGAGTTAAATCCACTCTGTTTTTTGGTGGAGGTGGGTGGAGTAGATGGCAATGACATGATCATAGCGTCGCCAAATGTAACTCCTCTGTTGTCATTCCAAGGTTGAGCCCAATGAAACGTGGTGTGATCTCAGGGGAGCAAGTGGTCCAAGGCCTGTTTCATTGCAGGGTGAAAAGAAGAAGAGGCGGCGAGAGGATGGAGGGAAGGCAGAAGTGGTTGGTGGTTGGTGGGGGAGGTGGAGGGCCGGACTGAAAAAGGCCCTCTTTCAGTTTTGAATGAGAGCAAGAGAACGTTTTTCTTGCCTCCTCCCGTCGTGCTGTCAAACTCGATCAGCACTGAGGAGCAGTGATGCTGCTCGCCTCCCAGACTCCCCCTCTGCACAATGGAGTCTGCGAGGACCCACCATGCATTTCACATTCAATTTAGCCCTCCCCAGGACATGGCTGTCAGGGTCAGCATCGGCGGTATGAGACAAGGCTGGGGGGTGGAGGCCAATGTCTTGGACTGTGGCAGGTTTCGAGGGAAGGAGGGGGTGTAATGACAATGCTGATGGGTTTGGGCTCATAGTCCAGAGAGGGGCTGCTGGTGCTGGTCAGGTTGGAGGGAGGTCGGCGGGGACAGAAGATCCAAGGAGAATGGACAGGAGATTTGGGGTGAAAATGGGGGTGATGGAGGGTGGCCTCTTCCCAATAATAAAAAACTCCAAAAGAAAGGTCTGGCTAGGCCCTTTATTCGATGGAGCTTATGCTGCTTTCCATGGGGTCCTCAATGGGAGCTAGGAGACTGTTACTCTGCCGAAGCCCATTAGCCAGCATTAGGAGCGTCCACACATCCGCACAAGGAGATTTGAGACAAACCCTAAACAGCCCACAATAACCGCGAGGTACAAGCCTTGAGCCTTAAGACCTCGGCTTGGCCCAAAAGGGTCTTGAATAGACGCGCCCCAAATCATGTTGTTGAACAAATCAGGTATTAAGGAGAGAGGAGTTTGTCCGAATTTACTTTCCCTAAAGACTTTAGTTAAGCTAGTTACTGCAGAGGCGTCGGTTGCTTGTGTGTGTGATTGTGCGTGTGTGCGGGGCCATCATTTCTCAGACATCTTACGCTATGACACCCTACAACCCCCCCCTGCCTCCCCTGCAACATGAACCCTCACACATATAAACACAGCCACACCGAAGCCTAAACTCGCTCACCCCAAACAATGGGCCGCTATTGGCAATTAAATGCCATTTGGCGATCCAGGGTGCAAGTTAATGGTATTACTGTTGCAATTCTTCCCCTGAATGGCAGAAAGGATTTTCCTCTCCACCAATAAAGCACTACTCACTGTCTTACCAGCATTACATAGCTTACCTTGGGCTTATGATTCAAGGCCTTCCGATTACCATTTGAATTATTTCCTTTTTCTGAAGCGCTGGCAGATGTAGTTTTAGGTACTGCTGGGCCTCTGGCTATTCATGGGTGAGGAGGCCGGGCTGTCGTCACCCATCGCAGGCTTGTCGGTCAAGCCGGCCGGTTCTCTCCCACAGCCCATCACCGGTAAACCACCCAGGTAGCACTCCTTGCTCACATAGCTGTTCGGATTTGTCACTCACTTCCTATAGAAGCTTGAGGCATCAAGACAAACTGTTTACCACGCATCAGTAGCCTTTCAGGTGTGATGGATGCTTTACAATCTGAGGAGACTTTAACAAAAAAGTAGCAAGAAAGCAGGCTGTATCATAAATTTCAAGTAAATTTTGAGAAAATAGGCAAAAGAATGAATGGGTGTTTCCATCTACTAGAGTTTTGCATTTATCAGAAATTTGTCCATGAAGATAAGAAGCAGGCAGAGCCAAGTCTCCAGTCAGAAAACTATAAAACCATTGCAGAAGAAGAGGTCGTGATAACATGATGAAAGAGCGAGTTGACCCTCAAACGATGTAGAAAACACAATGCAAATGTGGAATTTTGGTTTGTTTGGTCTATTAATGTGAAAAAAGTTCAATCAGATCACTGTAGAGTGTGTTGAACATTTCTTTTGTACCCTGAGTGAACATTGACGTCACATGCTTCATATAAGTCATCATTTATTGATGAGCCCTTCTTTTTTAATGATGCCGAGCGTGAACAGAGACGTCAAGCAACAAACAAAAAGGATCCATATTGAATTAAAAAATACGTATATATGCACCAACTTTTACCTTTTGAAGATGTTTTTGAATTTTGTGTATTTCTATTCAGCTTTTTGGTGAACAAATTGATAATTCTCATAAAGCAGATGGCTCCAAATGCACTTATAGACTCTTGAAAGCCTTTACAGTAATACAATTAATCAGATTTCTCCCTGATGTTTTTCCTTTTCTTCTATTACAACCAATAGGCACAAGGAAAGGTGGCAGACTGAAGGGGGAAATAAGAGGAGGCATTTTTATTCCTCACCAGTGGTTAAATAATTTGCCTCCCATCTCTCTCTTTCTCCACATCTCTTGTTTGTCCAGAGATCCGGTTTGGCAGGCGCCTTTTCTATGGACAAGATGCTTTGAGAGGAATATGAAAAGGCAGATTTAAAGGTGACGGCTGGTCAGAGGGGAGAGAGAGAGAGGCAGCGAGAGAGAGAGAGCCTGGTTATCACAGCTACGCGACTCCATTTAAAAACTCTCCCTCCCCGTTTCACCCCTTTGCTGAAATGAACAAGAGAGGAAATGCTGAAATGTAACAAAGTCACAGCGAGAAAGGTCTGGTCCCGACAAAGATGAATGAAACGATGAAAGGAACGAAAAGCTCAGTGGAAATATCTAATGTATTTGTCTGCCGCTCTATTCATCCACACCTTTATTCTGTTCTGAGGCGCATTCTCACAATATGAAGTGAGCCTCAAACTTTTATTACGGAGCCAAACATCCGAAACCTCGAATGCATGGGTGTTGAAATATAATCTCCCCGCTCCGATATGGAACAAAAAAAAACTGACCATTTTGTTGCAGGGGCCAATTAAATAATGATTCCCATTGAAGGAGCAGGGATGATGGCAGGCCGTGGACAATACATAGGAAAGGCTCGGAGATCAGTTGAGGGTTTGTTTATAGATTTGGTTCCCACAAGAGGGGCTCCCTTAACTTGACAGACCAAACAGATCAGGCGGAGAACAGAGCGGGCCCTGTCAATAGTGAGGATTATGGGAACGGCTGTTTGGCCTCCAACCATTTTTGCCCGCCAGAAGACACAAGAGGGCTCCAGTTTGATTCAGTTCCACTCTTATTGTCAAGTGTCTCTGGCGCTAACAGGCCCAGGCACTCGCAGACGGACTGACAGAGATTTGGCGATTGACCTACTGAATCACAATGACTCAGACTGTCATTTTTTTTTGGTGTCATGATTCTCCAAAACCGCAAATATGAAATTTTTTATTTAAACATTCTCTTTCAGCACTGATGGCTCTGCCATTGTTAGACCATCGCATCTAGATTTGTAAAGATCAACAAATCAATGGTTTCATGCCCTGACAGCTGTTGTTTTATTATTCTGTAAAAAGATAGGAGTATTTAACAGCAACACTTGAGTATATTGATGGTGGCTTTTTATGTGTGAGGGTAAGGCAGGTTCAGTGACCCTTATATCTTTTTGGGCCCAAAGCAAGAATTCTGAGCGGGCCCTTCAGACCAGCCTGAATCACAATCTTGTTATTAATCTTACGACAATGAAAAATGTACAAAATTCAAATTTTTAATGGAAAAATCAGAACAATTGCAACATAAATTAACAACTGAATGACTTCAACCATGTCACATTAGTGACAAACATTATAACTGTGTTGTCCTTAAAGTATTGTTTTTGCCTTTGGATGCACACTGTATTTGTGGAGAATCGCCTATCCTTTTTTTGATTTTGAAAAACACTAATTGAAAGCTATATTTGATCGAGTTTCTATTCAGAACACCTCTATTATTTTTGCAACCTGATCACCAGTATACATTTCAGTGTGTCAGTGTACATTTCTGCAAACAACAGACATGTTGAATCTTTAAATTTCTTTAGATTAAATCTTCAATTTTATGTTGTGACAACACTGTACTTATGTTCTGGTTAAGTTTAGGCACAAAAACCACCCGACTAGCGTTCGGAAAAGATCATTATCTGCCTCCTGATGGTCCCTTTGAAACATCCAGTGGTTTCAAACTTTACATTTCTGTAAGGCACTTTGAGATACTTTTTTGTATGAAAAGCGCTATATAAATAAAGGTTGATCTGATTTGATTTGAAATGTTGACATGCCATCTCAAACAACTGTCTCTCTCAGTTGGCAGCCATCTCCCTTTGCTGTCACGCCACCACCATCAGCTCATGTAATGTAAACAAAATAGACAAGTATTGTAGGAATGTTGATATAATACATATGACGCTTACAAGTTTGAATGTGTCTTTTGCCCGAATTAGTAGTTGAATACCATTTACACAATCAATCAACCTAAAGCATGTACTTAAACACGTATCATGACATTGACTCTACATGAATGTCATCACACCGGCGCACTGGGAGCAGTTCTCCTTCATGCTTGGTTAACTCCTGTAAATGTAAAGAAGAATGTATGCAATCATGTACCCGGCCTCCCCGACACCCTCTTTTATAACTGCCTTCGCCCTAATCGCCAATATGTGCATTCATGGGCTGCAGAAAGATGGCGTCTTGCTGGTATTGTTCTGCTCCTCTGGGACCTGACTGGTATTGCTGTGCAGTTTAAGCCATTTCAGCCACAGCTATGATCTTAATTAGCTACACCTAAAGCCCATCTCTTCCCCAGACAACTCTAATTAAGCCCAGCGCCTTTCCCCAGCCAGAGCTCCTCTGCTGGCTAAAAGGGAACCCACAATCTCTTGTCCGAGGATTACAACCTGGGATACATCACAGGCAATCATCTTCCCCCACAGCCCCAAAACCCTTGGTCGCTGCCCCCCCCCCCCATCCTTGTTCCATGAAAGGCACAATACTATTTCCCCACTAATTTGCTGTGTGTGTATTAAACAGCCTCTTCACCCAAGTCAAAGAGGAGAATCCCTCTTACAGGAGCCTTAATAAGTCCAGGGCAGAGAGGCTAACCGTGTAGCAAAGAGCAGTCGCTCCTTTGTACGTGGCAGCAGTCGCTCAAGCTAAACGGCTTGTTATTAGCAGACGGGGGTGTAGCTTTTCTGCATTAGCTGGAGCTGTGTCTCTTGCCTTTTGCTTGTAAAGGTTCCAACTTTGTGTGGACGCATTGAAAGGCGCGCTTTCTTAATTGGATAGTTCCCTTAACCCGGCGAGGATCTTTGATCCTTATTGTAAACTTTCATTGTTGTCCATCAGTCTTACGGCAGCTACTGCAATTGCCGGGTCTCATCTTAGCATCCTAAACTCCTTAGTGTTAGTATCAGCTCAAGCTCTTAGCGCTGGATAAGCCCTTGCTAATGTCATAATGGTGATGATTTGGCTGAGCCCTCCGGCGTTATGTCAATTCAGCCGAGGGAAGTAAGAGCCACAATTAACAGAAATTAGCTAAATGCTATTGAGTGGTTCTGCGTATTTGAGGGCAGGGCGCTGACCCTACCAACCCCACACTGTGTTGCCAATCAATTATATTTCTACTGCTGCAGGCCAACTTCATGATTGTGAGCAGAATCACTCAGTTGATTATCCAAGTAGCTGTTAGCGATAATCTGTGGGGTTTGGATGCGTTTTGCCTCATCATCAGTTCACCCTCAACTGATATGAACACACTTGAATGCATGATGCAGACTTTGGCCCCATAATTGCATGAATGCGAGTGCACGACACAGACACGTCTAACGCCAAACGTTTCAGTGTTAAAGGCAAACCGTTTCAACATTAAAGTATTTGGAGCATGGAACAGTGGAAGATGTTATTGGCTGCTGAAACAGCTGAAATGACTCTGTGCACTCAACACTTTGAAGTTGCTTAACAGACTTGTGGGTCAGACCTCCTGAGGAGAGAGAAAGACTCAATTCATCAGGGTGAAAGTAGAATACTCTTCATGTCCAATCACTGGAGGGGGGCCTGAGGAAGAGCAAGTGTGTGTGAGGCTGGAAGAGCGACCGCTGCAGGAAAGACAGAGCAGAGAGGAGCCGAGGCGAGGAGGAGTGTGTGGGGATCTCCTGCGAGGAGGCCAGCCCTGGGTGGTTCTCACTGAAAGCCTATTTGTGGATGAAAGTGCAGCAGCCCTGGGGTCCACTCGCACAGAGAGACGAGGCCAGTGATTAAGGGGGCGCGAGGGCAGGACGGCCCTTTAATTTGGGGCTGCGGAGAGAGGGGGGGGGCCAGCGCTGGTGTATCTGTAGCCAGACAATGGCGATTACCTTCCTCTTTATCTGGCGGAGAGGGGGCTTTGAGAGAGCAATCTGAGGAGCGGAGGAAATGGCACGACACAGGATTAGTGGCACAACAGGACGGTAAATTAAATGTTGGAGATGAAAGAATGAGGCTCTGACATGCATCAATAGAGAGCATTTGCTGCATTCTAATAACAGCAGCCGAGGAGAAATACCTGTAGAGATTAGTGTGTGTGTGTGTGTGTGTGTGTGTGTAGGTGTGTATGTGTGTGTGTGTGTGTGTGTGAGTGAGAGAGAGAGAGAGAGAGAGAGAGAGAGAGAGAGAGAGAGTGAGAGGGAGAGGGAGGAAAGATACACAATCATATAAATGACTTTGGATGCCTCTCGTCATGTGACAACCCTCGGCAGGGGGAACAAATAGGAAGGGTGTGTTTGCGACCATAAATGTAACTGTTCCATAAGGTGTGTGTGAAAGAGAAATGGTGTTAGCAGGTCAGGACTGACAAACACACTGAATATATACATTTGACTGCATCTGAGCCCAGTATATCAGTGCCACACCATTGTGTAGTACTCCTACCTGGTCAGGTGAGAGTTAAATGGTGGTTTTGCCCAGGTATCACTTCACTGGGTGAAACTTTTTAGAGTTTTCTTATTCCATTCTGACCCCTGAGGGTTGTGTATGAACATATGGAGAATGATTTTTATAGGTAAATAATAAATAAAAAAATAAACAAGTACACAAATATACAACTAGTGCTTCTAAGTAGCCATGATAACTTAAACAAACTTGATGAGATTTTTAAAATGGCAGTTTTCCAAATGTAACAGTGGATGGATTATTCCTATAGAATCATGTATGGTCAAAGACAGGGCAAACTGTTATATAATGACACTCATCATCTTGATCTCCCATCAGACAAGGTCTTTGGACAAAATCACTTCGATACCTCTTTGTTGAAATTGGCAGATTTAAACTGAATTTAGACAGATAAACTCAGTGCACACAGGGATAAACAAAACAAGATATTTGAAATTTAGATTTAAAAACAAAAACAGTCTGAGCCATCCTGTTATAAATTACACTGGGGGTTGTCATTAACCTCATCATGCCAGTCCTGATGGACCATAGCCCTGAGTGAAGTTTAAATTCATTGTAACTAGATTCATAATTTCAATTGATGTGACATTTATATATGCATTTTCGTTGAAGAAATATTTTAAACCTTTAGAGGTTTAGGGCTGCATGTGAAATATGTATTTGAGTTCTGACTTTTAAAGGAACACAATGAGAATTCAGTCATGATCTACTCACCCTGTGTTGATGGAAGGTCAGGTGAAGTTTCGTACATTTCTGGAGCTTTGGACCAAACAGCAGTCTCCTAAACCATTGAAGTCGATGGGAACTTAAAGGGATATTCCGGTGTAAGTTTAATCCATAGTCTAAATCACCGTGAAACTGTGTTAGACTCCCTCTCGAGAGATCAAGTTAGCAGACCACTAATTTACGGAGTTTTATCAACCTCAGAAACGACCGCACGACAACAATACACTGCAGTAAATGGATCCAAATATAAACCGCCACCAAAAAGCCACAAATAATGCTCAGTACAGCACCAAACTTCAGCAACAGTACAAATAGGTTCTCAACACATAGTCCTGGGCATCTAACCTCCGCTAGCTTAGCTGGATTTCTATTGGGAAGCTAAAAACAGAGTTCAACTCTCCTCCATCAGCTTCCGGTTCGGGGAAGTCCCGACGCGACTATTACGGGTGCGGTTAGAAATGCTCAATTCCGTTCTTTTCCCTGTCCGCTCTTGATAATAACTGTTATAAACTGGCAGGTAAGACACATATGAACTCTGATTGCTTTTCCATGAAGTCATAATCATACATTTTCATCCATGAGCCGCGGAACTCTACTGCACTCGGTAATCGAGTCGTCGGGACTTCCCGTCAACAGGAAGCTGCTGCAGAAGAGTGGTAAATTTTGGCAGTTTTTTAGTAGAAATCCAGCTAAGCTAGTGGAGTTTTAATGCCACAGACTATGTGCTGAGACCCTATTTGTACTGTTGCTGAAGTTTGGTGCTGTACTGAGCATTATTTGTGGCTTTTTGGTGGTGGTTTATATTTGGATCCATTTACTGCAGTGTATTGTTGTCGTGTGGTTGTTTCTGAGGTTGATAAAACTCCGTAAATTAGCGGTCTGCTAACTTGACCTCTCGAGAGGGAGTCTAACACAGTTTCACGGTGTGTTAGACCATGGATTAAACTTAGACCGGAATATCCCTTTAATGACTTAAATATATGATGATGCACGAGGGGTATATTGAGATAATGACAACACTTTTAATTTTTGGCTGAACCTTTCCTGTAATGTCAGAATTCTGTCTTCAAATTCAACGCATTACGCAATTTTTTAAGGATAAATGTTTACAATTCAGTTTTTCCCAGTGCACATTACACGATGCAGTTTGCCGTGTTTTTCTTTGCTGGCAACAACATTTTTTCTGAAACATTCTCTCACCATGTCTGACTTCCATACAGGAGGATTGGCACTATCACCTGGTCAGACAACTCACTCTTTACATAACACTGACAAGCTGTGATGTAATGGAGGGCCCTAATTCAGGGTTAGTATTCATACAGAAGCCTAATGCAGGTGCCAAAACCCCCCAAAATCTAAAATGCATGCTCCTCATGCATGCTGCTCCATTTCCTTGCTGCCTAATTTGAATATGAGTGTGCAAGTGTGGGTATATAATTATGAGGCTGGCACCTATCAATACAAACGTTGCACTGCATAAGACGACATCCACGACACCTCCAGAGCGATCATCAACAAGTCCCTGTTGACTCCCACATGACACCAAACGCAGCTAAAGTCTCCTACGTAGTGCTGCACCTCGACTCAGCCCCCAACATTTTTAAAATAATTCCGCATTCATAGACTCTTTTGCATAACTGCTCAGATAAGTTGATGTTTCTTAAAGTATCCATGGATGCAAAGAAGACCTGCACTAATCAGAGACTTGATGCACCTTCGAGACACTATTAAAAACTTCCAGGGAAAGTTATGTCTTCAGTTTTAGATTGCTGCAGTTCAGACAAACAAACAAAAAACAACATTCAAACACGTTCCAGTCATCATTAGTGAAAAATCAACATTCTCATTAGCGTCTAGCATTGTGACTGACAGGTATTACAGATAAAAAGTGGACAATTAAAACAGAAAATGAATTGCGTGGCGATGGAGTTATGAGGGGAGGGGAAGGAAAGCGTCTGATGCACGAGCGACAGCTGACAGGGAGTGAGCGAGAGCAGGTCCCGAACGCAGGAATGATTCAATCAAAGAGTAGCTTTATCTAGGTTATTACTACACTGAAGCAGGATGATGAAGAGGAGGTTCGCCTTAATCTCAACCACAATGGAGGGGAACAAAGGCGTACTTACAAGCACTATCAGCCACAAATATCAAATCAGCTCTGGCTGCACCTAATCCTGCCAGACAGCATTGTTGATTCAGTGAACCTGCGGGTCAGAGACATACACAGCCATATGTGCAAAGAAGGTGCATACACCGATTCACGCTAGTACACACACACACACACACACACACACACGCATACTCACATGCATGGACATTGATACGGATAGTGACAGCTAAGCTTTTATTAGGCGACAGCTACAACATGTGTCATGCTGTCACGTCCTGCCTTCAAATTGTTGTAAGCGGAAGTACAATTATTGTGTTAATTAATGTGGACGTATCATGAATTTTAGACGAGTGGTGTCAAAGAAGCCATGTGTATTCCAGAAATGATTGATTACACTTGCTTTCAAGCACCGCTAATGCATATCTGCTCCACAGTGTAGGATAACACTGAAGGGAACAGAGCTTCTTGGAAATGATGACGCCCATACACACGTTTGTGTTTGTAGCATCATCATCTGCGAAGTCAGAGTGTGTGTTAGGACATGTCTGTATTTGACTTTATATGGAGAATTTAGAAAGATACAAACGTCGACGCCACAACGTTGGTAACACAACAATGGAAAAGAGAGACAAAGACAGCTGTTGACAAGTTATCCAAGAAGATTCTATGAAAAGCGATCACGTTTTCCTGCCTCGTTCATGGTGTCTTCTGTCACTAAGCAACCAACCAGAGTGTACAATATGCCTCTTGTTTACAACGGCACGCAGATGCCTGTACGTACGTGAACGGCCCCGAGATATGGGTTTTCAGGTATATTGTGAGGATGGAGATTATTTCTGAAACAGTGAAAAAATACATGTGTATATATGGATTTGGCCTAAACGAATGGGGAGAGAGCCATAACTTCAATTTACAGTGTTCAACAAAGACATAGAAACTGCATGTATAGAATCATCAGCCAAATCTGATAAAGAGAAAAGAACTGCTTTAAAAGTTTGGAACTTTGCCCCAAAGAAAGGTTTAAAATGCTTTTCTTCCAAGTTTATATTTCTACGACGCATGCAGATGGTTTAACAACTTGCCTAATGTTTCAATAACCTCAACTTGTTGGATAACCCTGTGCATTAACGTCATATCCACCTCTTAAATGCTCATTCAAAGTACGGCTGCACCTGCACCAAATCGTGAATCTCAACTGTGCACCTGTGTCAGTGCCTGTACATGATTGGCTGATATGTTTTGCTGTTTGGATGTTATAGCAGCTGACTGACTCGGAGAAGAGGGGTGAGATATGTGTCCTGAAACTGCATTTTTAATTCAAAATGCTCTAATGGGTTTGTCTCCTCTCTTGAAATGTCTCCGATACCACATTCCCGGACAAAAGCCCCCTCCTGATCTATGACACACTGTGTGACCTCTGAACTTCTCTACGCCCTCGTCCTCGGGGCCATGTCCACGGTTACCGCAGCGGTGGTGGGAACGTCCTTGTTCAGGATGGCACTTGGCAGAGGGAAAAGGACACTGGCAACTTCATTATCCCACAATAACAGGCTAATTATTGTGTTTGTTAGCAACAAATCAGAGCACAACAGACTGCATGTCCCTGTCCTGTTTTGAGCATCTTAATTACTTACCCCCCCACACCCCCATCCTCTCTCTCTGTTGCCACTGCTGCTGTTGTTATTTAGCATATAAAAGGCAACAGCTAATTGTCTGGACTATAAATATTCGGCATGCAATTAGCGTCCTGGCCTGCCTCTGCGTTGTGTTATCACCTCACCGTTTGGTAAGCGGTGCAGACCGCACACTCAATTCTCCATATCTAATGGGAGTTTGATAGCAGCACAGAACCTTTGTTTCTAAGAACAAATGACAGCAAACGCCTCCCTGTCGTCTCGCCCCGCCACTTGGCTTTGAGGGAAGAGCACATCACATCGTGACTCGTGGGGGGGGGGGTTAACTAGAAGGTTAATGCCACACAGACTATACCTGTGGAAGGTGTGCTACAGTAGTTTGTTTGCATGTTTGCACGGCACGTTTACACACATAAAGCATGCAACATAATGCATTGAAACTTTAACAAAAAAGAGAGAAAAACACCATTAACACTTTTCATTTAAAGGGTCACGGTAGGGGTTGGCAATAAAGAGACGGGCTGTGTACGACAGAGAATTAGATTAAAGAGAATTTAAATGTATTCTGGGAAAACACAAAACAAGGTAGACTTATATTTGAATGGTATGAACAATCAGCCTTTCTGCTCTATAGTATTGCAACAAAGAGAAAGTTCACACAGCTGTCAGTAACAACAAAGTCTGCTCTGCTATTGCGAGTTAAATACCAAAAAAGGAAACGTTTCCCACCGGCCTCAGGGAGAGAGAACAAGAGCAGGCGGAGTGGATGGAGGAAAAGAGGAGTCGAAACGGCAGGGTACACTCTCCTCCACCTCACCTAAAATCAAAGAAAAAGAGGGGTAGAGGAGAGGTGCTGAAGAGAGACAGTGGGGGTGGACGGGCCTTCACGGATGATTGCAGCCCAGTTTGAGCTGCTAAGGTGCAGACGTGAACTTCTTTCATCTCCCTTCAGGGTCAGTGTCCACGGAGGGAAGGGTCCTGTCATCCTGCTCTCACTTCCACACAGCAAGCTTCCCAGCTCCTCAAGATTCCCACCAAACAGAGCCATGGCACCCTGTGAAAGCCCAGCGAAACGCAGCGGGACCAACATCACCCCAGAGCTGAGAGTAGGACTACGGGGCAGCGGAGAGCTGAGGCATCACATGGCCCGAGGCAGGTTAGAAAGAGGCCAATTTTTTTTCCTGCCTTCACAGTAAGGAAGGCCATTATGAAGTTCAGGACGAATCGAAATGTCGAGGGGGTCCACAGTAGAGCCAAAATGGATGATTGGATGGAGCATATGGCATAAAAAGGGAGACAAAACTGGTTGAAGCGTTGGATTTATTTTGTATTATAAGTATAAATCAAAAGCAAACCCTTGAGACCGTTCCTCAAAGTGCACGAAACCAAAAATGATTAATGAATGACAAAATAAAGCAGGTGGAGATTTGGCAGGGGGGAGAGAGGCGGAGAACGAGTAAGACTGACCCCCAGTCTGCGTGGAGGGGCCTACTGGAGCCTGGAGGCTCGTTAGAGGCTGGATCCTGAGGGCTCCTAATTGGGCCGGCCAGGGCCAGGCAGTCTGGGAGAGGGAGAGGGGAGTCAGTCTCAAGATCTGGGTTTTGGAGAGGAGGAAGATGGAGGGGGTGTGGGAGTTAATGGTGAAGGGGGCTTTCCAAGTCACATGAAAGTTTGTGGGGATGAATGTGCCATAATTAGATTAATAAGTAGCTTAATTTATCGCAGCAGAGGATATCAGCGGCTCCACATTAGAGGCAGGCCAGAAGATTAGCCTCGATCGGCGTTTCCAAAACACGATTAGCCCCCCGGCACAAAGACCAGGCTCTTTCACAGGTTCCTACCACAAGGGCTGGGATTAGAGAAACATGTTGAATAATCAGCAGTGCCCCTGCATGCTCCCCTCAAGTCTACACCGCGGCCAGGGGTGCAGTGCAACCCCTTTGCCTCCTCCCTGTCCTGCTCACAACACTTATCAATTAGACTATTACAGGGCCAATTAAAGTCAAGAGCAGCTCTGCTAACAACAGGTTCGCTTGTACCACCCAGGTCCAGACACACACCTCCTGCATGTTCACTTCACACGCCCCCGCACCTGTAGGAAAATCAATGTATGGGCAGTTTTTTTTACCCAGTGGCATTTGCTCACGAAGTCAAGCCCAGTCGATTTGCATCTTGGTGCGTGGAAGTCATTTGGATATCCCAAGAAGAGCCCCTGGGGACACACAGCTTCATGGCTAATTGATTGTCCCTCTGATCTCCTCCAGAATGCCAATAAAGACCTCAGCATATGTTCGCTGCAGTCCTGACCACCGGCCACATGCATCATGAATGCAGCGCTCCTACTAAGCTTTAGATCCCTTGATCCTCTACAGCCTTCACATCCGGACTCTCGTTTGAAAAAGAAGAAGAAAAAAAAAGAAAAAGTTGGTGAAAAAAATGGGTGGGCTTTGAGCCAAGACCTTTGCAGAGGAGCCCATCTATCGCAAAAGAGGCTGCAGCTGTTAGCCATCACTTGATAAGGTGCTCAAGCCATATCTCGTGGATTTGTCAAACAATAAAACGCTGCCCAGGCCAACAGGAGCATATTTTTAAGAGGACACTTCACCAGTATTTGTGTCTCTTTACTTAGACATCTAAAAAATCTCAAGGCACATGTAGAGGGGAAGCATCTCAGGTAGGATATTTATCATAAGCCTGACGGTGCATATCACTCTCTTTGGAAACTAGGCACCTTTTTTGCACCACAGGAGCACATTTACAGCATCTAATGCCACTTCAGCTGCATATAAGCTGTTCCTCACATGGTTTATACCCCTCAGAATCATGTCATTGTAATAAATCCACCAAATATTCAGCAGAATCGATGCTACACCAACAAGAGGCTGCTTTGGGGCGACCACTGGTGCACATCTTGAAATCATGAATATGGACCCTCTTCCCCATGTTTATAAATCACACCAGTTGTCACCACCTCGTCAGGGAGGCGAGTCCTGTTTACCCTTGAAAAACCAGCAACTTTTACATTTCCCGCTGCCGCGCCGCTACTGCAGGCCAATTATCCTGTGTGACTATGCAGCGCCATGCGTTGGTGATGATGTGAGCAGAGTCAACATGTCCTACAGTCTGAGCTCGCTGGCAGGGGTTGGCCTCAGCAAGCCCCCAGCAGCCCTCCCTGCCACACAGGTCACTGCAGCAGGACTCACCTCTGTTAGCTAAGCTGGAGGTAGTCTATAGCTGGATCTGTGTATATGTGTGAGAGTGTGTATGCGCTCAAGTGTGGAGATTTGAATGGATCTAGCACTGTTTTGAAATAATGTTACTCTTCTTCAATGTTTAAAGGTGCAATATGTAAGAATTGGTCATCTGTCGAAGCTCAACACACAAACGAAATAGGGGGCAGTATATAAACCTGAGTAACCGCTAACTACTGCTAACTGTAGCTGCTATTGACTGGTTGGCTCAGTTAGCCATGCAGCTAGCAGTCCACGCTGGGAGCATGGAGCGGTACTTTGTGTATTACATGGCTAGTTGGTTAGCAAGCTAACATCAGTAGATATCTCTGCAACACAGTACACTTTGTTGACATAATGTCAAAACTGTTTTTATTTTCAAACATATAATAGTATATTAAATATGTTCCAGGCTCCTGGTCTGGGCAGAGTCAGTTGATATGACAGCTAACTGAGCTTACTAGCTAATAGCAGCTACAGTTAGCAGCAGTTAGCGGTTACTCTGATGATATGCTGCTAGGTTTGTCGGGTGTCCAATTCTTACATGTTGCACTACAAACACACTACATCAAAATGTGAATGTAAATCTTCCAGTATAATAATAATATAACATTTACAGGGGGCATTCTGCTGCATAATAGATAAACGAGGTACATTATGCAACCAAAAGTTGTGTATTTTTTACTTGAAATGTAGTATTTTTATATTACAATGTAACTACTTCATAAATTAAGGATCTCAGCATAATCTCAGTATATAATATAATGTAACATTTACAATGTGCTATATGTTCCCTAATAACATTATTCTCATGAGGAATGTTATTATTTTTACTTCGAAATAACTAAAGCATCCTGAAACAGGAGTATAGACAGTACTTGAAAGTATATAAAACTTGTGTTTTTGTCCCAAGTGCACTCTGGTGTCAGCAGTTTCTTATCCTCTATCTTTCCTTAACTCCTTTCCTTTCTCTGTCCAAATCTATCCTTAACTAAACCTTTAATACTTTCAAGCTCTTTATTCCTCTCTATTATGTGAATTAGTGCTTAAAGCAGAAATCAAGCTTAGTCTGACTTTTTTTAAGGAGTATCTTGACCTTTGAAATCCTTCGGTGGCATCAGATTGTCAAACTGAGAGAGTTGGCTGGAGTTGAGGACTTACTCGGCTGGAGCTACACCTGAGCGAAAGGTAGCGAGGAGAGAAAGTGACAGCTCAGAGACCTTGTGGAAACATTGTCAGGAACTTTTAAATCCCACTTCAAGTATGACTGAAAACCTCTCGCATGGATTACGCTGGTGTCTACAAGTTAGCATTGATAACATACCAGGTCACGTTTGCCTGTGTTGCCAGCTTCACCAGCGGTAAGGCAGCTCTTTTCCAAAACCCTCGCCCCAGCATCATGGCCCAGCACTCCCTCTGCACTCTGCTTGTTAGATAGCAGCTGTTACACTCTTTCCCGGTGAAGCAATGTCTGTTGCTGAACAAACGAGGGAAAAACAAACAAACCCTGGGCTTGATCAGGCCATGTGCAGCACGCGGCGTGTTGCGCGCCCTGCTCCGCTCTGCTAGCTACCCCGGCAGCTAGCCTTCGCCATGCACCAAATTAGAAAGCCTTGCCATCAGGCAGACAGCTGGCAGCCTTCCCCCGGGAATGCCAATTAAGTTTGTAAATCATTTAGACAACAAAACTGTACAAGAGAAAAAACATCCCATAGAGGCGGACGTCCCCGCAACTCCCAGCAGTCCTCACCATGACCTCCGCTGCGACTCCCCCCCCCCACATCCACAGCAGCCTCAGGAAACGCCTCCTCCGAGCAAACGCAGGCCCAAGAGATCGGCAAATATGCTCAGAGAAATACATGAATACCAAATCAAAGCCATTGATTTTGTCATGCTAATGTGTTGTTATAGCAAATTAAGATGTGATGTTTTATTAATAAGTTGGCGCCTTCTTCATCAGATAAGGATTGGCGGCGCAGACGTCGCCTACACACTCACATATTAATTGACAGCTCCGCAGCGTCGTAGTTCCAATCACTTATTCTGAATCCTCAAACCTGCCATTGTTGCCGTCTTATGCCACACACGGTGTTGCAACAAACTGAACCGCGGAGGACGGCTTCAAACTTCGGCACGACGCCTGATCAAGTGTCCAAACTGGTAACCTGAGTTTTCTGGCCCTGAGGGGGAAGAAAGCTGGGTGAGGGATTAGAATAATACCTAAGTAGCTTTCTGAAAATTGAACCCTTGAGTAGGAAAAGGAATATGGTGGCCTTAGGCATGAGTGTGACCCACGCTCTCCTGCTGAATGCTCGCGCCCAGACTTGTTGTTTGCTCATCCCGGCAGCCCACTCCACAGTTGTTTCTGTGTGACACGCCGGGATGTGACAGACAGAGTGACAGCGTGAGTAACTAATTGAGACGGGAGGCAAAAAACAGAGATCCTCTGAGCCTTAAGTAAAAAGGAAGTGGGAGAATGCCCTCATCTCCCAGCACCCCTCATACACACACACACACGGAGCACTATCCCTGCTCAGGGCATCTCTATCAGTGTTAATTAGTTGAGCGATGATTAATATGGAGGCTAAATGAAGTTATTTCGTGTAATTGGTGTTTCCTTTGAAAGATCACTCATTGTGTCAATAAAACTATGAATTCCTGAAGATGAAGACAACACTGTCACAGCGAGAGGGGCGAGGTGACAGAGCCAGGAGGCTGGAAATTAAGAGACGCAGCCGTCTGCAAATTACCAAGTTTCCTCCAAAACAGGCCCAGTTTATACATTCATGACAGAGATTTTTCTTTCATCTCTTTCATTTATAACCAAAATGTCCTCCTTCAGTTTCATCTCTGACTAACAATGATTCATAAATGTTCGCACAAATACATGAGGTGTTCAAGTAACACCCACGTGTTTGGCATTTTCTGCTGCAGGTTGATTATGAATTGTTGTCGAGGCGCACACTCAGACAAACTTTAGATGCAGAAACAGCACACAAAAACATCTAGAAAACAACTTTAAAGTTCAACGTTGGAAACATTTGGGGATATTGTAAGTCACTGTTCAACAATTTAATGTTGAAATGTCACATATTATACCATTAAACGTAGAGATAATCCCCTACTGCATCATCTGCCTGACTTCAAATATCCCATGTGCGTATAAAATGCTGAAGTTTACTGTATAATAATGATGAAAGTACATCACGGGTGGAGCAGAGTTCAGCCACTGGAGGCAGTGCAGCACAAAGACTCTGAATCTAACTTTCCAGTGTTTCTGCTCTCTCGTAAATCAAGAGCAGCAATCAGTAGATTAAACTGTTTCCATTGTCAGCGACTCTGTGCCTGATTTTTCTCCTCCTCCCTCTCTCATCATCACCGCTATCAGATGACCTCCCCTCCACGGATGGCACAAGAGCAGACACTGACAGCTTCATAATTCTCCCGACAAACAGCTCAGTAAAGGATCACTTTGCCCTCGTGTTAACCGCCGGAGTGGATGTAAAAGGCACTGAGACCCAGGAAGGAAGCCAGAATTTAATTTCAGCAGGCTGTGTGCTCCATCTAGATATACTTTTATTAAGAAATGAAAGCTGGTAATTTTAGATACAAGCAGTTTAAATGCACAGAGAGCTAATAGAGTTCCATTTTAGAGAGGCCTTTTTCCTTTTTGGGGCTTTCAGAATCTAATCTCAGCCTATTGTCAGGATGGTCAGGGTGTCTAATCACCCTTAACCTTGCATCAGTGCCATAACCCCGTCTTTTTCTCTTGCCCTCCAACAATTTAAACACCGTTTTAACATAATAACGGGACTTTTAGCATCCTAGTGACTGCACCTTCTACCAGAATCACCACAACTAATGGGATCTAATCTATATAATAAGGGACATTAATATATATGCAAATCAGCCAAGGCTCCATCTCTCACGGGGGAGATAGACCCAGTTGGCATACACTTGTATCATTTCTGTCACATGTGTCACTTAGTTGTTAATTACTGTCAACATTCCTAAAATGCAAATATGTAGTTCTGCAAATACGGTAGCGCATGTATCCTTAAGTAATAATGTTCTGGGGAGAAAAAGGCCCCCTTCCCCCCTTGAAGGTCCAGCAGTGCTGGGGGAATTTGAGGCATTGGGGGTTGAGGGCTGCAGGTCGGCTGTTCAAAGCCACTCTGTGCATTGTTGGGTTGTAGGGGATTAGGTCTCTCCAGGCTGCAGAATTTGCTTTCTAATTAAAAGGGATAAGATGTAGAAAAATAGTGAGGGGCATTACTACTGTAGAAAAGAAGGGAGGGGTGGGGGTGGAAAAGAGAAATGCTGAAAAGAGGGGATAGAAGTTTGTAGTGTCACCACTGGTGTTTGATCACAAGACTGAGCAAGAGTTACCAACCTCTTGTTCTGACTTGCACTGCCCATTTTCCCTTCCATGCTCCATCTCCAGCCTCTATCTCATTAATTCAACTCACATTGACACACACACGCACACTTTGAACCTCAAAACAAAGGCTAAACTGTCAAGCTATTTTTTCCCTTTGCTGTTATGTGATGGTGTTAAACATGCATTAGTATAAGAAGACCGAAAGTGTTGTGGTCTCTAGTTTTTCTGTTCCGGGCTTTTTGTTCACAACATTTAAAACCTTATGAAGCAGAATTAAACATCACTCAGTACATTACCCCGTTAGTAACAATAACAAGACAATAGCACTTAATCTATTGTGCGTAGTGTAAACAGCTGGGGAATTATTGATTTCATTAAAGCTTCTACAAAACAGATATTAATATAAATGTGAAATGAAACTAAAGACATTTACTGAACTGCTGTAGTGATTTACAATACTGAAACACTTAGATCAGCAGTGGTCAGCAGCCAGTTAGCGTAGCTTAGCATAAAGACCAAAAATAGAGGGAAACAGCGCATAATGGTGGATTCCACTGCTTTTGTCAGTAACACTTTCTAATAACCACCATTAAAAAATGGTAAGTTGTTGGTTAAATACACTTTGGTTAATAGCTATATTGTAAGGGTTTATAAACATCACTTGCAACTTACCATGAACTATGGCTTGACAAATGGTTTATAAAGCATTTCATTGTTTGCCACATTGGAATAACTATTAACTAAAATTTAATTAACTATATGAATACTATTTATTAATGATGGTTGCTATAAACTGTTACCCTTTTCTTAGTCAAACCAGCCCTTCTCTGCCTGTGATCGGCCTGATATTCTTAACCTAACCCCAACCCAATCTCTCTCCTCAATTGAAGCAGCGAAAGCAACAAATCTGTCTACCACTCACAAACTTACATCTTGTATCTTGTTTGTTAAATCAGGACAAAAATCGAAACATAAAAACCTAATTCTGCCATTTTGCATTGGGTTATGTTCGCATACAAGAAACTGTCAAGCACATAACCTCCTGTAAACCCACAGCGTGTTGTTTTTACACTTCTGTTAGGCAGATTCTTTTAACGTTAGACAAAGGCTAGCTGTTTAGTCCGTTTCCAGTTTTTACGCAAAAGTAAGCTAGCTGGCTGCTTGCTGTAGCTTCCTGTTTACTGTATAGACATGAGGATAGTATCAGTCTTCTCATCATACTTTCTGCTAATAACTGTATAAATGTCTATAAAACTGCTGTTTAATACTTTAACTTTACTCATTTTCCAGGTAAAACTATTTTGCACCACCACATTTATCCAACAACTACTACTAGAGAGGTTGCAGGTTACAATCTTACATGTAAAAACATGATTATCTAATAAAACATTTGTTATGATCACCACCTCAAAGCATTACAACAGTAAAATTCCTTCGTTTACATTCAAAAAGATGATGTAGAAGAATGCAATATTTACTCCGGATTTTCCTGCATCAGGAGTACTTTTTTTTCAATGTAGGACTTTTTTGCTTGTAATAGAACATTTAACATTGTGATATTTGTACTTTTATTCATGTTAAAGCCCTGAATACTTTTATCAGCACAGATAAAATCAATAAAAAGACAGGATCACTGATCACTGATCACAGGATCACTGATCACTGAGCAGTATCGAGTTAAAGTGAAGTGTTAAGGATCTCCAGAATACTAAAACACTTCATTTGAGCCACTTATCTGTATAATACTGAACCCAGCAGGCTGCTCTGCGACCCAGCATGTGTTTTTATTTAACCCTTTCCTCCCGTGTCCATCCCTCCTGTAATCAGCATGCTGCTGTTTTGTTGCCTTGTCCTCCAGCAGGGGTCCAGCTCTCCCCAGGCACCTTACAAACGAAGCCTGGGTCTTAAAGCACTCACGGAGGCTTGCTTATTTTCCCCTGAGCCCTGGGAGGTTAACGACATGCCAACGACATGCCAGTGGAGAACAAGACCTCCGCCTCCTGTCTGCCCCCCACCACACACACACAAACACACACACACACACACTCATACACACACACACACACACACACACCCACACACACACAAACACACACACACACACACACACACACACACACCGGCATACATGCACTGAGGGGTTTTGTGGTTGTTCTGCACCAGCACAAACCCCTCTAAAACCTTCAAGCCCTGGAAACTCCATCTCAAACAGAGCTAATTTCTTGGTAGTGTCTGGTTATGGAAGCACCCCACCCCTTCCACCCACCCCACCACTACATCCTCTATTTTTACCAAGCTCCATGAAGCTCTCACCTTTTACTCCCAGGCAATCCGATCCTATTTGGAGTGTGTGACGAGGGCCATTCTCCATCACCTCACTGATCAAGAGCCCCCCTGTAAAGTGGGCCCAGGGATGAGCAGGTACAGATTTGGGGAGAAGAGGGAGTGGGGCATGTAGTGAAAGAATCTGCAGTGAGCCAAGGAGGAGATTAAACGGCGGCTAACCGTCAGGACTCCTCTAACCCCCCACCACCAAACCAGCCACCTTCCCCTTTCCTTCAACACTCCCCTCTACTTCACTGGTGTCCTGAGGGGGAGTACAAGGGGAAGGGAGGGGAGCAAGAAAGCAAGGGGGAGGCCAGTGGCACAGTGGTGGCTGAGCCATCTTGTCATCATAGCAGGACAAGCACATTCAACCGTGTCCTCTGTACCCTCCCATCTTATTCCAGACACTGTACTGCCCTCCGCCGAAATCCATCAAAACCCCTCTTTTGGCCCCTGCCTGCCCCCCTTGTTGGAGGAGTGCTCTCCGCTGGTGTCTTTCTTTTTTTTTTTTAAAGGGCAGAGATGAGTCCAGGGCTCTGCAGTCTTTCCAGGCGTCCAAATTAATTTGCGTCTGGGCAGCAACAGAAGCAGCACGGGGCTATTTGATGAGAGTGTAGGGCAATGACATGCACTGGCAGTCACGCCTTGATCTCTTGCTTTCTTTTCTTGTCACTTTCCACCTCACCTTAATGCCAGACTCATGCCAGCCTCGTCCACATGGGTGGCACACAGACCAAAACCTTGTGTTTTCTAAGAGGGGGTTAATAACCGGTGCGACTGAGACTGCACTTCAAATCCCTGCTCAAGTGTTTGTGGGGTTTTTGTGCGAGTATCAAACACCCTTCTTAATGCAATCTTAAATTACCAAACCACTAAAAAAACGCCTCCCAAAAAGAAAAAAACACTGCATTGTCCTCGCTGCGAATAAAATGAGGATTGCACTGCAATTTTCTGAAAATCCCTCGGCTAATTTTCTGATCAGTACCTCAAGAACAGATCAGTTTCATAGTAATAAACACAGTAAGGACATCTACAAAACAACATTCCTTTAGTTTGATAAATGGATGTCAAAGTGAACTTAATGCAATTTGACATGCATTTGAAGTGGTGATCCAAAAAGGAGACCACAGTTAATGCCTAATTAGCGTCCCTAAATAATAAAGCAACTTAGACTAATAATTATTGCGTGTAGCCATTCTACCAGTTGCGCTGACAATTAACCTTTCTCAACTGGTGATTCGCAATTTGAGTAAATCCTGTTATCAGCAAATATAACACATGGCGTACACACACACACACACACACACGCGTTTCAAACACCACTCAAGGAAATCTGTGCAGTGTTTACGGTCGGGAAGCAGAACAACAAAACAAACAGCAGATATCCACTTTCAGTAAACACCACCCAACCACTTATACAGTATCTTCCCGGTGGCTTAGAGTGGGTGGGGAATCAACTTTAGGTGGCTGCTGTGAATGTCATTGAACTACTTGTGTTTACGCAGGCTTAATATTGCCACGACAAGGTCTCTTTAAACACACAACGAACGCTTCCGAATGTTTCAGGTCATTTCCGCCTGAGGGTCTGGTTTTATAAATGCCTGCCATCCTCGCCTAGAAATTAACAATTAAAAAATGTGAGCGCCTGAAGAGAGGTGGAAGATTTGAAGTAGCATGGAGTATGGGTGGAGAACATCACAGTAAAGACAGTGTGGTTTCTCTGCTGCTGCTGCTGCTGCTGACCACTGCTCAAAGAACAAATACAGTCCAAGTGTCTGATATTGGATCACTGGAGCCAAAAACACGATTACCCGCGGACAAAATAAAGGTGAAAAGATTTGGGACTGAGCGTTCTCCCAAAATGTCTCTCCCTCATCCCAATTTGGCAGCGCTTGGCTTGTTGCCCACTCACATTGTGTGGACGGCCCTGCCACTGTTGCCATGGGGATGTGTGAACCTGCGCAGGCCCTGAAGGCAGAACGGCCTGGTGGTGAGGTGGGGGTTATCATCAGCAGCAGACTCCGCTGGGCCCCCATCCAGAGGCCTGGGTGCAGGAGGACATCTCCGCAGGGCCTCTCTCCCGATGGATGCTGCCGCTGTTTCGAACCCTGCTGAGGCTCCGAGATGGGACGCCAGAGTGCAGGGCTCCGGCCTGTCCACTGGGGGTCGGCTGCCTGACTCCCGTAAGCCTGGGCCAGACGGGGTGGGCTAGGGTGGGAAGGGGCCAGGCGAGGCGAGCTGGACTCTGGCCCAGTGCGGTGACTGCCTGTCTGCCCAGGCGCTGGGCCACGCTGCCACTCCTCCCTGGGCTCGTGCCCCTGCACTTGGATTTCAAAGGGATGTGACGGGGGGGAATGGCTTTCCCTCTCCATCGTAGAATCCCTGCCCCACCAACTTCTCCAAAGCCCCCCCTCCTCAAGCAGCTTTGAGCCCCCACTCTCTCCCAGCCCCCAAATGCCCCTCCAACAGCTTTTCTGTTTCAGCCATGAACCCAGGCTCCCTCTCACACTGTGCCATTCCCACCACTGCTGCCTCACATTTGGGTGGAGAAGGGGGAGGTTGTGCTGCTACACTGCACCCATCTGCCCCATGTCTTTCCATGCTGTGGACCATGATGCTGCAGCATGGCTCTCTGGGCGCCGTAAAGACTTTGGCAAGTACACCGGGCCTTCAGGCACCCCTCCCTTTGTACTCTCCCTGTCCGCCACATGCACACACTGATGCACACCATCTGATTTAAAATGTACTTACACAAAAAAAAAACTAGTGCATGTGATCGTGCTCATGTGTTGATGAGACAGATGGTGGTTAATACAGACGGGTGATCTGCACTGAAAAGGTGAAATAATGTTTAAAATGCACCGACTTTACTACCTCAGCAACGCCCACTGGACGCCAAGCCATCTGAGGGAGATCTGAGTCAGACGCGGTGCCACTGTGTCTGTGTGGCAACCAGCTCGTTCAGCAACTGGCCCATCATCAGTGAGCATCCTACAAAACCGAAATGACACTGACAGGCTGCGTTTCAATTGGCTGAGATCCTCCTTTTCTCCCTCTCTCTCCCTCTCCCTCTCTCTCTCTCTCTCTATCTAGGTTTCTCTCTTCATCGCTCCCCGCATGGCATTTCTCTGGCAGGTCCTCCAGTGAAAAATTCCTCCCCTCCTGGTCTCGGCATTCCCGCAGCCAGCCTCCCTGCCTGGGCAGAGCAGAGTGGCTGGGGTTGGGTGGGATGGCGCTCCCCCCCCGAGCCGGTCCCAAGCTACGGCTACAACTGCACCCCACAACACATTCCTCCAGCCGCTGACCAGTCCCCCCAGCAACCAGGAGAGAGGTGAAGAGAGGAGGGACGGAGGCTTAGCGGTGGTTTGTTTTATATTATCTGCTGGGCTAACACTGGCATATGAAGTCACTTGCAGGAAACAGGTTCTCCTCATCGACATGTTCTTGTTCCGATTGCTCTCAGATCGGTTTCTTTGCGTTTTCTCTGTTCGGTGAAAAGCCTCCTCAGTGGTTCACTGATGCTCAACAAGGTACAAATGGAAATCTGATGTCTCTCAGCATGTTAACAGACAGCACTCTCCTCCACAGAGAGGGGATGGGGTGCATATCACAGTCTGTCAATCCCAAAGTTGCTGCCGGACAGCTCAAGCAGCAGTAGGACAGGAGCCGGACGGTCCCCTCCTCCGCTCCCTCCTACTCCCCCCCCCAAAAGCCCGAGCCAGGCGCTGTGTTTACTCTCGTAATTACAGGGGAGGGGCCGGCTGACAGGCGAGCCATCACAGATTCCCCACAGGCCCCGGGGCTGGGAACGCTACAAACACCCGCCGCTGTCTCCCAAATGTGACGGCGACGTCCAACTGTCACGGGGGAGCCTTCACTGGCAAAACCCGAGGGCCCAAAGAGAGATATTAAAGACATGAGAGGAATTGGCAGAGTTGGCACTAACAGGGGGTACGCTTGAGAAGTCGAAGTGGGGAGCTGGGGGCATCGCCAAAGTGTCATTCAAAGCAAAGTGGGGTTTGGACAGGGCACAAACACTGATTTACACACACACACACACACACACACACAGAGACACAACGTTGCTGTAGCTCTTATCGAACTAAGGCGGGAGAGTCTCATGTAGCAGACATGAAATCAAAGCAGTGGAGCCACCAAACCAAGTGATGGACCATGTTGGAAAGGAAAGTTAATCCACCGGATAACATTATTCACTCCTTCTGGATCATCGAGAGCAACATGCTGCGTTCTGACTTCTGTTTGTATTACAGTAAAGCACCTGGGCCCCTTTGCCACCACTCATCTTGGTGGCAAAGGGGCATGATTTTTAAAGCCCCTCTCCACTCAATAATATGTTTTGCTTATTCAAACCTCACTTGGATGTTCAACCTGCACAATCACACAAGAAAGCTGTTGTCAAATTTTCTCCTCTGAGCTCACACTAGATCTAAGTTTAAGATTTTGTGACATCACAAAATTGACCAGTACACAACTAACACAAGAATGATGCGAAGATTTGAATCCTTGAGTGCAAATAAATTCAGTGAAGTAGGAGACATCTTGTGTCCAGCAGTTAAACTTCTCAAATGAACAAACATTAGCATTTTCAGAGATTCTGGATTTTTTTTTTAACGTAGGAGAAGTAGATGTAAATTTAGGAATTTGTACTAGATCATAAAAAATGTTTGTGGTAAAATTATAACAGATTATTTTATAAAACAAAATGTAAGCATTTACAGATTTGTGTTTGTTGAACAGCATATCTGCATCGATGAGGTCTAATTGGTCTTGTGGACTATTTTATTCCCAGTTTGCAGAATAATTCTTGACTATAATAACAACTATGCTATTTATTTATGTGATTACACATCCATGACCATGACTATCCATGACCATGACTATTCAAACAGTAGATGTGTTTAATGGATGCCCTTTTGATACATTTTTGATACATTTTTCCCTTTCTATCCTCCATTTTTAATGTGTTTCTTGAGTGGATTAATTGTTTGATCAACTTAATGATATACTGGTGTTTTCTGCTTGTAAATTCACCCTTTTTTCTACTTTTTCATATATTTTATCTCCTTTCAACAGTTTTACTTTTGGGGTGCTTTAAAGCTGTATGATTGTAATTCAAGTTGTATTGGTATCATCATATTGAGCTTTTGTATCTTTATTACATATGTATACTGAGTATATACTGAAGTGTTGTGATGCTGTCCAGATATCTGATGAAGGTCAGACAGACTGAAAAGCTGCACTCTGCAGAGCGTACCCCTGCAGCAAGGCCCAACAGTCCCCTTTAATTCAAGCCTTAATCAAGCCTTATCCAACAGCCAACTCCATTGTCATGTATCACTGTAAATTTCAAAGGAGCCACAACTCTTCACCTTAATTAAAGCTCACCAGATCTACAATCTGCATTAATTTGTACTCACTCTTGCATGATCCATGAATTAGTGTGTTAAAAAACTTTAAAGTAAGTAATAAAAAAATCCTGGATCAGCACCAAGAGGGTCTAGTCTGGGCCGAGATCTATCCTTCATCCAAGTTACTCGTAAATATGTTAAGTCGTTTTTGTGTAATCCTGCTGACAAACCAACCAACAAACAGGCAGGTGAAAACACGACCTCACTGGTGGAGGTAATAAGTTATTTCGGCAGTAAGCGCGTCAGTGTGCGGGAGTTCTTTTCATTGTTCAAGTTAAAACCATATCGGACAAAAAAACAGCATTCAAGCTGAGCTGTATATTTTCTAAAATATGTCTGTAGGGGGCCTTTAAAAATGATCTCATTAGATTTGCATTGTATGAAATGACACAGCTGCACAGATTTCTACTTAACTGTATTAATGCCATGTATATGTATAGCACCTTAGAGGCACGAGAGAATAGAGAAAAGCAAGCTTATTAATCTATGACTGTGGCTTTGATAAAATATACAGAGTTTATTAACTGTACCTGCAGTGTGTGTGTGAGTGAGAGTGTATGTGTGTGTGTGTATGTGTGTGTGTACACTAACCCTCCTCCCAGGGAGGTATAATCCACTGAAGGTTGTAGTGCTCCAGTGCTGTTGGGGGGGTCTGAGAGAATCCCTGTGGAAGCACGGTGCCTGACCCTATCACATATTCAGGTCAAATAAACAAAACAAGTGTTGAGGGAAAGGTTAAAAACGGAGGGACCGTCTCCTCAACCGACAGCTGAGATCGTCCCCCCGCTCCCTGCCAGCAACACACACACACACACATACACACACAAACACACACACACACACACACACACACCTCACCCCCGAGAGGCAAGACAAGAAAACCATTTGATAAATCATGAATAGTCACAGTTGTGCGAGTGCTGTGACCATTTCTAAAATTTATTATGGGGATTACACACAAAATCACACAATGTAACATTTTCAAATGTGTTATGAATGCCTCCCAGAATCCAATTCAAATCCTAGGTTACCAAATAAGCCTGAACAAATCCCCCACATTGAGTTCTTCCTCCTTTGAAGACTTGAGAGGTCCGGTCTGCAGGGCAGGTTTTACCACGCCATGCAGACACCTCAGCACACAGTGGAGAAGGCAACCGAGGGTGAGTAGGAGAGAGGCAGAGTCAGAGAGCAGGGCGCCAGTTTGACAGGGATGGACTTTATTTGTTAATTATATTGTCACTGCTTTCCAGACAGAGTTGGGACAGAGAGGGAAACCGAAAATGGATGAAACTTAAATTCTTCACCAAAATTTTCACATCAATTAAGAGTTCAATAAAGTTGTGAAATGAGGACATTCAATAGTGTAAACAGGCAGCGAAGAAGCTCCTCACACAGTTCACGTTTAACCTTGAGGCGGCCGACTCTTCTCCCGTCTTACATTCGTCCTTGCCGGGTTTCTCCACCAGTCTTGACTTTGCCTCCTCATTGATGATCTGAAGGCGGGCATGTGTTTGTGTGCGTTTGTGTGTGTGTGTTTAATTGCATCCGCTTGTTTGTTGGCGAACTCCTGCACAAACACAACACAAACAATTATGGCACTAATTAAAAGGCATGTCATATTAATGGAAAGAGCAAACTTGGCAAACACACACACACACACACACACACACACGCACACACTATCGAGGCACCACATTTGAATTCATGGAGAAAGAAAAAAGTGTGTGTGGAAAAATAAACCCATAATTTCATGATCAGCACAACTTTTCATTAAAGAGGAACTAGAACGGCGACTCATTCAACAGCACGAGCTCGTCTTTAATCATTTTTAAGCGAAAAATTTGAGGCAAAACTCAATTTGTGAACAAGTGTAAAGATAAAATCCCTGATTCAGAGTGCAGCCCGGTGAATCTGCCTCTTGAAACTCTCTCCCAAAACTGACACCAAATGGGGGGTTTGTCCCCCTTTAATCCCCGGGGAGGAGACTGAATGTGTTTTGATGACCTCCGGGGTCAGTTACATGTTACATTACACAAAGGTTGGAGCTCCTTTTGTGATAAGGGAACAGCGTGGGGAAAGCCCTCAGTTTAGACACCTTGCTCACTACGCGGTGAAGCAGCAGCAGCAGCAGCAGCAGCAGCAGCGACGGCGTATCCATCAAACCTGCCAGGCTAATTAAAATACAGCTTGTGATTATCCTACTTCAGCTCATCTCTCCCTCTCTCTCTTTCTCTCTCTCTCTTTTTTCTCTCTCTTTTTCTGTCACCCACACACTCAGAGGAAAACACAGACCCACGCCGCATATCTGTGCAATATGATCTAAATCCTTTTTTTTTCAGGTTAGAGCAAAGCCCTGGCGCCTCGGTGCTTTGACTGGATAAAATAATAAAGAGTAAAACAAGATTGTATACGGCTTCATTTTTTTTTTTTTTTTTTTTTTTTTTTGTGATTTGAGATGAGTTTAAAAGTAAAGAGGAGCAGCACAGATGTAAAAAAAATATTCACCTGATAGCTGAGGTATTATAAATTACTTTTTGATAATAAAAAAAATGGGAAATAATATGGCACAAGTAACTCTGAAGTGAATGCTTGTTTTATTGTCAGAAGGTAATTATAAATGAGGTTAATTTAAATCCAAAAAACAAGGGGGGGGGGGGGGGGGGGGGGCTTCTCCTGACATTACAGATTATAAACATTTCTATATGAATTGGCTTTATTGGATTTTATTCCCACTCTTTCTTTTTTCTGGATCTTTTTTTTTTTTTTTTAAAGCTCAGAGTGAATTCCACCAACACATTCCTCATCTTCAGCCATGCAGATATCAAACAAGGAGGAGAAAGACGCTGAGGAGGAGGAGGAGAGAAGAGGAGAGGAGAGGAAAGCCGCCTAGATTGTCAGAAGATGTACATGTGCAGCTTTAAATTCTAACAACTCACATATTTATTTTTGGGCATTTAAATTCTCCTGATGTTTTCTTTTTTATTTGCTGTATTTAATTTGTTTTTTTGTTTTTTTCAAACATGCATTTGTCCATCCCATAATGTGTTGATTATTTCTTGTTATGGCTGGATAACAAGGCGCAGAGCGGGGGGAGAAGGGGGTCTGCCTGCTCAGTAATTACCCAATATTGAAATTAGATTTTTTCTTTTTTCTTTTTTAAGGCTATCAAACAAGGGTCAAAGACCCGGGCCTGTCCAATGTATTAGTAAAGATGCATAGGCTACGCATTAACTGGTGGAAATCACAGGTTGGAGCAGGCCTGGTGAAATCCTCACCCTCAGGTTGGGTGCAGCAGAGGCGGAGATAAAAGCCGTCGTCGTCAATTAGCCGGGAGTCAGTGGGAGCGCAGCTCGCCAGAGGCGTTTAACTCCTTCTCCCTTTAAACGTCCTTTTAAGATACAAAGTCCCTGCGGAGGGCCTGGCTTTACAGTTTAATAAATTATTTACCAATTTAAACGGTGAGATCCGCCAGATAACAGCATCACACGTCACGATTTGCCACGCAGCGGTCTGAAAAGTCTCGCGTTAGGGCGCATTACCACGCAGCTGCTGGAATATGAGCAAACACTCACATCTCCTTTTTTTTAAAAATGTTGTTTTCAGCCGCGAGCTGGTTACATTATCAGACTGTGACAGTTTGTCTCACGGGCCGGACATGTGATGGAGGGAAAGTGAAAGAATTCATAACAAATTTTAATGAGCAGTGAGTCAATAAAGTTAATTTAAACTTAAACTTAACTTACAATAAATCTAACACCCTGCGCTAAATGTGGGGATTTTCGGCTGGAGTCTGGTGGGGGGGGGGGGGGGGGGGGGGGGGGATGCTGGGAGATCAAACTATGACCTTTGTGATGGTCATCAGCGAATGGCAATTAAAAATACACAATCCACTGTATGTTTACAGCCGTCTGATGCTGCCTTCTGTCATATAGGACTTTTTGGAAAATTTTAAATCATCTTAAAAATGTGAGTTGGTGTGATTTTAGCCCACTTTTCCCATCCTATTAGATGACACAACACGTGTGTAACCCGGCAGTGAAAAGACAATTAAACATAAATAAAAATACGTAAAAAAAAACGAAAACGAAAACAAAAAAACTGATACCTGAAGGTGCAGCAGCTCCTCTCCCTCGCCTCCAGAGGCAAACCTTCTCCTCTGCTCGGATCAAAGCTGCCCGTTTAAAAGAAATCCAGGGTTTATGATCCACTCAGCCGCTTTCCTGCCCCGATCGAAATCTGTCAAAAGAAGATGTCACTGTAGTTTGGACAAAGTTGATGTGTGTGTGGAGCCTCGCAGCGGGGCTGCAGCTCGCGGTGAACAGCAGCAGCTGTCACTGCACCTTTGACTCTGTCTGGCCTTCCGCGCGAGGAGCGAGCGGAGAGAGGCGAGATGACGATTCATAAAACCCCACGGTCTGCCTGTGTTTATAAATCTAAATCAATATTCAAATCTGTTTGAAGTGAGCGGGTGTGTCCGTGCAAGCGCGCAGTGTGTGTCTGTGTGTGTGTGTGTGTGTGTGTGTGTTTGTGAGTGTGTGTGTGTGTGTGTGTGTGTGTGTGTGTGTGTGTGTGTGTGCGCGCGCGTGTGTGTGTGCGTGTGTGTGAGAGAGAGAGAGAGTGTGTGTAGGTGTTCCACAAAGCCTCTTAAGATGATACATTTACCAAGCCGTGACAAAAACCCTCGGCATATTATTTTGAGATGGGCACGCGGGTTCAAAATTCAAGTGACACAGAGGAGGCTTATTTGTCTCGTGCAGCTCGTGGGTCCCCCCAGAAAATATGGAATAGGATAGACCCGGAACTAAAATTATATATATATTAAAAAAAACATTCAAATAAAAATAACAACTCATTATTATTTTGTATTATTGCTATTATTGAAATGTTGCAACATTAACACAAAATTCAACATTTTTTTGTCAACAGCCAAAATAAAAACAAGCCTACCTTCATTCCTGTCCTCTACCCTCTCTCACATCTCCCTCTTGCAGAAGTAGAATAAGTTAAAGCCGCTCTTGTCTCCAACAACCGACTCCGAGTCTGTTTTGTATTTCCCCTCTCCCCCCCTCTGTCATTTGTCCTCCCTGGCTGCACCGTTCCCTGCAGCTCCGGTGCCTCTGCTCGGTGTGTCTCTGCTGTACAAAAATATATATATATATTCTGGCCGAATTTTTTGTTCGGTGGCGCAGGGGCCTTGTACGAGGCTGATGGGAGCAGACTGGCTGGCTCTGCGGACGGGAGGACAGTTTTAAGAAAATAAGTCGCTCTAAATCCCTCTTTTTTGCGACGCGCTGGAATGTGAGAGGACGGTGGTGCAGCCTTCACACGGAGCCAGAGCCCTGCTTCAGATCAGGCTTTAGCTTGTTTTGTTTTTTTTTCTCTCTTGTCTTTTTTGTCACAGATTTATTTCTCTTTACAGTAATTAACTCCTTTAGACCTTTAAAAATACCTAAATATTGCGCTTATTTCGCTTAACCCTCCAAGATGCTATAATATCCCTCGATATTTTTAAGTGTTTAAATACTCTGATTTTTAAAAACATAAAAATAAAATTTCTGGATTATAAAAATGGCAACAACAAAAAAAAACCTGACCTGAAAGTATGACACTGCTAATATAATGCACGCATTATATTTTCAGAAAACTCTTTTATTTGCGCATATTTCCACCAGCCTTCGTGCAACTTTCCTTTATCTTCTTCATATCGATGTTAAATATAAAATATACATATAAAAAAAAGGTGACTAAACATCCACTTCTCGTCATCCATCGGCATACCGTTTATTTATTATCAATGCGCCCTCTCTGCGGTGGGATGGGGATGTTGCCAGTCGCCCTCTCGCTGCCATTGGCTGAGGACTGTGCGTCAAAAAAAGAAAAAAAAAAAAGTAGCTGGAGACATTTGTTTCCCAGAAAAAAAAAAAAGAAAAGAAAAAAAAACCCTCATCCTCCCCACCGGTGTGAGAGACGGAGCCGGAGACAGACCTCAGCTCAGTCCTGCGGCTCCTATTGGCTGGCAGTTTGTACAAAATCCAAGTCAAACCACTTCACTCACAACACACCAACAAATCCTAAAGGCGTACATGCAGCCTCCTCCATCACCACTCCGCTGCTGTCGCACCGCTTCCAAACCTGATGCAGCCGCTCGACGTTTAACTTTTCTCCGCACTCTTCCCTCCTCCTCCTTCTCCTCTTCTTCTTCTTCTGCTCCTGCTCTCGCCTGGTTTTCTGTGTTTTTTGATCCGCCGGGACGACGTTTATCCGCCGCTGACTTTTATTATTTCTCCTGTAAGGAAAAAGCGAGCAGACAAAGAACTTTACCGGCGTCGATAGCAGGGTAAGTTTCACTTTTGTTATTTCTATTTTCCCCATTATTAATATTTCTATTATTTGTATTATTAGAAACAAGATTGTATCGAAATAAAGAGTCACATGAGACAAAAAATAGAAGCCTTCAGGGGATCACACCGCTTGTGAAACTGAATTTTTGAAGGTTTGCAAAATCTTTTTCTTTAATATAAAAGAGAATACGACGCTTGGTGCTTAAATTAAACACATGACGACACTTAAAGAAACGCAAGGGAGAAATATTTGGGTAGTTTAATGGCTTCAACCTGCAAATGAAGGCTGAACACTGCTGAACTCTGAATAATATTTATTCGAGCAGAGTAAAAGAAGGACAGAAAGTCCATTAGGACTCCATTAGGAAAACACACATTTTAACGACGCAAACGATGGAAACGCGCGTAATGATCACGAAGCATCCGGTAATTAGAAGGCAAACTGACGAAGTAAGACTGATGATAGTGTGTGTTAATGACAGATTCAAAGCTGAAGGGTTCATCACTGTCTTTTTAGTCACGTCGATCTGATTCCTGGAGGTCGTATTTCTCACTCTCGCGGATGCTGCTGCACCGAGGACGCCTCGTCCACATCCACCGGGAGAAGTTTCAACTCGAAAAACGAGACCCTCGTGGATCTCCCACCGCACACTGATGCCTCGGGATTTTTAATTTACAGGCGAAATAACGCAGCCAAAAAAACAAAAATGGATGGTTGTTGGAGGCGTGGGGCTCAGGGCTCGAACCTTTATGGGCCTGTTGTCGAAAGATGTGTCGGGGCCTGTTTCTGTCTCCTGGCTCCACACATGAACGAACCAACACGTCACATTTGCGTTTTCGAGGTTTAAGGTCACAGGCTGCGTTGAAGCGTCTGAAAAAAAAAACAGCAAAAAAGGGAAAAAAGGGAGTGTAGCTCCATTAAATGAGCATTTCTAAGAATTCAACCTCCCCTTTAATTTTTTTTGTATCTGTTTTTTGTTTTTTTTTTTTTTTTTTCAAAGTGCTGCCTTAGACTGAATTAAATCTTAATGTGATTACATTTCAGCTACACAAACAGCAGGAATTATTAAAAGGAGTACCCGCTGGTCATTTGCATTTCCAGGAGCCCTGGAGCACTTTGGGAGCGTATTGATACCAAACCGCAGCTCCACTTAGATGCCACTCGGATTAGCTCGTTAATTCATCAACAGAGAGAGAGAGGGAGAGAGAGAGAGAAAGAGAGAGAGAGAGAGAGAGAGAGAGAGAGAGAAAACATTTATCATAATTAATTCTCGGACAGGGTGGTTATTATCGAGCGGGTGTGTGCAACCGGTACGGGTCTGTTTTTAAGTGTGACAGATTGGGATGAGGGGGTTAAAACCGTTGGATACTGGACGGAAGGAAAAAAAAATGCAACTAATCAAGACGCGCAGTGGGGATGACGGGTGAGGGTCACTGGAGTTGAAGTGACAGCAATCACACGTTTAGCAATCAACATCCCAGCTTTACGATTCTGTTTAAAGGAAAAGTACCTGGACAACGTTGTTTTATTCTGTCCCTGATTTGAGCTTCTCTGCTTCAAAAAATCTCTTTCTTTCCTATAAATTGCCTTAAATGTATTCCAATCTCGTAAAAAAAAAAAAAAAAAGGAACACTTCAGAATTTTTAATAATAGAGGAATAGTTCCAAATTCTCCGGAATTACAGCACTGATAGGCTATTTATGTTGACTCATTAACATAAATTGAGTTTCTTCCCTCACATCCCATTGATTAATTGTCTGTTTACAGTCATAAACAAACGTAATGTATTGCGTTAAATGAGCCAAACAGAGTGTAAAATAAAGAGAAAAGGAAATTAAGATAACTAATGTCTGTTCACTTTTGGGATGAGTTTTTCAGTTGGCTTTAATTCTAAATAATCCGGGCAATTAACACTTCCTACATTCAGTTTTATTATGCTTCCTACACAGGAGCCAGTGCCCTTTAATTAAACTTTAAAGTGACTTGTTGCAGTTCTAGTTCTTTTCCTGTGTGGGGAGGAGGGGTCGGACTGGGGGACAGCTGGAGATGTGGCCGGTGCCTTTTTTTTAAGGAGCGCCGTGCGTTTTGGAGAGGGCTCGGTTTTCTGTCACCCTCTTTCACAAAGGTGCATCTTCATCGGTGTCTCATGTGTTTTTTTTTCTCCCCTTGTTTTTGTGGAACAGGTGCCCGGTTTAACACGGACCGCGCGGCGAACAGAACAGAGGACACCAAGTGCACCGAGGGAGCTCCGTCAATTTTCAAAATTTTCTCCAACTTCAGCCCTCAGACAAACATTAGCATGATGTCGTATCTAAAGCAACCACCTTACACAGTCAATGGCCTCAGCTTAACCACTTCCGGAATGGATCTTTTGCATCCATCAGTGGGCTATCCAGGTGGGTGCGAACTTTTCTGAATAATAAATAAGGAGTGATAAAAGAGCAGTGATGGCTTGGGGCTACATTTTACAGTGTGAAATCAGGAGCTATGAAAAAAACGTTCAATCTAATAATGACCTCTACATTTTGGGATACAATAAAGACTAGTAATTAACGTCAGTGTATTAATTGGTCTTTAAATTGCCTGAGCTCTTTTTGCCAAACCTTTTGCGCAAACGCACAAAAACAACTCGGAGGGGATTCAAGTCTCCTCTAGAGTGATTTTAGTTGTAAATGTTTTACGCTGAATTACTGGCAAATTGGTTTTATTTTATTTTTTTTTATTTTTTTGCACAGATTGCATAGATTGTTTGGCACATTAGACTCAAGTGTTACATTTTGCCACCGGCAAGTCTCACAGGACTCGTGCGTAATTACGCACAAAAACAACAACAACAACAACAAATACATTCTGTGTTACACACCTGCCTTCGATGATGTTTGATCCTTTTGCTTGGTTTTACTTTTTTTCCCAAACGAATACATACGTAATATAATTTAATTCACTTACATTTCTTTTTTTCCTGACAGCAACCCCACGGAAACAGAGGCGAGAGAGAACTACTTTTACCCGCGCACAGCTCGACGTTTTGGAGGCGTTGTTCGCCAAAACTCGGTACCCGGACATATTCATGCGCGAGGAGGTGGCGCTGAAAATCAATCTACCCGAGTCCCGAGTACAGGTGAGTCCACCAGAAATCGATCGATGTGATTTAACATTTTATTTTAGAAATAAGTTAATTGTGAGACACCAGAGTGAAAAGGTGGAACAACCTGTCCAACATGTTTTAAAGACATTTGGATAATTAAACAGTTCTTGTTTGGATTTAAAAATGTAGGGAAATAGTTTATGTAGATGTATTTTACGGGGGTTTACATGTGAAACAAACAAACAAACAAAAAAGCTCGATTGACACTGAACAAAAAAAAAATCGATTTTCTATCTGCACTGCTGGAAACACTTCTCTTAACCCGTGACTGACAGTATATCTGAAGCTTAGCATTTTGTCCGCCTTAAATCAAGTGGAAAACTTTTGCCAGTGGGGTGAGATAATTCCACTTAACGACAGATTCCTGTTTCGAGAATTTTGAGCAAAGAAATGCGACCGATCCGTCCACTGGTACCAAAAAAGTCGAGAAACATCTTGATTTGGATTGAAAACAAATTTAAATTAATCTGCTTTTTTAAAAAATTGATTTTGATTGATAAAAAAAAAAAAAGGAATATTTAACTGTCCGTGCTCACTTCGAGAAACCAATCACTTGTGTTATATTTTCATTATAATGAAGAGATTTCTACAACAACGTGTGTCTTCCAGGTTTGGTTCAAGAACCGGCGGGCAAAGTGTCGCCAGCAGCAGCAGCAGCAGCAGAACGGGGGCCAGAACAAGGTGCGACCTGCCAAAAAGAAAAGTTCCCCGACCAGAGAAGTGAGCTCAGAGAGCGGGGCCAGCGGACAGTTCACGCCCCCCACCAGCACCACCACAGTCCCCGTCATCTCCACCAGCACCGCCCCAGTGTCCATCTGGAGCCCGGCGTCCATCTCTCCGCTCTCGGACCCCCTGTCTACCTCCTCCTCCTGCATGCAGAGGTCCTACCCGATGACCTACACCCAGGCCTCCAGCTACAGCCAGGGCTACGCCGGCTCGACGTCATACTTCGGCGGCATGGACTGCGGCTCTTACCTCACCCCCATGCACCACCAGTTGTCAGGCCCCGGCTCGACTATCAGCCCCATGAGCACGAACGCGGTCACAAGCCATCTGAACCAGTCCCCGGCGTCCCTCTCCACCCAGGGCTACGGGACGTCCAGCCTGGGCTTCAACTCCACAGCAGACTGCTTGGATTATAAGGACCAAGCGGCGTCGTGGAAGCTGAACTTCAATGCCGATTGCTTGGATTATAAGGATCAAACTTCCTCGTGGAAATTCCAGGTCCTGTGAACAGAGCAAAAAAATAAAGAATAAAGAATAAAGTGCACAAACAGTGACGATCACATCAGACACAGCGCTGCTGCCATCCCTCAGTAAAACACATCGGACTGGGTCAGAGTGTCCGCCGGGCTCGGCGAGGCAGGGGCCTCGGGGGTGTTTGGCATGATGGTTCCTCCTAGAGGAGAGGTTTAATTTATTTTAGCACTGGCAAAGAGATTTGTCTTTGTTCCGTTCATTCACAGGTTGTAGCCCCTCATCCATGTCTGTCAGTGTGTGCCTCTATGCGTCAAACATAAAAACACCTGTTGAGGACAGCACAGAAAGAAAAAGTACACCCACAGCCACGGAACTAAAGTTTACCCGAGAACAAAAAAGAAAAACACTCAAAGCTCGTCTCTTCCGGCGAAGTGCTCGGGACGGACAGACCTCCTTTAAAAAGGCTTCTTTACACAACTTTGCCCGAGCTTTGCTTTGCAGGAGAGACGACGGGGACGGTGTGTGTGTGTGTGGACATGGATGCACTACTTTATTTAAGGAAAAAAAAAAAGTGTTTATAAGGAATCAATATGTAGTTTCTAAGAGACAATCAGTGTGTGTCTTATATAAATGGTACATATGTGTTTTTTTTATCTGTGCTAGCCTTCGAAACTGTGATCTGTTGTATTGTATGCAATGTGTGAGCCCCCCTCGCATCAGACTCTCTGCTGTGACTCGAATAGATTTCTAACCTTTTTTTTAATTATTATTATTTTTTAAGATGCTTATGGTTAAAAGTCACCGGCATCACAGAGAGAGACGAGACTTTTTCCGAGCAGCACATGGTAGTAATAATCAAGGGTTATTATTATTATTATTATTATTATTATTATTATTATTATTATTATTATTATCATTATTATTATTATAGCCCCACTGGAAATGACTCTCGGCTGCTGAGAGCTCCACACTTGCTCCCCCTCCATTGATCTCAACACACGGTGATTGTGGATCCTTCACTGGGCTCCAAAGATGGTGTGACCTCACCGCTGAAAAGACATGAATAAAGGTCCTGTGAGCTTACTCTTTTTTCATCGAGACACGATCTGTGCGTGAGTGTGCGTGAGTGAGAGTGAGTGTGTGTGTGTGGGGGGGGGGGGGGGGGGTCTGATAATGTGTGCAAAATGGCTAAATGAACAGTGGGTGTTTTTTCCTGAGATGGTTCATTTGAGTTATTCTGAAGTCTTAAAGAGGAATTATGAGGTGGGGAAATCAAAAAGGCACACATTATAGTGAGTAAAAAAATAAATAAAAGTCATGTTAATAGCTCTAATTTTTATTAGGCCTGATTTAAAAAAAAAAATCACACTCAATATTTGGGGGGAGGGAAAAAAATCCTCTGATTCAACTCGTTTAATATATTTATGTATATTTTATTTTTTGCCAGTTTTGTTGGTGTGTAAGTTAAGCCAATAATGACAGTTTCACACATCCCCATGGCAACCAAACCAACCGAACGTGTGTGTTATAATCAAATATACCATACTTACTCAACATGGATTAACATCATTTATCTTACTGTAATTATTGTTTTAAGAGCCGAGGACGCATGCAAAACAATCTATTAAAGGTCTTGTCAACGAAAAATAGTCGAAATTGACCTTTAAAAAACGAATATGGGGTCATAGTTATTTTTCTTTCTTTCTTAGTTTCCTGTAGTTGAATTCAGAGCAGTCTCAACAAAGAGAGTGCGCAGGTTTTGGGGGGGAGAAAGCAGCGTTAAATCTCGGCCTCCAAGAGATGTTAATCCCAATATTTTACCGGCGGGGGTCTGTGTGGGGCGCAGGGACAGCAGTGGTCCCATTCAAAAGCCCCACCGCGTGAGTCTTACATGCCTGATCCCCAAATGTGCGCCCCGATAGGAGGACTGGTATTCCATGTAAGATGAGAAAAAATGCAAACACACGTTCATGTTTTTTATTAATCCATCAAGAAAACTGCTTCAGTTACACGTGTTCAGGCCTATTTTTTACACACCGGAGGGGACACATCTCCAGGAATATTATCACAAAGAAATAAGTAAAGAAATAAGTACGTTTTTTTTCCAGTTTTTCTTTTTTTGCTGGCAGTGAGGTGACTTCATCTCTTTAAATAAGATGTCGGGTCGTGAAGAGACAAAGTAATCCAGGAGATAAACCTGGCACCGAAAAAAAACTCTGAACATTTACTGCTCGATGCTTTTATTTTTAAACTGAAGAAAAAGAAGAGAAAAAAACTCACTCTGACGCTCCTGTGAAATCATCACTACATGAGTTACCAAATGTGCACGACTTTTAAAAATATTGCGTGAGGTGAATTGGTTTATTCGCATGAAGCATCCTCCTATAAAAAAAATGAAATAAAAATAAAATAAATCCACTTCTTAAAATACTGTCTGAGGAGTCAGAATGTTAAAAAGCTGCACTTGAGAGAGGGCTTGGTCTGTGTTTACTCCCCCTCCCCACCCATCACCTCCACCTCCACCTCCACCAAACTCTCCAACGTTACTGTCAGCCTGCTTGACGACACGACACAATAAAGTCAGAGCGGCTGTGGGATCTGTAATGAGTCGACATGGCTCTGCAGTGGGCTAATTGTTAGAAGTCCAACATTCAATTAGCATCCTTGACATTGCCAATAATCTCTCTTTCATTGGAGTCTCCGCTAAAGGAGAGCACTAATTAAAAGCGTTGCTTGAAATAATCGAAGCGTTAAAGAGAAGAGCGACTTTGATTCCACTCCTGTGGACAGAAAAAAAAATAGGTGTATGTGTGTGTGTGTGTGTTTTAGTTTTGAAAGACTTAATTATACAATAGCCCGTATCCATAACTTATTCAAGGGTGAAGCAGAAATAGCTCCTTTAATTTCTTTTCTTTCTTTTTTTTTTTTTTTTTTTTTTTTTTTTTTTTTTATCACGCAGCCTGATTTTCTTTTTCTTTTTTTTTTCTTTTTTTTTTTTGGCGCAATAATATTCAAGAATCAATTAGAATATCGCCGCAATGCAACGCCAAGTTTGGCACCATGCGTATACATCGTTATGGCGATAAACAATGCAACAATTGAACTTGGAAACAATAGCGGAGTCTGACAGGGGGGAAAAAAAAGTCGCCTGAATATTCATGAGGTGCGTCTCTGCACTCAGTGTCAACAACTCCTCCAGCCCAGACTGTTGCAGCGAGAGAAAGAGAGGGAGAGAGAGAGAAAGAAAAACAAAAAACTGTTGCAGGGTCACTTTCAAATGTCAGCTGTGGAGAAACAAAACCAGAGGAGGAGGAGGAGGAGGAGGAGGAGGAGGAAGGCTGAGGAGTTTGAGGTCGGACCCCACCACACTGAATAAACTAAAGAAAACATGAGTCATTGTTGGGGGTAAAAAAAAAAAAAAAAAAAAAAAAAAAAGTCGACAGCCTCCTCTTAAATATGAAGTGATGCCACAGATGATTACAAAATAAAAGCACGCACCCCAGCACACACACCCCTCGTCCCCCTAATCGATGCTCACTGATACATCCAATACCAGCTGACACACAATGGCCTTGTTATTGTAACCCCGGAGCCTCGTGTCTCTCAGAGTGCACAAGTCATGAGGAGGATTAGGCACCCGGACTCCACAATACTTCATACATACAATGAGTTTTTAATCAAGACCAAAAGCAGCGCCGAGGAGCATATGGGACCAACAGACGCGGCATTAATCCCTCTTTGGTTTTTTTTTTTTTTTTTTTTTGTCTAACAGCGGGCCATACAGCGCCCCTCGTCCCCTGGTCTGGGCGCTGTCCGGTCGGTCACAAACACGAGTCCATCCTCCGCGACCAAAAAAAACAACGGGCCCTTGCTCAGGAGCCGGAGGCCGCAACGCCGGGGAGGGGAGGAACGAGGTCCGAGCAGCAGAGAGGTTAGGCTGAACGACAGATCTGATTTTAGAAAGAGGGGCATGACTCCCCTCGAGGGCTCATTCTGCAAAAGTCTGCAGGAAATCCATGTCGAGATTTTTTGCTGGTGAAACTTTCAGTGAATATGAAACGCGAGTACTGATGATGAGGAGGCGAGCAGAAGCAGTTCATCACTGGGAAGGAGGCAAAGACAGGCATGGGGAGATCAGAGGAACCACCCAGGAATGTGGGAGTTTGTTAAAATTGTTAAAAACATTAATAAGCCTTGTCTTGTTTGATAGGCTGCTTAATGATATATACAGTATATTCATGTGTATTTATTGCCAGACATTGTAAAGAAAATTAAAAAAAATTAAAGCAAAACAACATAATGACTGGGAGAATGTGCCAACAACCAATAAAAAATAATAAAAATAAACAACAAACATAAATCATATTTTTTTAAGCTAATCCAGCGGTATCCCCTTGAAAGTGCTTATCCAGGCTTAGTCGACATTTTCCTGAAATTATTTAAGTTTGTGACATCATCAATGAATTTGATAATCTTGTCAAAGATTAAATTAAAAGGGTTTTGTGTCGCCGGCCCCATAATAACAGATTTAGATGTTTTAAAAAATGAAGTCTAAAGAGATTTGAAAGTAAGCGCAGCAAAAAAGCATGTTATTTTAATTTCTCAGACTGCTCACACAAATCCGTGGATTTGGAGAGATCCACGGCTGATAGTGATACGAGCGGGGGCCGACTATAGCTGGAGGTTCTGGTGGAGCAAAAAAAAAAAAAAGATGGGGCCACACATTCTTTCAGTCATCGCTCCACCTGCGAGATAACCTCAGAAAACACTCAGGATGTTTCACTTTTTTCCTCTTCCGCAACCTGCAGTGAACACAACACATGAAAGCACACTGTCAGGGACTTTCACTCCTTTGCTCACATAAGTGCTCTATAAAAAAAAGAGAAACTGTCTCGCCAAATATGCCTAAACATTTGGCTTATGATGTTCATAAGCCCCACAGGACACAGAGGGCTTATCAGTTCATTAGCCACTTGATGGCCTATTTCAAGTTATAGTAGGTGGGAGGAGGGCGATGGATGAGGATACCACCATCCATTACTGAGGCATATTTTTGTTAAGCTATTCAGAGGGCGCAGAGAATTTTTTATTTTTTTTTTAAAAAACCCTCAAACCCATAAGAAGATTACCAGATCTCAGCATATGTTAAAAAACACATTATTACTACGCTTATGGGTCGAGTTAATACCTAGTTAGTTAAAGCTCACCTAGTTAAGAGGCTGCCCATTTAAAAGGACATTTTAGCTTAAGAGTTTATGTTTTATTTTGACAGTTCAGGGACAAACCACTCAGTGCAAATCAACTATTTTAGAAACAGTCCCCTGTCCCTAACAGAAAACGTAGGTTATAGATTGTCACATATCCAAATTCCCTGGATTAAATGATCCCCCCGACCATTAATAAAAAATCTCCTTATGGGGACAAATGGACATATTCTCATAGCGGATTATGCGTCGTCCTAATGGTGATGTCTCTCACACACACACACACACACACACACACACACACACACACACACACACACACACACACACACACACACACACACACACACACACACAGCAGGATAGTAAAGAGTAAAGTGCTGAAATATTACAATTATAACCACCCCTAACTGATGTCTAATGGACATTAATATTGCTGAGAGCTCAAACAGACAATTTGGCCACTCAGTATTAAACAGAGTCACGTTAAGCTCCAAAGCCAAAGGACGGCTCTCATTATTGGTATGTTGGTTTCTGTCATACATGCGTTGTGTAAAGCCAATAACGAAGAACTTTAAAGGGGAAAGATGTAGTTTTTCAAGAAATTCAAACTCAGAATTTTTTTATATTTACAACATTAATGAGGTAATAATGCAAATTCAGAAATGTATTTTTTTTTCTGTAATTGAATACACAAGCTGTTCTCAGAGGAAAATAAGGTCCCCAGAACACTGTTTGAAACTAGAAAGGTGGCAGGGTCCGGCACATATAAACAAAGTAAAACTGTATGAAATTGTGTTGCCCTTTGTGAAACTGAAATCAGTTTATTTTGTTTGTTTAGACATAAAATCCAATCAATGAAGATCTTTTGCTTCTTGTAAAATTTATATTCCAAATCTACGTAGTGCACCTTTAACAAATATGAATAAACATGTTATTTCAGGCAGTGGAAATATGTAGAGAAAGATCCTATTCTGACTGCTATAAACAAAAAAAGTATTTTACAATTCAAAAAAATCCTTCAATGGTGACGATAACCCCCCCCCCCCCCAAAAAAAAAATAAAAATAAATAATAGTCCCACCCATTTTCTTCCACATCTTTTGGCCTTCCTCTGCGGATGCAGATGTTCAGTTGTTCCTGCTATCCCCCGCAAATTCAGTTGAAGGCCCCAAGATGTGTTTGAAGTTGGGAACCTACAGCGAGAGTTTGTTTTCTCAAGCTGCTGTTTCCAAGGTCAAGAGGGAACCTTCAAGATCGAAATATTGCTGCATGGTTTGGTCCATAAAATGTCGACCATCGCGGCGTGTGGTCCTGATGGACTCACCTGAACTCCCACTGAGTCGAAGTAAAATTGAGTGATTTTGGGCATCGAACGTGAGTCAGAAACAATGCAGCATATAGCAAAACTTCAGTAGCGGTACTTAACAGCATTTACATAGCACGCTTTTGATATTCTCTTCTGCTTAATACTCGCTTTCAACTGAAATTGTGGGGAAATAGCAGGAACGACTGACATTTGACACTGCGTGTAAGCCATGATCAAACTCCATAGTTAATGGCCTCAAACACACCTTTTGATCACAAATAGCTTACAAATTTAATGACTTCATGGTGAACGGAGCCAATTTCTCTCCGTACTCTCACCACAGGCTACACGGTCTATCAAAAAAACAGCCACAGTGCATCTCAAAAGAGAAAAAGTAGTGCAACACTGTCATTTTCTCAATTCACATTAATCCCTGGCCGCATGGATCCAGCAATGAATTAATTCACAAAGGGCAATCTTTCTCTTAAAGCAGCGACGTGATACAACAATATTTCTTTCTTTAACAAGTGTTTAGACTGTTTAAGTACATCTGGCTCCCCTGTTTCCTTTAAGCCACATCCACACTGAGGTTACCTGTGAAAGACCCACTTCTCTCCTCCTCACCGGGCCGCCGAGCCCACGAGACCCCTCATTAGAACAATTAACACAGGTGCACGTGATGAGGCCTCGCTGATAATTTACACCTTTCTAACAAACACTCTATCTCTTAATCTCCTGCAAACACTATTCTCTTGTGAGACAGGAGGCCTATAGGAGGAAACCAAAAATTAATTAGCTGCATCCAACAGATTAGAGCTCAGAGACCCCCCCACCCTCTCCTCCACTCTCCCTAAATGGACAGCAGTTAGTCAGTCAGACTACAGTGCGGAGGAGACGGGGGAAAAAGGCAAATCAGCCCGAAGGCAGAATCTCCTCTTTGCTTATTTCAATATTTCATTGAGTGTTATACATCAATGAACTGTTTCAGGGTGTCATCGCGCGGAGGCTAAGCCCTGAGGATTCACGGCCCCAGCGAGTGTACGCCTTTATCCAACGTGCCTCGAATACATGAAAGCAGGCGTCTCTATCACACAAGTTCAAAAAATGCAGTTCGACTTCTGGAAACAGCACCTCCACAACGCTGACACGCTTCCCCACCAGCAGCACGGAAACTTTACTTTGACTTTACAGTGAAGATAGCTATTACATTAAACATCTGAGAGACTCTCAGAGGTGATATGTACCTCCACCAGGGAGGTTATGGTATCACATGTGTCCGTTTGTTGGTTGGTTTGTCAGCAGGATTACACAAAAACTATGTAACAGATTTCCACGAGGCTTGTGTGGAGGACGGGTCTCGGCCCAGTATAGACCCCATCAAATTTTGGTGCAGATCTAGATAGGGGGACGGATACAGGACATTTATTCCTTACTTTATTCAACATTGCAAGATAGAGCTATTTTTTTTTTTTTTTTCATCAATTTATCCTGGAATAAAGGATGGATCTTAATGAAAAAAATCAGGTGTATTTAGACGACTGGCATCGAGTGAATACAATTTGATGTGGATCCAAAGAAAAATCCAGATCACGCAGATTCAAATATGTTTTATTTTAAATTTGGATTAGACTTGATTGAATTAAAGGGAACTGTTGGGCCTAGGCAGAAGTATGCACTCACTCTGGGCCCATTCACACCTGCGACCCAGCGCTGCCACAGACCTTTTCACGGTAGACATTTTGGCTCCGCATGTGTCATTTATAACATTAAAAACAATATGATCTATTCAGGCAAGCTGTGTATTGTCCTTTCTGGCTCACTGTTATGGCTTACTCTGGCCATTGTTTTACCTGTGCTCTTCTGCTTTTACAAGTCATAATCTGTGCTGTGAAAAAGTTTTTTTTAAATGTTTTTTATGTTTTTGCTCCACATTCACTACATGCCTCCAAATATATGCAGCTTATACGCAAGTAGCTTTTATTCAGGTTGGTTGAGGTGCATTTTTTCAACCAGCCACAAATGATCTCCTATCATGATGTGCATTTGTCTTCATGGTAGTAGTTTCACGCGGGAGGAAAAGGCCTGACACTATGGCACGATAAACTTGAATCTGAAAAGCCAGGGTTTTAGCTAAGCATGTAAAAAGATGTGATCATGTTGATAGAATGGAGTCTGTAGAGGTATATCACTTTTCTTGTACCCTTCCCGAGGGCTGGTTTACTATTAATCTGCTCAAAAAATGCCTGAGAACATCGAGTGGCCCAAAGATGATTCACATACACCTAAAGAAAGTGCATGAAACACAAGTTAATATGAGGATTTTTAAGAAAGCATCACATCTTACAGCACAAATAAGTTTCTGCCTCTAAAAGTGAGCCGACTACACGAACACAGAAACAGTTGCCTGTTGAAGAGACGGCGCTCTGGGGCCTGAGAGCCAATATGGCTGCGAGGCAGCGACAAAAAAAGTGCTCCTCATAATGCAGGCCAAACATTTACAATGGCTTAAGGGTTAAGAATCTCCTCTAAGTGAAATCTTCCGGGTATAGTCAAATCTCTCTCACTGGTCTCATACAGCTAATTTGACAGTTTCAAAATCCCTCCATCCTGATCAACTTTACCTCTCCTAATCCCCCCTCTCCCCCCTCCACCTGTTAGTCTGGGTGTGCATGCGTGCCTCCCTCTCTCCTGAGAGCATATGGGGCAGTGGCTGACCCTGGGAGTCGTTGAGTGTGGGGACAGATGCAACCTCTTCTCTCCCCTCCCCCCCCTCCTCCCCCTCCCCTCCCCCCCCCCCCCTCCTCCTCCTCCCCCCCCCCCCTCCTCCTCCTCCCCCCCCCCCCCCCCACACTTCTCCATCCACCCGCCACGACCAGCCCTACCCTCCTATCCACCTGTTTAGGTCACAGACCAGAGGGCGATGAGTGGCTGTGCGCGTGCCACACCAGCGGCTTGGCCACTGCGTTATTATCCCACCCAAGACAAAAGGGTATTTAGGGAGGCCGGCTGCCTGCCCAGGGGGAACACAATGCCATGAGGCTGGCAGGCCTGTGGACTCGGGGCCGTCGATCACGTGCCCGCTTTATGTGAATGAGCGTCAGGGGGCATCTGTTGGGTGTGTGTGTGTGTGTGTGTGTGTGTGCGTGTGTCTAACCTGAGGTATTATGCCAGACGATGGGGCAGCAGACAAAGAGTATGACGTGTGTGTGTGTGTGTATGTGCATTTTTGTGTGTGAGAGAGAGAGAGGCGAAGGGGGGTATTTTAAAAACAATTGCGTCTATTATAATTAAATGAGGTCTACACTTGAATACTTAACAGGTCAACTTCTGCTACTAATTAAAATTCATATTGGAGCACTTATAAACTTGGGCTTTTAACCGATTTTAACGTGCAACACAAACGCTGCTCAGTAGTCTAACAGATCTTGGCTCAGTGTTGTGATGAACAATGGTGCACTTGAGAGGAACTATACTGTGTCAGAGTACTAAATAAAAGCCCTGAAATTAATTCAGAACTCCATTGAAAAATGTGCAAATTCTAAAATCTGATCCAAATCTGTTACTATTTTTTAGAGAGCAGGTCAAAACATTAACCTCCGTTTATAGTGGCCTCTTTTGCAAAGCTTAAACAATACATATCAACTTCCACAGTAAACAAAAGTCACTCCATGTGTGGCTGCAACAATCAACTGATTAGCTGTCAACTATTAACTAAATCGAAACATTTCTTTTTGAGTTTGAGTAAAAATTCTCTCTTTCAAGCTTCTTAATTGTTGATATTTTCTGAATTCTTTACTCCTATATGAAAGTAAACTGAATATCCTTCGGTTGCGGACAAGCAAGACATTTGAGGATGTCATCTTTGGCTTCAGGAAACACTGATCGACATTTTTTTTTTACCAATTAATCGAGATAATAATCAACAGGGAAAATAATCGTTAGTTTGTAATCCATTCTAACAGCACTTGCTGTAGTCATTGCTCATTCATATCACTTCACGGATCAATACAATTTGATCAGTTCAAACAAGCAATGATTAGCTGCTCCCATCTGTCCCCGTGTGGTTTATGAACTCCGGTGGAAGAACGACGTTTTAATCAGTCCCACTTGACCTCTTTCAGTCTCTGTTGAAGACTAACTCTCAATAACTCTGTTATTTTTTATAAAACTATTCAGTAGTAGATTTAATATCACCAACAGTCACTTAACAGCTGCATGTCTTTTATGGTGTGCTGTTCCTGTTAATTTGTCCACTCCCTGTATTTCCCACTCTGAAAGCTCTGTGTGTGTGTGTGTGTGTGTGTGTATGTGTATGTGTTTTCATTGAGTCTAGACAATGTTACATCACCCTGGCAGGGGTGTTTGTATGTTATTGTGTCTATTGTGGCTCACTACATCGTGTCATGCTCTCTCGTCAGGCACAGTTACACATGGCTTGTGGCGCCCTGACCTACAACTCCCCCCCTCTTGTTTGTCAGCGGTTGTTTGGCCTACTTTCATAAGGACAAACACAGCCATTTGTTTTTGTGTTGCATTTCCATGAAAATGGAATAAACAAATGGCAGGGAGGGGGACAGTTGGAGCAGGTTTTTCTGTTTTTGTTTAATATGGGGGGGGGGGGGGGGGGGGGTGTAACTGGGCAGAGAAACTTCCGAAGACTCTAAATAAACTCCTAATAAGACGCTAACTAATAATAATTCCTGGAAAATGATAAAAACAGAAAACATGTCAACAGACATTAAAATAGGCCAACACCAATGTCAACTGTGATGAATTAAAAGCTAGTAAAATTAAAGCCAGACTACCCTTAAAATGACCCAACATGTTTTTAAAAATCAACAGGAAATTTGAAAACCTTGTTCCTCATCTCAGAGGGTCTTCTCCAACCTTCTGGACGTCAACTAACTGGCGAGCCACGAGGCCAGCAGACCCTCAAACTGAGTCGACCCCTCCCCTCCTCACTCCACGGACAGTAAGGATGCTACAGTTCATTAATGAGTATGCTCCATAGCTCTTAAAGAGTCCTTAATTAGTGCCACACACTGACACCAGCCAGCCACGCACCGGGAGGGGCATGCTGGGAAGATGGGGAGGCACACTGGGGAAGGGGGGTTTATAAGCCCACTGACGGCTCCGCTGTTATAAAAAAAAATACATCTTAACAAAAAATCAAAAAGGACATCTACCCTATTCTGAATTATCAGTCCACCAATTGGATTCCAAAAGAAAATCAATTGTTTTGACATGAGGCACCTGATCAAACAGAATTGATTAGGTCTGTGACACGGATAGCACTCCAAGGCTGGCGATGGACTGTCGCAAACACGTGTGATTGAAAAGCTTTAAATGGGTGTCAAACAAGCGGGGGACATAATGTTTGACTTAAATTATCAGCAGTCCCACAGGAGGCTTCTGGGACCGCTCCCCAGAGCCGGGTGTGTGTGTGGAATACAAACAGGGGATTCACCAGTGACCAGCGGGTCAGCGCTGGAAGAGGGGCCGGGTGCCGGTTGCTCCTGTGGGACTTGGCGGCATTCCTACAGCAGCTTTTTTAATTTGCTTGACATGACCCCCCCCCGCCTACCCCCCCCCCCCCCCCAGCAGGCGCTAACGGGACAGACGACATCTAACATACAGCTACAGTCGCTTTGTGTGTGTGTGTGTGTGTGTGTGTTTGCGGGGCAGGTGGGGGACTGGGCTGTTGTAGGGTCCCAGATGGGTTAATGGGGAGTTTAGCATCAGGATTACAATGCAACAGTGTGGCTTTGGATTGAGTAGTTATTACCCCAAGCTCACACTGGCTACTCCCTTCTATTGCTCACCATGGAGGCAACATAAAGCTGGATGCACAAATTATGCATACAAAAGAAATATTAACAAAAATCAGCGTAAATATTGAAATTGCTTAAAAAAACAGCTAATTTAAACCCAAAAAATATTGATTTAACAAAAACTAACAGCGTTATTAGACAACACCAAAACTCAGCAATTAAGCGGTACAAAAATTTCACTATCAGTCACTGAGTCCTTTTAAGTGTTAAAAAAAACAAGAAGTGCTCTCTCGCATGGCTACAGCTGCTTATTACGATTCTTTAAAGTTAAAGAATATAAATAATGTTTTTTCCTCCTAGGTGTGTTAAGGCCAAAAGACAGTATTTACGGTTTTTAGCCCTCCTCTACTCCATATTCTACCTCCCCCTACCAGGAACACTCCATCACGGCGCTAGACTAATCTGTTTGTCAAAACGTGTCTTGCCTCTGCACCCTACACCTCCCCCTGCCTCCCTCCTTCCCCAGCTGCTGGCCATCGCAGGTCCAGCCCCGGCACCGCCAGCCAGCCAGCCAGCCCAGAGAGATTGAAATGTTAAGGGCAGGGACGACAGCTCCACTAATTAAATTCCCCAGGTTAATCCCTGCCGATCCCCTCATCGCACTCGCCCACCAGGCCCTGCAAGGAGACATGGGGCAGAGACGGGGGGGGGGGGGGGGACAACAACAAACAAACATTCAACACCAACAATGGATACGGTAAAATTAAAAAAATTACACTGACTGTGAAAATGGAAAAACTGAAAAGCTGCATGAGGTGGGGGTGGACAAACACCCATCTGTGTGACGTTGGACGCACTAACATCACCAAAGAAACGTACACACGAATGCATACTAAACTTAAGTCCTTTTCGATGGTAGTAAAGTAAGGCTTCTGTTAATTAAAAGACTTCTCAAAGCTAACCAACATCTCTCTATGATAACCGGCGTGGCTGTGCCCTCACATTCCGAGGGCCGGCCTCAGACCTGTCATCATCTCAGCATGTACAGTGGCCTTTCATCTGACCCTTTGCCACTGTACTACAGAGGACAGCTGACATGCTGACCAACAACTAGCAAGCTATGTGACCTTGGCAGCATCAGAGGAGGTGATACATTCCAGCTCCGCACTGAAACACAGGAGCAGGGTGCACAAACTATGGTGGAACTGTCTGAGAATAGCATATTCCTTTTTTTAAAGGCTTTTATTCGGAAAAAGACCAACAACTGGCCATAAAATCATCATCCAAAGCAAAATGTTTTCTTTTCTACTGGTTTCACTGCTGCTACACTGTTATTATACTTTTTAAAATTATTTTTATGCCCTTTTACATTTTTTCTGTTACACCTTTTCTTGCATTTTATATTCTGTTTTCATACTTGTTGTTTTCTATTAAAATTATTTTTGCATTATACCTTTATATTATTTATATCTTAAATTTCTATTATATTCTGTATTGCTATTTATATAGATGTTATATATGATAATATATATACAGTATATGCATATATCTATTCTTTTTATATACTTTACTGCTTTATACCTTTAGTTTTTATTCTTCATTTTACTGCTATTATACTATCTTTATGCCTTATATATAGTTATTTATCATTTATCATTATATTTATTTTATTTTCCTTAGCGGAGACACCTGGCCAAATCATTTCACATCTTAAATTTTGAAAAAATGATCCTCACGAGAAAAGCTAAATTTTTAAGATGTCAATGCATCACACTACTTCTTGGTTACAGGAAGTCATCAACAACCTTAGAGAGCAGACTCACTTTATCTATCTTCATACATGTTGTTGTGTATCAATACACCAAACTGTTCTCCTTCTGGACTGAAAACAATCTAATACTCACAGCAGATGCCCTCTTAAAAACAATTACACAACTGCTCTTTGTTAGTGAATGGATGTAGTGGGTACAGGAAAGCAGATTTAAAAACAAGTGAATAGAGCAGGTGCTTTTGTAGATCGAGGGTGTGGTGTCGGAGAAGACGTGGGTGTATTACACAGTGTGGGCGTGCTGCGTCACAGACACCACGCGCCTGCGTTGTGGCTTCGCTCAGAGGTGTAATGCCTGATTAGGGGATTACAGGAAAGTGCTTCTTTGCAGTTCTGTGAGAAACAATTATTAACATGTTGGTGTCTCTAATCCTGGATAAACACAGCTTTTCAAGAACAACAGCGAGTCTTTCTTCCCCCCTCTTTTTAAAAAAAAAAAAATCCTGTGTTTAAACCCCGTAGTCACTTGAACTCCAAAGCCTAACTAATACCAGCGGAGGAGACAGGCCAGTCGTGTGGAACACTGTCATTACAGAGGTTGTGCTCTTGGTGGAAGACATAGCTGGCCAGCAGGCCTTCACATCAGAGGGGAAATCCAAATTTAGCTCGGGGAGAGAAAAGCATTGTGCTGAGCACTGCTTGTTGAAAGGGCATTAGACTGAAACATGTTCACAGCCTGTAATCTTTTATTTGTTTGTACACTTTACTCATGTAATCTGCTTTCTACTAATACAGAGACGATTTCCTAAGTCTGCTGGGGGAGCAGTGGATAACAGATCCAGGTAGGGTAGTATCACGAAGACTTATGGCAGGCTGACACTGTATACTACTGAACTGTGAGTGCTTTTGTCTGCTAGCAACAGTATGAAACTCTAGGCATGCAAAACCAGCTTTCTACAGCAGCACAGCTTCGAAAGGATGCCAACATGGCATGCTAATCTGAAACAGTATATGGCAACAGGTTACCACAGGGACCATCAGACCTCCCTGGATCCATAAAATCCCAGTTTATGCCCCGGTGATGACAAAAATTGCGTGACTGAACAAGATGAATAAAACTAATAAATAAATGCACGACTCTACTTGGCCATGAACTGCACTGGAGACAATTTAGTGCCAGTTGTGTGCGATGAAAATCGAGCAGGAAGCCATCAACACACTGCTGATTCCACAGCCACCAACCTACCCCCACACATATGCACCTGCACACACACACACACACGTTATCATTTCAGTGTTGCCCGTGGCTCTGAAATACAGCACATCAAAACAACCTGTAAGTTTCATTTCCGATACCCTTGAACCTGCTGACTGGCCAAATTGTCCACTAGCTGACACTTTGAAGAGTACCTCATCTCATTCGTCTCCGGCGCCACCACCCTGTGTGGTCCTTAGAAGAGATGATTGATGATGCGTTCACTGACATGGCTGGCATGAACAAACAAACTCATTCAAATCAATGTTAAGCTAACGGGAATTCTAAACTTTAATTAACAGAGGAAGGCTCATTCTTTAAATACAACAATGACGCTCGGTAGGCTTCACATAAAATGAACTGTGATCATGTCAGCGCACTTTTAATAACCTCTGGGCCTTTTGAGAGCGTACCAGTGAGTATCTAGCATGGTTCCAGTCGCCTAGTTTTTCCACAGAAGAAGGGGGCGGGGGCGATTGCGGACCTAAAGGTGCTGGTGCTGGTGTGCTATGTTGGGGATGTGTTGTGCCCATCTGGCAGGGCAGGGTTTAGCCCTAATCCCAGAGCCCCTCGGCAGGGGAGCCCCAGGCTGTTGATCACTGGCCCCCCTGCTGGCTCCTCCACACTCCTGACCTCCTCGGTGCACAAACACACAGACCCCTGCCACAAGAAAACAAGTCAACACACACACACACACACACACCACACTGGCAGATAAACCGCAGGGTGCAGCACGAGATTGGTTTACGGGACCGACACATTCCACAAACATCTTTCTAGGCATGTGTCAATATCAGGCAAAGAGTTTTTGATGTCCAGTGCACCAACACAAACAGACATTGTGAAAGACAAGACATAAATATGACCCCAACATATAAGTGCGCACATGCAGAGGGCGTAGAGACTCGTTTTTGGTGAGGCACTGTGGAAAACATTTATCACACACACAAGTGGAGACCGAGTAAATATACACACACATAATTACAAAAACACAGACAGATAGGCAGACACACAAAGACACCCAGAAGCAGTCACCCAGCCATACACACCACACACCTAACCACTGATAATCCCCTAGACACAGGAACACACTCACACACACACACACAGCATCATTATGTTTATCACTGTGAACCAGCCCACCGACACCCATCACTCTAATTCCATTTGTCTGTTTAGATTCGTTTTGCTTTAATCCTCCCTTGTTTGTGCACATCTGCAAGCACTGCAATAGTACAGACAGAGCGAGAGCGCGAACGAGAGGGAGGGAGACAGACAGACAGACAGAGACTAAAAAAGAGAGAGAGAGAGAGAGAGAGGGAGCTCACAGGGAGCACTTTCCCCTCCTGACATCCCGGTCCCTGTAGCTCCAGCAAGAAGGGGCAGACAGGCGTATCTCCTTGCCCAGGGAGAAGCTCCCTGTCCCAGCCACAGAGCCGCCGCCAGGCCCGCAGGCCCCTGTAATCACTGCAAACAGTCAAACATCCAGTCACACAGGCTCTTACACCGACACAACATTACAGGCTTTTTACACAGTATTACACCACATCTTATTATCCCATTCAAGTCCCTCTATTAGCTCAATTGGATGGTGGGATTTTCATTTGTAAATTGGGGGATTTTAGATTAGCTTGTCTGTCAGCGATGAAATGCCCCCTGAGACTGTGAATTATGTGACCAATCACATATGAATCGATGCTTACGCATGCCGTAGTGCATGAATGGATGGTGTCAGCGAGAGGAAATGAAACAACTTTAACCTAGATTATGTGCTCTATGTATGCTACATCGCAGATTTAATCAATGCGAGCGCCACAGCTGTATTGGCTGCATGGTCACAGATTAGACCCACTACAGTCTTGAACTCAAAGTGCTAAATGCGGCCGTATGAATTAGCCCTAATGCATCCACAAAACGTGAATGACACCATTTTTGTACCGCCGACAATGAGCAGTGTTGGCTTTTATACGGCAAATAATATTCAGGTCTAATGGAGAATTATTAAAGAGATAAATATTAGCTGCTATACACACCTAACAGCAACATTATGCAGAACTGAAGCCGGTTGGTTGAAAGGAGGCGGATGAATTACCCCTCTTCCTCCCCAGGCCTTCCATTCAGACACGGAGTGAGCGAGAGAGAGGGAGGAGAGAGAGGGGGAAAAAAAGGCACCCCGAGCTAGTCGAGAGACCCGGCAAATTATGAAAATGCCTCTCTGTGTCCTAAATGGAGGCCGAGCTCTTTAATGTGGCACAAAATTAGAACCTGGGGGAGGAAGTGTGGCCCGCTTGATTGGCGAAACCCCTCCTGGTCCACTACCCTCCTCCTCCTCCTCCTCAACCACCACCCCCCCTCCTCTCCTCCTCCTCTCAAAGCACACAGAGATATTATCCTGTGGCTGGTGGCGCTCTCTTGTACTGGGGAAACTGAAGGACCCCAGAGAGAGCCCAGGGGCGTCCATAAAGGTGCCTAATTTGTCAGTTTACTCCTCAATTATTTAAATAGATCTAAGAAGGGAGCAGAGAATGGGGCTTTTTCTGCCTCTTCACAGGCAAAGCAGAGAGAGACCTTTCTCCACGGTAGCCATTTTCCAATTGCGCTCTGCACTGCTGTCTTTGATATACAGAAGTGCAGTGGTGGAGAGGGGCTGTATCAAATAAACAAATGTGTGTACACAAGATAACAACGGGAACTTGGGGATAATATTCCGTTTGCTCTGAAGAACTCAAAGTTATTCCACATTTACAGATTAAAACTTTACAAATGTGTGCGCGCAGAGTACACACGGACACACGTTATCATTGTGGCTGTGTCATACGTAGGCAAACACACACGCTTCGCATCAATCAGTGAGGATTTAGGTGAGGCTCGGATACAAAGCGAGGACCCTTTGTTGCTCATCTCTCTGCTCCGCCATCCATCCACGCGATCAGGTGATAACCCCACCCCCACACTATCCTATCAGCACCCACACCCAGCAGGAGCTCCCACAGCCTGGCAATGCCAGCTCTCAGCCAGAGAGACCACTGGAGGTATTTGCTGCCCGGGGCCACAGATTACCGAGCGGTTGAAGATTGATCCTGGAAATGGAGATGTTGCGTTCCCCAACCCTCTGACCTCTAATCCCTCACACATCTGCCTCTATTGTCTGGATTGTTTCACAAGAGGAAAGATGAGGACGCTGTGAAGGTGGAGGAGGTCCAAGCAGGGTCCTAAGGTGACCTTATCGCTCACATGCGTCTGGCGGAGGCAGGTAAAGGACCCTCTCTTTGTCTGTGCACCCCTACTGAGATGAACCCCATCCGTGCGGCAACAATCACTTTCAATAAGCTCTATATCAGCAGCGATGCCAGCACCGAGTCCAGTGGCAGCACAATAGTCTGGGTGCGCCTACACAAAGACATGAGCACCAAGACAATGGCAGAGTCCTTTAACGCTAAGAAGCAGCGAAAACACTTTGTTCACGCAAAGCAACCGAAACACAAACAGGAACACAAAGAAGAGCCCCGCAAACACCTGGACAAACATACTGTACCTGACACACAAACAGTGGCTGCCACACACTGAGAAACACACACATCAAGAGTGAAGAGCAAACAAAAACCTGAGACAAGTCAATCACGACATCATGTCAGCACAGACTGACGCTAATGGGACTAATTCCACCAAATACACATTAATGAGTGGGTAGGAAAATATTAAATTAAGCCAAAGTACCAGTAGTTTTAAAGAGACTTTAGAGTTGAGGTTTAACTGTGTTGAAAATCTGCAATCAAGCAACTGACAAGAGTTGCCATTTTGGATAAACCTGCATTTTAGAAGACTACAATAACAACAATCCTGAGCTAAAAATATGTGTGGAGTTCAGTAGCAGGCATTGGCAACCTTCACAAAGATGGGTGGCACCTGGTAAACATCCTTGAAACAGGTTTCTCATGCTTAGGAGAGGGATCTGCAGGCAAAGTTTTTCCTGAGTGTGAGATTCTGCAAAATCTGCGGCCAGCTCAGTATATCATGCCTCTCACACCCTCTATTCTCTTCCCAAACACTAACCAACACACCCCGGCCCTCCGCCTCCCTCCACTCCAAGCCTCCATCCAGCCAGAGAGAGGAGAGGAGAGGAGAGGAGATAGGCCCAGTTGCTAAAGCTGTCTTTTCAGCCCCTGCTCCCGCTCGGTCTATCTGAGATACACAGCAAGCGGAGGTGTCGCTTTTCCGCTGGCATTTCGGACAGTATCTACTTATAGACGGGAGAAAAAGAGAAAAGAAAAACAGAAGGGGTATTATCAGGGAGGGATGAGAGCAGCAAAGGCATTTTGTCTTTTTATTCCCCTCCTAAGCCCTGGGCTTTGCTCCCAATCCGATTGGTCGATACGGCCAGGGATGTAAATGAAATGCAAAGAGGAATAAGGCTGGCTTCCCATCTCCAGTGTGTGCCCCCCTAAGTCCTCCGCCCCTCTTCCTCTGTCTCACTCTGTCTTGCTCTCTGGGCTGTTTATGGTGTTGTGTTTCTGTCTCCCCATTCATAGACTCGCTGCTCTCCCTGTTTCCGTCTCACCCTCCTCACTCTGCCTTGTCCTCCCCCCCCTGCTCGCTCCTCTCTCCCTGCATCCCTCCCCTCTCCCTGGCTGGGCTCACAGCTCTTATCTCCTCAGACGCCCCACATTCCAGCGCTGCCGTGGCTCCCTGCCTGCATCCCTGGTCACGGCGATTCCATGGGTTCCCACAATCCTCGGCAGCTTGCTGATTTAGGGTGGGCAACTGACTCTCAGAGACAGGGGGAGAGGAGAGGAACAGAGGGGTTAGGGAAAGACAGGGAGAGAGGGGATGAGAGGGTGGGAGACAAGAGAGGGATGACAAAGGGGAGGACAGGGAGAAAGTAAAGTAAAAAATAACAGGAGAGCGTGAGACAAGAGACGGCAAACGATTGTGATGAAAACACAGAAACAAACGGTTGAACAAACATGATTGGTATTGTGACTTTGCTGTTGAAAAAAAAAGGCACCAAATGAATTAAAATAAACAGACTCTTTATTGAAATATCTTAATCTGCAGAACGCAGTGACAGTTCTCTCTCTCCCCCCCCCCCCTTTTTTTTAAGAGAAAGCAAAACATCTGTGCTACAGCAGGTCGAATCTCATCATCCAGCCAGCTGACAGCCGCTAACCAGGCCTACGAACAGAGAGGGCAGATTACATTCTGAGAAAACTACACATGCACTTTTCTGTCCTTTGCTTTCGAGTGGTATCTTAAACAGCAGGCTCCTTCAGCGGTGTGTTATAAAGCTTACGGCAATACACTGGTTTGACCTCTGCGCGACAAATTTCACGGCACAAGGTTCGTTAACATCAGCATCAGCATTTACAAAGACAGTGTGTAAGTGAGGTCTTGGACCCTGAGAACACGCCAAAGACGTTCAACTCTGGTGCTCTTGCAGTGTTCGGATGCTACATCGTCTCTCCAGCAACCCTCACAGGGGTAAATGTTCATTTTTGGGGGCTGGGAGGCTGACAGTCTTGCGTGTCTTTTGTATGTCCCGGGAGTTTGCATGACTTTGTGCTTCTCGCAATTTCCAGTGTGCCGAACTGCTTATTGACTATGCGCTTCCGGGCAGGGAAAAATAAAAAGGCTTGGGCAGTGATTTAACCATGTTCACACACACACAAATCAACACACATTGCACACAGAAACGCACCTCTAAAAGGGTCCCTGGCATTGTGACATTTCACATTTCATTTAAATCCACGAGGGATTACAGCCCTCCTGTTAGGAACGAAGAGAGGGGGGAAAAAAACACTCATCGAATCCATTAGTTTTAAACATTTAAAGGACCATCTAAGATAGACTGATGGAAGGATAGAGGGGTGGGTGGATGGGTGGGTAGTGCCGGGGTAGTGAGGACTGTGTGGCACAGCACAAGTCTGTCCTAGATTAAACAGCCGCTCTAATCCCCCATTTCTGCCCCCAAATTGGTTTTCCCTCAATCTCGGCCTTGCCATCCTAATGTGAGAAAAAGAGAACTGGAGCAGTGGCTGAGGCAAAAATAATCAGCACATTGAAAACTGTGAGAGCGGAAGAGGAAGAGGGGGAAAAAAAGAACGAGATGTTAATGATAAAGCAATCAAGTTTCATGGGCGAGTTTAAGGGGAGCACGCACGGCTTGATTGGGGTCAGTTAAGGCGCCATCCCTCGTCGACTGTAAACATTCATCAATGGAGAAAGGCAGAGTGGTTGTTCTCTGTCTAAGTCCAATTTGGCTGTGTCCATTTAGCCAAAAACCTAAACTAAACACTGAGTCTTCTATCCTTCTGGGCCACCTTTCCGCCATGAGAGGAGGCACATTCAGGATCAGTCCCCGGTGCCTTTCACTTTGGATCAGGCTTACGGTGCACTCTCAGTCTGCCAGCTCTGTGTAGGTTCGTCGGGACCTTATCATGGGGTTCGCCTCCGGCCCTGGGAAAGCATGTCTCTCTCCTGGAGCAGGTGAGTTATGGCCGAGCGTATGGCATCCGCCTGGGGATCTGTAAGTTCCTTCTCCAAGTAGAGACTGAAGTGCTGGGTGCTGCAGGTCAGCAGGCTGTCTGGACTGTAGCCCCGGTGACCCGAGCGGAGCAGCCTCTCACAGGCCAGCGCCAAGTTCTTGTCCCAGTTCGGAGGGTAGTCTGAGTGGGCCTCCACAATCTCCTTATACAGCTGTCCGGCGAACACAAACACATAAACACACAGAGACACATAAAAGCAGATGTTACCGCAAAAAAAAAGCCTCTGAATATGTGGTGCTTTGCCTTGCGCCGCACTTAAATCTGCTCCATTATGGTAACAGTGTTGTCGCATGTTTGCTGAGGTCAGACTCACAATGTAAGACAGCTCAAAGAGGCCAGCTTTCCCCTCTCCCTGCATCCTTTCTGCCAGGTCAAACAGAAAGAAAGCCGTCTTCATCCTGAAACAAAGCACGCAGGCTCAGGGCTAAGTGCTGGATGGATGAGCCATGCAGATCCGCACTCACAGACGCACCACTCCAATGGAGTGATTTATGTAGATGCCGATACCAAATAGAATGTACATGTAGATGCTCTACCACACAAGACTGGTTTATGGAGATGTTCTAGCGGGTTAGTACGAATCGTGACGCAGCTTTTTATCTGCACGCTAAAGTACACAACCTCTCCGAAGAGGAAATAAGAAGTTGACTGTACCTGGCTTGCCACATCTCCTCATTAGCGACGTGCTCCCAGGACGCAGGATGGAAACTGTTCACACAAGGGGAAAAAAAACCATTTCTTTATCTAAAGCGCTTCAGGCGCTGGCTTGTGCACAGTTCCACTAACTATAAATGATTATTTATGTGAATATATTGTTCCACTCAGCAGCGCAGGTTTTGATACACTAAACATCAATGTTTGCTGCATAAACATTAAATGACTGCGCAACAATACCAGGCAGCACATTAGACATGGGGTAAAACCACATCTCGCTTTTTTTTCACTTTGTTGACTGTAAACACTTGACCTCTTCTTCAAAAGAATATTTTAGCAGGGTTCCCGAGCTAATATTTGGCTTGTGGGCATCGGCGGACACGCTTGTCGCGAGGGTGCGGGAAATAATGTCACAGTATTCAGCCGTGGATATCTGAGTGAATGAAGGGCTGCTGGCAACGGCAACAGAATATGCAGCTTTGACTAATTCCACTTTTGACACAGTTATTGACAAAATGCAATAAGAAACTCATTATTTTTCATCTTCAGTCTCATTTCAAATGGCTGAGGGCCTAATGTCTTGCTCTGGTTGCATTCACAAAGAGCTGGATCACAGCATGAAGAACAGAGGACAACCTCAGCGAGGGAGGCTCTGTGGAGTCTACGCAGGGATGACTGGAGACCACAGAGAGACGAGCGGGTGAGGAGATGTTGACGATGAAATACGTGATTATCTATCTGAGTGAATAGTTCTACTTTCATCTCAAAGAAAATGCAAAAAGGATTATTCTTGCAGGTCTCCTGGAAATGGCATCCTGCTCAACCTCACTGTCTTGCCACTGGTTCAGTATTTACGATCTCACAATGTGGAGCAAAAGATTTTTCAACCCACAGAATTTTTAAATTCTAGTGGAGATCCCAAGATTTCTACAAATATGGCTGAGGACGTGTAAAATTGACACAAGAAGCAGAACATTTCCATTTGATGAGTGTCAAACATTTGGTGGCTTCAGCTTCTTAAATGTAATAATTTGCTGCTTTTCTTTGTCATTTATATAATGATATGAGTCTTTGGGTTTTGGACTGTTGGTTGTGCAAAAGAAGCCATTTAAAGACATTGCATTGAGCTCTGATGAGTGTTTTTCTTATTTTTTTGGATATTTTACAGATTAATCGATGCGATTAGTCCATTAATAGTTGAGGTAATTATTAGTTTCAGCCCTAGTGCCTATATTATTGTGTGTAATAAGGGGATTCTTCCCACCTTAAAGCAACTTAAAAGGAGGAAATGGGGGGAAACTGTACGTCTTGAGGTCAAGCATACCTGTCCACAGACATTATGGATGTATGTGTATGCACCTGTCGTGTGGCTCACTCCAGTTATAGATGTTGCGGGTTCGATCGGCCCAATCTTTAGGGTGAAACTGCCTCTGAAGTGGCGCCAGGTAATCACACACACCCATTGGCCAACGGGAGAAACTATTCTCCCAGCTCGGGTCTCCCTCAGGCAGCCCGATGCAGGTGAACACATGCCTCCTGCAGAAAGAGAACCAGACAGAGACTCACTCACATCCTCCTTTACCACCCACCCTCTCTTGCCTCCCAGGTAACTGTGAATGGCGAGACACAAAGGAACACCCTAACACCTTCTAGCTTCCCTCTGGCCCCATGCTGCTCACCAAAGGCTTCAGGCCCCGAGGGTTAATCCCACAGGTCAGTGTTGCCCCACTGAGAGTGAGACAAGTTGGCCTGGCAAACACTGCCCCCTGGTGGGCTTGGTATTAACAGGTCTCCAGCCAGTTTTCTAGATCTCAATTCCTCTTGGAGTGAATGATGATGATGTGAGCAAGGGAGCAGCAATGAGCCCGCCTGAGACTGTTTAACCAATTCAAGTAGATTAGTCGACTTCTGTAGTTCATCAAACTCCTTTTATGGCCTCAACAGTTCTACAGGCTTATCTCCTCCCTGCACTCACCGCTGTGTCGACCATCCCACTGATCTCTGCCTCATTAGATCACCCACTTGTTCATTTGGACCATTGTCGCCCTCCTGATTCACTCTCACTCACTCCATTTTACAGCCCTCTATTTATCTATTCAGCCCATCCCTTTCATTCTCTCTCTGCGACTCACTGCGTGTTGTGGGACAGAAACTGCTCCAGGGTGAAGGTGTCTTTCTCCTCAGGGTGGACGGGGTCCCACCAGCGGCCGGGGAAGCGGACCCCAGGGTGGTGCTGGGCCAGCTTGGCCACATACCATGAGTATGTCATCATCTAGAGAGAAAAAAAAGAGGGCCACCAACTCCGTTCAGCAGTTAAATTACCACTTGGTGTACAATTCACTGGAAGAGTATCTCAAAGGGTTTATCTTTCCAAATTTAGAGGCTCTTGTTTTCACTTTTTACTTTTAGTACTTTGTAGTCTTGAGGCCTTTATGATTAAAAGACATTCAAACATATGATGTACATGAAGACTACTTACCCATCTCAGAAAGCCTGAAAGAGACGTCAAGCTGTAATCTGTTTTTTGTATGAATTTCAGTCATACAGCCGAGGCACATTGACATTTTATTCTATTCTATTTTATACTATTCACCAGACAAATCTTCCTTTTCCTCTCAAAATCTCTGCTTGTTTTTTGAGAAATACAGAAATCCTCCTATTCTGAATCGCATCTCTCTTTCTCTACAGTTTTATCATAAATAAAATCTCTCAGCATGTGAAAGACAAGGAACATAAAGTCTAAATATAATAATGTTTAACTTTATGGTTGGCCACTTAGTACTCCTATTTTTAAAACTAATTTGGTAATATGGCTGCACAATTGATCATATATTATTGAAATCACAGTAAGTGCAATATCCAAATCGGAAAAGCAGAAGGTAAAAAAACAGCTTTATAATTTACTGCGGTGCTGCAGAGACTTGGTTTTCAAATATTGTTCTCCTGATGTAAGAAAACTTTTATGTTTTGAACAGACAGACTAATGTATGTCATGCATCTCTAGTATAACTACTCAAACTTAACTGTCAAGAGGAAACTGTTCTAAAAGATGTTTCATTTTGACTTCAAGCTTCACTCTGAACAATAAATACAAGACAGTGGAGAAATGACCGCAGCTCTGACCTCCTGGTCCACCAGCCGTACGTCGGGCCGCACGTTCTGGCAGTAGTATAAGTAGCGCAGCGAGTTTCCAGGCAGGTCTCCTCTGGTCAGGATGATTGAGTCTGTCGGGACGGAGGTCAGAAGCTCCCTGCCGAACCTCTCGACCACACTGTTTCTGCTCTGATCACACTCCCTATAGGATCATGAGCACATCAACACCATACTGTAAAATGCCATCAAAACCACAAGTTGTGTTTACTCGAGTTCAAAAAAGGGCTCGAGTGCATCCTGCTCAGAAGTGTGTGCACAGCTGTGTGTGAGTGTGTTTGTAGGTACGCCTTCAAGGTGCTCTGAGGGTAAGTTGTCAGTGCCCCCGCCCCTTCCCCTCTGCAGAGCGCTCTGGCTGCCTATCTAATCGTGGGGAGACAGGTGTGATGGGTCTGACAGCACAGGCCATGCTCTCCCCTTGATCAAAGCCGCTCAGTGATGGCTGTCTGGCACTCCCCAGCACTACGCTGGTGTAATCTGCCTTCTCGGACAGCTAACATCTCAGACTGAGCTCTGCGAGTGGAATCTATGTGCTAACCGTGCCTCTCTTTAGCCCCTACCATGGGGTGAGCAGAGAAAAAACCTGACATGTGGAGTTCAGACCTGCAGTATGCGCAGAGGAGAAACAAATTGGGTTGACTCAGGGAAAACTTATGCATGGGGATTTTAGAAGAAAGTAGAATGAGAGAGGAGTTTTTATTTCATTTTAACTTTACCGAGCAGAAGTATTCCCAAGTAACTTAGGACACATTTGGGTCCAGTGAAGTTACCGCAACAGGAATACTGTAAAGTAATACTGATTCCACTGATTGTGCAGAATCGAAAAGTTGCTCCTTACACTAAAACACTATTAGCTGACTCACTATTAGCCTTTTGAAACACAATACAATGCAGCTACAATATTTATGGAAGGAAAGCTCCACTGATGGGGTCAAATGTTGATTATGTACAACTGTGTGCAGAGGTTGAAATTAAACAATGATGGTTTAAATTCCGTACCATTTTTACAATTGTTTTAGCAAAAATAACGCATTTAAGCAGTTTTCTTTTTAACTTGGCTCAACCTGCTAAAACTATGCAGCGAGTCCTTTTCCTTTGCCAGGACACGAGTTTGCCGTCATGCATTTTTCTGGTTTGTCTCGTTTAACTTCACGAACATGACTCAACAAGAGTAGCAGGCAACGGAAAAAAACGATGGAAAGCTATTTGCATGCCAAAGTCAAGGAATTCAACACACAAGATAGCACTGTGCTGGAGAAGGGATTGAAAGTTGTGTCTACCCAGGGTGTCATGCGTCCATCAGTGCCGAACAGAGCTGGAGCCCGTACATAACTTTGGCTACTGCGGAGTTATTTGACCCAGAAATTAATTCATCATTCGTCCATAACACACGTCGACAACAACAACAATTTCAGCGCTTTACAGTCAGCATTTCATAGTCAATGTTTCCTTGCTGTGGATCCAAACATTCAACAAAATTGTTCTAATATTTATGGTCTGTATTATATGTTATCTTCACACTGAACGGGAGGTTTGTTACTGTTACTGAGTGTAACACTCACCTGTGATTGGTGCGCACCATATGTGCCAGCAGAGCCGTGGTGAGGACCCAGCCTGTGGTCTTCCACAGCCCCCCATGGCCCAGCCTCCTCTCCAGCTCGCTGTGTGTCCGGCTCAAGCCGAGGCCTGCCAGCACACACACTGCAGCATCACTCTGCAGCCAGAAACGCTCAACCTGCAGGATGTAAGCACACGCAGACATACACACTCAAGTGGTTCCAGTAGTTGTATCTTTATTTCAGGATGCATGTATACTGCCTATATAGATAGTCTGACTTTCTGAAACTTGAACTGCAGTTGTATCTCAGTATATAGAGTATAAACACGCTTTATAGACCACTGCAGGTAAATGAAAACAACAGAAACATTAATATCTCACCACTCCTAGCAGCAGGGGTCTGCTGATGTCCAGGTTGGCTCTCCAAGCAAAAAACAGTGAGTAGAGAACCAACATGACAGTCAACAGCCGGGACACCGAGCGACACGTCCTATGATAGGAAAGGACACTAGTTATTCTCATTTCTATCATGTCTTTTTACTGGGAAAAAAAACAACTTGTTTTGAAGAAGTCCATAAAAATATTAATGCAGGGATGGAGATCACAAGCCTGGGAGCAAACGCATACGCCAGCCAGCTAAGAGGTGCATGATTGATTTTCTAATGCAGACTGAGTCATAATGAGCTGCTGCCAACCGCTGAATCACAAACTCATTACAGTACAGCTGTAAAATGTACTTATACACTAAAAAGAAAACATGTTACCCTGATGGCGAAAACAAATCATCATCTGAACCTGAAGAGACACTTTTGAGCCACCGCAAAATGACTTTTGGTTTTACTGCCAACACATTGATCTGATGGGTTCCACTAACACAGCCACTAACGCATACTGTCAAGATGCTGTTTCTGTGTTTTTTTTTCTTCACATTATGCACAGTGGGGAAAAATACATTCTTATTTTGTAGTAATAAACAGTTCTTTCCACTCAACATTTAAACATTAGGTAAATTAGCAGTTCAATGGATTCCCTGCTATGAAATGACCTTCATCTGTGTGTGTGCAGCCAAGTTTATCAAAGTGCACCCCAGGAGAGGGGGGGAGGCAGGGGGTGGCCGGTGCCATACAGAGCCCCCGGGCTTCACTCGACTTTATCAGCTCCACCCCATAGGCACTGCTGTAATGAATTACTGGATCACACCGCCACACTGCCACATACAGATACATACAAGCGGTGATTTACTCGTACACACAAACATGTTTTGGAAAATCCAAAAGACACATCAGCCTCTCTTGATTTGAATGTGGAGCGTCGCGACAGCTTGACAGTTAGGTGCCTCAGTGTTTTTTTGTATTCTTTTTTTCGAAGATCAGCATTTTGTCAGCGATTTTGTTCCCCGTCTTTTACTCCAGGGGATTAGATTTTTGGTTGAAGTAGCTGCTGAGATGTGTGTGACAGAGTTCGGTCTTCTGTGCGCCGCCGTCTCGCTCATCCTACCTGTCCCACGAGGAGAGAAGCAGGCCCAGTGCAGCCAGCACCAGAGCGGGAAGCGAAAGGTCTGCCAGGCAATGGTCCAACTGGGCCCTGCACACACACACAAGACACACAAACACTCATGTAGCATTTGTGATGGACACCAAAGACGAGCTCAATTACCCTCCCTGCAACTGAACTCAAGGACAGCAATTATTAAATGCCCTCCATCCCCTATCAAAACAAACTCCTTGGACTGTGCGCTCCTCCTTTCAATCCGATTGACAGATACGAATGACTGTGTCATCCACCCCCCGCTGCCCCATCCTCTCCTCACAGCGCCTGTCAGTCACAGAGCGCTTGCTCAGAGCACAGAGATAGTTTCCTGCCTCTTCCTTAATACCCATCTCTATTTGACAGCTTATTGAGTCTCTATATCTCCCAATGTACACTATGTGTGAATGTGCTCATGAGCGAATGTTTGCGGGTGTGTGTGTGTCAGCTTCTCCAGCGGGTTTACGTCTCCAGTGCGACATGCCTGTCATGTTCGCCTCTCTTCCCCATCTTGAAGGTGTGCTTGTCCATCAAGCAGCAGGGGTGATGGGAAGGGGTGGGTGCCTGGCAGAGGGGGGGCTGGTAGTGGGGGGTCTTAAGACGCACATGCACCCCCATCCCGTCAGCTGGAGAAAGATACCGGGAGTGGGATGACTGCGGCGGCGGTAGCGGTGGTGGTGGTGGCAGCGGGGAGAAAGGGAGGGAATCGGGTGGAGGAGGTGGGGTGCTGGAGTGGAAAAATACAATTTCTCCAGCTCTATTGCAGTGTCTGTCATCACAGCTTGTCACGCTTAAACACCAGAGCTGAGTGATCATTTCAAACTGCTGGAGAAACAGAACACAGCGATTTGGCCCTCTAAGCAGGTTCAGTTCTGCTTTGATGGGAGAGAGTGGAATGGGAAGAACAAAAGCTGCTGGATGGAGGAAAGAGGAAGAGAGAGAGAGATGGGCTGCACAAATGACTCTGGGCTCTCAGCGTCTGTGGTTAAACTGGTGTAAAACACCAGAACCAGCACAAAAAGTGTTTGGGTCCTCCATCTCCAGCACCACGTGTGCCCTCACTGTGCCTCAGATCAAAGCTTTTCTGTATTTTTCCACCCTAGAATCTACTGTCCAAGTAGAAACAGAACATTAAAGTTGAACAGACACTCAGTGAAGGATTCAGAATACTACGTCAGAACTGCTCGAAAACCACCTCCACCCACACCTTTTGGATTAGGGGGTGCTGTGACCATGACAGTAACTTTCTGAAACATAAGGTCCGACATTCACACCACAATTGCAACAATAAATCGAACCAAGAAACAAATAAAAAATACAGGTAAAAAAGCATCCTTTTTGTTGTGTGAAGTAACTGTTAGTTGCATCACTACGTCATTGTCAATTGAATGTCTTCAATGTTTAAGACTGTCAGCTGCACAAAATACAATTTGAAGACGTCCCTTTGGGCTCTTGAAGACTGTGCTGGCATTCAGTACAATTTAATAGATTCAATTATTTATTAATAATTATGCAAATAAGTAAATGAAACGTCAACATATTTCTCGATAAAAAATGTAAAATTAAGTCAGTAAAAGTAAACACTGCAGTCTTAAAAGACAATTTTACACAAAAATGTCACGTGTGCAGACAACATAAATGCCACATAAGATGGCAAGATGTCATGTCATTACTAGGTGCTGTGATTAATCAGTGCATACTGTGCATACTGTGTAGGTACTGATTAATGTGTATGAAAGGGTAAATACAATAAATCATAATTACTTCATAATTAGTTGTGCTAAGTATCTTAAATGGGCAAAAATCAAGTATAAAAAGAAAGACAAAAAGCGGAAAAAGACATACTTGAGCATTGTGGTCAGGTTTACTGAGCTCTCTGTCTTTGCCTGCAAACAAAAGAAAAATACTGTTAGTCGATGTATACATATGGTATATAAAGCATAGGTATAGACGAAAGAAAAATCTGGAGTAGTATGTTAGTTTAATTATAGCAGGGCAAGCAGATACCAGGCTGAAGGTGCCATATTCAGCCCTTAGCAGGTGGGTCAGGAGGCCCAACAGGGTGGTCTGATCCCCCCAGCTCCAGCGGGCTGTGTTGAGGTAGGATGAAATGGGCAGGTAGATGTATGGCAGAAAGCCAGCAAGGAAACACACTCCCAGAGACACAAGGCCACACAGGGACAGCTCCTGTTGAGATGAGATTGAAAAAGAGATGTTTTTAATTACTTCATGTTCATCCAAAGGCATGTAAAACTAACCCACATTAAAAAAAGCAGCATCCAAGAAAGTCTACGTTAGATTCATGTTCTAAAACATGACTTGATACTTAATATACAGTATGGCAGGTGCCTACGCAGATCCCTCAGAGAAAACTAAGAGGTTTCTTAACCTTCTTGGGTTGAAAAAGAAATTACAGGATTTGAAATAAGGAATACTTTACAGAGAGACATATCTCTTTATCTCTTTCAGAAAAAATGCTGGCTTATTTTTCATGGATAAACAATTTCTATTTATACCGTATATGCAGAAGTATTTAAGTTATACTATCTCTAATGTTGTTTCTATCCTTCATGAGTAACAAACTAATTTGAGTTCTGCTCTATGTGAGCTTTTGAAAATCAGACCCCAGAACTTACCCTGTGAGAGTGCAGGCGTTGAAGGACCCAAGGAATGATGGCCACTACATACAGCACCAGGGTGTGCTGGTTACAGAGCCCCAAGCCACAGCACAGCGCTCCCCAATGGGCAATCTGACAGTATCAAGTAGTTAGATAGTAAAGCGCAGGGACTTATATCTGCAGTTATCATACCAATGACTAATCAGAGGAACAGAACACAGGACCCAGTGAGGGCAGAAGTGTGCCACGCTGAGTTACCTTCCTTCTCTGGGTTGTGCTCTCAGCACGGTGGAAGCTGGCAGTCAAGAAAAAGAGCAGACCAACAAAAAGGTTGTTGAGGGTGAAGACTTCTGCCACCACGGACCATTGCCAGCTCAGCCTGGACACAGCGAACAGTCCTCCGGCCAGTACTGCACCAGGACCAGGACCTGCCAACCTGACAGTGAGGGAAGAGAGGCCTTAATTTATCTTTGGTGACACTGAAGTCTTCACGCATTGCAATCATTGAAATCCATTTTGGATTCATATCAACTTGAAAAACATATCTCAAAACATTCAAATACGCCAATCTTAGCCTTACTTTTTGTTCTTGAAGTAAGTTTTAAAGCCCTTTTTTTCAGTATTTTTTCTTCAACCTAAGTTTTAATGCACTGACACAAAAAAGGGGCAAAACAACAAAGTCAGCAGCTTCACACAAAATTAAAATTTTGCTGTCATAAAAAAGAAAGCCACCGCTTCCCCCAGACTAATTTGGGGACCCATTATAATCTTCCCTCAACCCAAGTTTGCTTCTCGGACAAGACCTTGAAAAACACTCACAGTGAATTGGGCCATTCACATATCATGAGAACTCCCTCCCCGGCAGCCGGTTGATCTCGAGCAGACTGGCACAGAAACCACCGTGGTAGAGATAGCACTTTATCCTCAGCTTCTTAAATATAATGTGTGCACAAAAGTTTCCCCCTTCCTCCTCTCCTGTACTGTCTCCATCTCCTTTGCGGTAATTGAAGCAAACTTGGGATAATCTGTCATACGCTAAGACCCACCACTTACTAAAATGAGAGACAGAGGGGGAGAGAGAGAGAGGCGACAAATGATGGGGCGAGGGGAAAAGAAAAGGAAAATAGTGCAGAGAAGTGTGCGTTAAAGGGGTGAGACAGTGCGCGGGATAAAGGATGAAATAAAGAAAAAGGAAGAAAAAAGTTCAAGAAGAGAGAGGGGAAAAAAGAAAAGAGAAAAAAAAAATGCAGCCCAGTCCCCGGCATGCTGGCTCTGAAATATGAGCAGGCTCGACAATTAGGGAAGTCAGGCAGTATGGCCCTTTCCGCCATTGTGTGGAGTGGCTTAGAGTCCTCATCAGCCTATCAGCTAACTGACAGGCAGAGAGCTGCTCTATTCAGCACCGCAGATACAAGCTGCAGGCCAAACGGCTGCCAGGTCCCTTATGACCCCACAATCCCTTGCCGGTGACAGCTTCAAGCTCCATAGCAAATTAGGCGCTCTCACATTACAATCGCAGAAGACAGATTCCATTAACGGTATCTGAAATTGAGTAGAGAGCAGGCCCGTTATCAGACCTGACTCATAAGCACCGCCATTAATCACAAGGCATGATACCATTTATACATTTCCAGCTCTCTGCCTGCCGCTGTGATAGTCAGCCACAAAAGGCCTGATGAGACTTAGGCTAGGGGAACAATGGAGCTTTCTGAGGAAAGCGCGGTAAATCAGGAAAAAAAGGAGAGGGAGAGCGAGAGGATGGTAGGGAGGAAAAAAAACTCTGCTTGCTGACTACTTCCCCTTTTTTTTCTTGGGTTTTCTCTCTCCTTCTCGCCACTATTTTTCCTCTGTGTTCACTGTAAGGCGAGCTTGGTGAATGAGTATGCGTGTGTGTGTGTGTGTGTGTGTGTGCACTTAAAGAAGGGGGGGTGGACTGTGTTTTGATGGGGCGTCTAGGAGTGGGTCTTAATAAGAGATAGCTTTCTCGCTGCACCGCTCCAGGAATTAGTTGTAACTTGAAGGAAGGATGAAGAAGGGTGGGGTGGAGACGGGATGGGGGGCAGATGGGGACTTTTGTTGAGGTGCAGAGACCCCCCGCACCCATAATTTTACCTCCCTGCATGGCAATTAACCCGTAGCTCATACACTTAGCAGGGGGGCTGATTTTGGGGGAAGCACTGGGTGCAGAGCAGTCGTGGGGGTCCACAGGCGAGGTTATTACATAGTTTCCTGCCTCTGAAGCCTCGTCTGATAGCCAGGCAGCACTCGTCACACATTCAGAGACACGCACACACAAACATGCACGCACACACACCCCTGTTCTTCAACTTCTTTATTCTCTCTGAGTGCCTGACAAATCTCTCTGTTAGAGCTTGTCAGTCTGTAAGAGCCCAGTGGTGTGTGTACAGTGCGGGCTGTAAATGACCTGTCTGTCTGCGCGGGACCACCTGGGTCCCAGTCAGCCTTCTCAGCCTCTCCGCAGCTCATTCTCCAGGCTGGCTGCTCCCAGGGCGCGCAGATAAAGCAGGACACATTCTGACACCAGTGTGGCCGTGTTCCCCGTTATCGCGACTCAATGCGGTGCAGGATGCTGCCACTGTGCTGAAATGTTGTGGCTCAGTGACAATGGCCCGGTTGAGACGTGGCAGGAGAATAACACGGCTGACAGCGAGACTATTCCGCCCTGAACTGATCCACCCTGCCAAAATGTCTGTGTCATCACTAGGGTAATTAACTGAATGACAAAAATGATGCATAAAGCCTGAAATGAAGCACAAACTTGGAAATAACGTAAGCGGTTAGAAAAGAAAATTACCAATAATTAATGTTTTCGCTCAAAATGATGTTTAAATTATGAGAAATGAAAAGATTTTTAACACAAAAACTATCCAGGTTCAAAATGAAAGATCAAAGGTAAAAAAAAAACGAAAAGAATAAATGACAATGATACAACAGGCTCTGGTAAGCAATGTCCCCTTCAAGGACACAACAAAAGCTCAGTAAAATCACTTTGAAGTATCAGAATGGGACCTGCCTCATTTACCCCCTCAGCTCTACAGTATGGGCCAGAGACGTGCCAGCGCCACTCGTCTGTGCTAAATAGCAGCACACAACCAGCACTCTGAACTGAAAGAGGCATCACAATGGAGCTGGCCAAGGGAGCCACTGTCACACACCACCCCGGGGAACAGACAATGCCACAGCTGTGCCATCGCGGATCAGCGCCGCACTGTTCTCTAACCGAGTGGTGATTTGGGGAAGCAGCGCTGGAAAAGAATCACACATTCCTGAAGAGGGGAGAAAGCCCGAGAGAGGAGGTGGCCTGCTCGGGCTGAGGCTGAGGTTTCCAGCTGGCCCTCACTGACACCCCAGGGCTCTCCTCTGGCCAGGACACCAGTAGGAGTACTTAGTAGCTATTATATGACAGCAGTAAGTGTCGGATGCACCGCTTTGAAATTTCAAAGCCAAGCAGCGATTGATATACAAATTTTAAGCTTTTAAATGAAATGTGTGTCAGGAAATCAAATGCTCGCCTACAAAGTGTTTGAAAGCACGTCAACGTATTCATTGGGGCTGAGCAATATTTAATTTATCGTCTATCGTCTTCCAGCGGAACTGTATCATGATAATGATGAGTATGTGTGTTCTCGGATTTTACACGTGTGTCAAATACAAGTCAGCTTGTGAAAACGGATGTATGTGATCTTCTGTGGCTTTGGAGGAGCTTTACAATGTTATCAAAATAATAGACTTCATCATAAATTGGCTTTGGATTGAACACTACAAATAATTAGTAGCAGGCGTGCGTTGATAGAAGTGGGGCATTAAGCTGGAAAGATGAAGACAATGACCAGCCAGGAAGGGGCTAAACCAAAGATGCCATTGAGGTGCGTTATGGGAAATGTAGGATCCAGCGTTTTGGCTTCTCTTGACCTGTACTTGACAGGAAATATCAGAGTATCTCGGCCTCCGCTGCTTTGATTTTGACAATTCATGTTTTAAATGTCTCCTGTCTGCTAAATCACTGCAGTGCCCCTTTAAATCAACGACTAAAATCAAGAAGAATGAAAGACTAACAAAATGATTTGATGGTCCTGAGGTTTTTATTTTACGCAGTAACAGTGTTATATAATCAAATGCACTGAGAATTTTATTGGTATTTTGCGTAAATTTGACAGTGTAATGATACCTATTGATAGCCATTTAGTAGATGGATAAATTACTGATATCATGATATGATATTTTAAACCTCATAGTTAGTCCATCTGGGTGAAATACTCTGTGAAGGCTTTCACTTGCTCCATAGTTGTAATTATTTGGTTATTAATGGCAAATTATCTTCCAAAAGAATACATTATATATATAGATATATATATAAAACATCACTTGATTCTTACAGTTCTGCCCAGCCCCAATCGTTTTTGTCCAATAAAACAGTATATTTGAATCTGGGATGCCGCAGTCTTCTCACACACTCGCTATGGCGGGCACTTCCCAGTGTTTCCTGCCTCATCCAGCGCGCGAGGACGAGGCTGTCTGCTCGTACAGAGAGGAGGGTAAATAAGGGTCCCGGCTCTGCTGCTCAGACACCCCTCCTCCAGGAGAGCGCTCCAGTGCTCCAAGTGCGTGTAAAATTAATCACCACAATTCTGCTCAAACAATGCAGCCACTGACATGACAATTTCTCCCAGAATGCCATCTTAATCTCCACCCAACACACAAAAATTACAGGAGAAGGGGGGAAGAAAAAAAAACAATTTACAAAAATCCTGTGTTTATGCAATTCACTGAATGCCATTTTTTATTGCTGCCTTTTCCAACAAAGTCATTAGGCACACACCAGTGATACATAAATGTTGCTGTATAGATTCCATTAACTAATTCTGGGTGAATTGTAATTGCCGAGTCTGATCCGTCTCCGTGCCTGGTGCCTTATTAAGACCGCCTGTGGTGGGTGAGGAATGTAATATTGACGTCCGAGGCAGACACAATCTCGGGCCCACGGGCGAAAGGAATATTAAACTGGTACTGTATTCTGCTGTCTATCTAGCCCTCCTCCCTCCTCCCTCTCTATCCCCATCCCATAGCCAGTAATGAGGAAATAACATCTTCATTAGACATCTGTTTAACTGTATTAGAGGATGAGTCCTGGGGGAACCATTGGTCATGCTGGGGATGGGGGGAGTAAAGGAGGTCTGTTGGACTACAATGTGACGGATGAGATACTGCAGGAATGGAACAAAAGGTCCAGAGATTCAGGCCTTTTAAACAGACAAACCTAAAATTGTCTTCTGCGTTATTCAGAAGAAAACCGGTATGGGTGCATTCTCTACCGTCGCTTGGGATGAAGATTTTATCCAACCATAGCAGATGTGAAAGGGAGGGGCAGCCTTGCCACCTGCAGGGAGAGGTCAGAACATTATCCCACAAAACAACTCTATTCAGCTGTTTCCAAAATGCCAAAACTCACGCTCAAGATGTCCAGAAAAACAACAACAGGACCCACACACTTTGCTACGTACATGACCCGGACAAGATACAAGCAACCCCACCCCTGTGGAAAAACAACCCACCTGAGCGAGGAGGGAAAGCGCCATCAGGACCATATGGTTGAGGTCCTTATAAGGAGCTGGAGACGCAACACAAGGCAGGGGGATGGCACCACGCCCACCCTCCGGTCCACTGAGGTATCAGCTGTGCCACATGGGCCAGCTCTTGGCGGGGGGAGCCTCTCGCAGGTGTGCATTTTGTTTCGAGGGCCACCGGGGGAAAGAGGGAGGCCCGACAGTGTGCTTCAATAACCCTGTTATGTAATCATGTGATCAAACAAAAAGTGCTGATGACTGAGGTTGTTTTTCTGCTCCGATGGCTGTCAGCGCGCTAACGTGTCTGCTCCGGGTTTCTCAGGATAAGCTCAGAGAATGGAGAGAGATTCCTCCCAGGTAGCAGAGATTCAGAGCAGCTTTAGCAGATAAACTGTGAAACGAGAGAGAGCACAGGATACGGAGCTGTCTGGATTATCCCGCTATGAAGGGTGCATTCCTCTAGAGACTCACTGCTGAAGCCTTTAGCATTCCACGGGCCAAATGTTTCTTTTCTCTGAACCTCCGAGCGCAATCGATAGTAATTATCATTACGTCCACCATCCTCAAAGGCTTGTCAGGCCACGGTGTGAAAACATAACAAGACATGCAATTTGGCCATCAAACCATATGATCAAGCCAAGAGAACTGTAATTGACAAATCAAAGGGAGGCTAAGTGCTACATTTAAACTTATGCAAGAGAGAGAGAAGTGGCTTCCAAGCCTATCAACTTACATTCCCCCACATTAAACACGGCAATCTGGCCGACTAATTTAAATTGATACATCAAAGGCTTGCCATGTTGGGTATACTCCAGATGAATTTCAAGGTCTTACAGTTTACTATTTGAGAGGAACTGCCTTCAAGTACCCGTATTAACTTCAATATATTTTGCCATCTGAAAATAATCACACAAAGCGACGATTTGTTTGCGGGGAAAATGTCGACTTCCCAGCGGATGCCTAAAAATAAGAAGCAGTGCAAAAGTTTCTGAGAGCCTCAAATGGACAAAAACAGGACATTTTAGACATTCATTTCGTCGGGGGGAAAGACACGGCAATCTGTTACTGCAAGGACAGATCAGGTATGACCGGGTGTCAACTGGTCTGTTTTGGCATTTCATCTGAGGGAAAGGCCTGGCCAGAGAAACCCCGCAGGGATGTGGCATGACATCTATGCCAGTCTTCTTGCACCCAATGCCCTCCGTGCCAGAACGGAGAGGGAGGTCTTGACCATCCAGAAACCCTCTCCCCCCTCTTCCACCCTCCTCGTCTTTTGCCCTCTCCAGTAACCCCTCACCAGGCACAGTGTGCCAACTGATCCACAGCCACAAGCTCATCCCAAACTCAGCCCTGAGCAGATAATGACTAAAACCTTTTATGCTTATTTTTCAAATTGAAAGCGTAGATTATACGTTCATACTTAAGAGCTTATATGGTGTGACTGTGTGCTCTGCTGAGGTCCCCGCTACCATCATCCCTTGCTGGGAGGGGTGGGTCGGGTTGGAGGTCGTCATAATGACTTTTTACTTGACCATAATCCAAAATTGGATCTAAATCCCCCAGAGATTACAAACAGGGCTGCAGTTAACATGCATACTGTGAGCCAAATATCACCCGGATTGCATGGATATTTTCTGGCCTCAAAATAAACATCTGTAAATGTCTGGCCAAGGGCTGAGTTCAGTCGTCCAATTGACCCGTAAATCATCGAATGCATTAAGTCTAGTCCCAACGCAGCAAAGTGTTCATTCCCTTTCTTTGGGTCCTCTCCTTATTCTTCTCCTCTCCTGGGATGAATGGTTGAAGTCGTAGGTTTTGATTCAACTCTGGGAAGCAGTAAGGCGGGGCAGGGTCTGAGGCTGATGCAGTCTGGGCTAAGGGCCAGTCCCCTGGGGAGCACTTCCTGTGCCCTACTGCAGCAGGGATGACCCTGTACCCTGACCCACTACAGACCACCTGCCACCTAGCGCACACCGGCCAAGCACACAGGAAGTAGGCCCAGTACTGAGCACCTGGGAATACGCACACTTCATTTTCACCTGCTTTCCCCCGACTATCACAGGGTCCTCACAGCCTGCCAAGGTGTACAGCAGGAAGAAATGACATCATATCTAACAATTCTTATTCTGAAAGAGTAAATTAGAAGTGTACGACATGCTTGGAAATGCCCCAGTATGCATAAACAGTGACAAAAAGGAAAAATGTTGACACTAAGCTGCCACCAACAATGCAATGTGGGAAATTACTAAGATCAGCAGAAGTGTGATGTAAGGCAGTCTGGCCTACCATGGGAGATAATCACACACAAAGAGAGAAGGGGTAAAATACTCCTTACATGATGGGGTCAGCAGCAGGCGAAACTGCAGGGTGGTAGATGGCAATGCAGAGACCGTAAACTGAGCTCATGACTGAGCAAGGGGAGCGACGGTTGAAGAGAGGGGAGAGGGAGGAGCGGAGTGAGTGATCCTGTCCCTCTCAGACCCAGGAAGCAAGAAGGGGGGAGATAAGAAATCGTGCCATGTCAGGATTGAGAGCATGCTGGGCAGCGGGGGGGGGGCAGGAGAACAGGGACGTCGGGGTGGGGGTTGGAGGGCGCGATAATTGTGATATACATACACACGCACACTCACAACGGGTGGCTGATGGGTAAACAGGCAGGACAGGGTGGTGGGAGGAAGGAGGACGGCTGGGCTCTGCTCCTGAATACTGAGCAGAGGATCAGGGACGACACTGCCAGTCTGTCAGGACCCAAAAATACCACTGTCTATTACAGATGGCATCAAGATGCAAAAAGTCAGAAGGGGAATGTTATAAGACCCTCTCCATTCCTCTTTCACTCTTTAACTCCACCTCCTTTCATTGGTACAGACATTTGACTTTTGCTTTACAGATTACTGCATATAAAGAGATTACATGCATGAGCAACAGGACCACAGTGGGTTTTTTTCTTTGTTCTGTCTTGTGTTTTTTTAGTTTACAGTGACTTTTGGAGAAAAAACACACACACACACACACACACGCTTACACTTTTTTCACAATGTTATTTCAAAGTGATACATGTTATTCATTTTAGTCCGACAGATGTTGAGATGTCACCCTTTGGTAGACTTGGTTTGTACAGCCACGCAGTACATCAAATAAGCATAGAGGAAACATGAGCTAGGTTGGCCCACCGTGTAAACGTTAAAGTTACTTAGTTTGCCGTTTTCACATATCCTTTCAAGTCAACCCAAATGCCAGTTGTCCACCCAGAAATGACTGTTGTGTTTGCCCTGGCATGACAGTGATTTGGCCTATTGAGTGACATCACATCTTGTGTGCAGATGCCAACTATGAGAGAGAGCTAGACCACACAGAGGTACATTCCTTAAAATCGAAGCTCACAGCATAACAGAGGATTAACACAAAGGCATCAACAAATTACACTAGAAACTGATATATTCATATTCAGGTGGTCGTGTGGATTGGTTGTAACTTGGAACGATCTTCTTCTGTGTATTTTCGCAGCTGACGAGGACAGTGCAAGGAACAGCCACAATTACAAATTGACTGAAATACTGTTATACATAGCAAAAAAGATAGTTCTCAAGTTCTGCGTTTCTAAGGACATCCAGTCACTGGTTGACAAGGAGCTTCTGATAATTGTGATAAAAGCGAACCTACAACCTACAAACAATTTTGAGAGATTTATCAAATATCGTAACCAGTCTTGGATACGATGGAAGAACATTGTAAGTGAAAACAGCATGTCTCAGTAATCTGAATGTAATGATAACGGCCTGGTGGTGTGGTTGTGTGTGTCTTTCTTGTTTTGTGTTGTGTTTGTAAAATATGATTCCTTATGTCTTAGAAATCTTGAACAATGACTTTGTACATTATGTAGAAAAAGAAAGAAAAAAAAGTGACATTTCATGTGCTTACCTGCAAACAGAAATGCATAGGGCACCACAAGCTGCAGCCCCCAGCAGGCTGCACATCAGGTTGACACTGTGGGCTGGAGAGAGGGAGGGCAGGAGGCACATAGCCATGCGAGCTAGTAGGGTGAAGAGAGGGTATCCTGGAGGATGGGCCACCTGAGAACAAAGTGACACACGAAGTTTGACACACAAATCCAGAGAGGCAACGAGAGAGAGATTCACAGCTTCAACAAGAAGGGAGGAGGAGGATGTGTTATGTTTGATAGCTCATCTAGTTGTTCCTATGCAATCTGTAGATGGGTGTGTTGTGCTCCTGCAGTAATGTGGAAGAGCCTGGCATGACAGCAAACTGACTCTGCTATGATACCAGAGCCCTCCTTTCCCTCTCTTCCCCCTTCTCTTTACTTCTTTTCCTCTGGCCTCTTCCCAAGGACAGTGCAGCTCCCTGGAGCCCATGCATGGAGCACGTGGTGCTCGCCAGCCCCAGCCCCCAAACCACCTCCGAGCCGCAGTCATTCTCGCCTGGGGGATCTCGGCAATCACAGCAATTAGCCGCTAAGTCTCCTCCACCCAGATAAGGGCTCAGTCATTAAACGCAGACTCATTCCCTGGCACTGATAACACGAGCCGCGCAGGCAGGGAGAAGGGGCAGCTCTGCAAATGAACATGGAGCTGAAAGGTGAGAGTTTGACTACCTCACCGGTCACCTCAGACACAGCAAAAGCTCCTTGGGAACATAGACACAACTTTCAGAGGGAGGGGATCGGGAATAGAGCATGTAGGTCACGGGAAGTCCAGGAACAAAAGAGAAGAAGTGATGTAGGGAATAAAAGAAAGCAAAAAGATAGCAACTCAGCAGGATAGCTCGTTAAGTGTTAGCATCAGACAGGTGGGTAACGCCACAATGAGCATTAGTGTTGAGGACGCTCTGTGTGGCTGACAGGAGTGGACAGCAGAAGGACAGCTGAGGAACAAAGGCCAAAGGGAGCAACAGAGAAGCAAAATCCTGGAGCTCTGGGGATCAGAAAGGGGGGCCCAGCAGCCGGGGGCCCAGGGACGGCCTGCGAGGCCCTGGGGAGGCCTGAAAGGCAGACAGGCGGGCCACACGGACTGCAGCACTAACGGCAGGATTACTGGCATAGTGACACCGACACAGCCTCCCTAAAAGGATCACAGCGGCGTAATAAACTTTATTAAATAATAAAACTTATTATAACTGTTAACCCGATTTAGTTCATTCTTCGCGGCTTACACACACACAAAAAAAAGAGGGGTGGATATAATAAGCCTTATACCGTACATAAGGCAAAGCCTACAAAAGCCATCGCCTTACCATTGACTTTAATTGGATTTGAAAAACGGGTTGCAAATTATAGCATTCTCTACTTGCAACTTAGTAAAATAAGTGTATAGAAAAGAAGGGGAAAAACCTGTGGACTGAAAGTAAATTAATCTGCTTTCTGCCCATGCTTAATTAAACTTCCTTAATGCTTATAAGAGTTAATGAGTGAATTGATTAAACAATACGGCTAATACTTACCCCCAGCTCACAAGCAGTGGTGATCAGCTCTCCTGTGGAAGAGAATAGGGGAGGAAATTAATGTAAACCCAATAATTATTATTAAGAGACAAGTCTGCTCCCAAAGTTTTCCCAAATCAAATACTTGCACTGGGGTTTTGCATTAATTTGCCAGGATCAAAACCTACAAATCTTCCCAGTGTGACATTTCCTAAGCGGCACGCTCATTCTCTTCATCTCTCGCTTCTCCCCTGATGCCTCCCTCCCTTCCTCCAGCACATACGCACAGCTATAAACACACACACACACACACACACACACACACACACACACACACACACACACACACAAACCATTAGACTCCCTCTCCAATGCTCTGTCACACAAAGACACACATATGCTGATCTGAGAATAATGCTCCCACGGTCCCATCCTCCCCGTGCATTGGGGTCCCTTTCCCTTCCTCTTTCTTCTGCCGCTCTACGTGCCTCTCTGCTGCTTCCACACTCCCAGTGTCTCAATGTCTCGTTCAGTCCATTGGGCACAAACAGAAAAGGCAACGTAGGTGACAGTCACAGAATGAGGTAAGCCGCAAAAATAAGAGCCGGGTTGCGCAATTTTTTGACAAGCTCTGTGTGAGGTGCAGCACAAAGTGAAAAAAAAAACAAACAAAAAAAAAAAAAACTAAAAGCTATTTGAGGAAGCTTTAATGTATCTGGGCACAAACCCATTGGTGCCAGAATACACCCAGAGCGTTTCAAATTAGACTGATTTCTCACCCAATGTTTGCATCTCCCACTCATGAAAATTGAAATTTGGTTCAGATTAAATGACACTGATAAACGTTTGGGTTCAAGACAGCTCCCTCTACTGGTACTAGCTGGGTAGTCATCTCCCACATCCATTTCAGTCAATAACGCAGCGGCCTTCTTTCCTGAGTCTATTATTTCACCACAGGCAGCCTAGGAAACAGATTACATTAAAAAGATTGATTACTTTAAAATAATTTTTATCCTTACATTAAGAACATCAAAGTGCAGCTGGCTATTTTCGATCAAAGCATCTGTGATTCCACATTTTCAAAATAAACATTTGAAGAGCATGTACACAGGCCCCCGATGCCGCACCAACCATTATAGAACAGAACGGCTGAATTTCAGATGTCATTGGCTGCATCACATATTTTGCAACCTTGTCGATACAGTGAATTATTATGCCTAAATTTCTGCCACATGAGGAGCCCTAACTCTTATCAGTCTAATGGACCATGAAGTCAGAACTCCTCCACCTGCACAGCTTAAATGTTTTCACAGCTCCATTTCACCTGGCATGAGCCGCCAGCTACCTGCCATCATTTTTACATCGCACTTTCTCATCCCTCATCAGTTTCTCAATTTCACTCATTTTCCCTCAGTAGTGGCACACTTTTACACCATTCAACACTGACAAACTCTAACTAATATAGAGCCAAAACATCCATCTCGGTGCCACAGAGATGCAGCTCTGCAGCCCCAATACTAAAAAGGGAAAATATTGACTCAACGGGGTAGCAGCATGGGTGCCAAGAGTCTTTGTGATAGCGGAGCATGGGCACCCACACCAGTCTTCCCATAATCCCCATCATTTCCACACTCCACATTCCTAGACAACAGCGTACCCGCGGGGCTGTGCTCAAGCCTCTCCAGGGCACATCACACCTAAAGAGATTAGGACACAGAGACGGAGACCTGGAGAATTCGGAAGGGTGTTCAGCTGGCACTATCAGAGCGGGCATCCTGCACCGTCCCTAAACACTGTGGAGAAGGGGCTGGCCATTTTTTCAAAGGGCCCGTTCGCTAGACAGCAGCACAACCAGCTGGGCTACTCAGCGCTCCAATTGCCTGCTCTCCCTCCCCTCGTCTCTGCTCGCTCGTATCTGGCCCGGCTTTTCATATGCTTTCATTTTGCAAAATGTGCATTCCCCTCCGCAGCAGCTTGTATGCCAGAGCAGCGCAAACCTAACAAGCAGAGCCTTCATGCCCTCGAGTCCACATTTACAAGTTTGTAACCTAGCTATCACTTCTAAACACTGTTTGTAATTGTGCAAGGCAGTTCTTCATAAACTGCATTACAAGAGTGGTGGAAAACACATTGGACTACAACATAGGAAGGTGCTGAGTGAAACACATTTGGGTCCACCGCTAAGCCTTGTTATAGAAGAGCGCAAATTTAATTTATGTATACTCACATACAGTTCAATTCCAACAAACAACCCATTTTATCGTATACGTCAAGGGCTGTCAACAATACTTTGTCATTACAAATGCTATTTATACCATTTGGTAGTGTACTCAGCGAAATAAGTAACATTCTTCTTCTTTTTCTCCTTCTGGGCTCTGGAGAACAAAAAGGATGATTATTGCTGTTGTATAAAAGGTTGAAATTCTTGACAAAGTACAAAACGTTGTTACCACTTTATGAATCCCACATTTTTTTGTTTCAGTGAGGGGGGCTAAAATTAGGAGGGTCAAAAGGGCAAAGACAATATTGGGATAATTCTCATAGCATTAATCATGATAATCCCTTTGGCCAACTTTGTTTTTCACCAGAGTCACATTAAAAGATTTTTAGAGTTCATAGAAACCTTCTTCTCATCATTTCTAGTGTCAAAATTAACACTGAAATCCTTCACGCAGCATTATCTGCATAGAAATATGAATGTACTTCAACTGTCATACTTCAATAACTCATTTATAGAATAGAATAACCTTAAAAAACATGAAAACAAAATACAATAATATATTTTGATACAACTTATGAAATACAAATATGTAGCCATTTTACATCTATAACAGTTGTATTAGATACGCTAAAATCAAGTCCCCATCTGATTAAGTTGTTGAGGAGAATGCTGCAAATGCTATTCTGCTGTGCTTTTTGGGTGAATTTATCCTTTAAATGTATTTACTCTACATTCAACTCTGCTTTCAACTTTCAATCACTAAGTAGACTGTGAAAAACTGTACTCGTGTGTTAAGTTATATAACTGAGGTTGACGCTCACCTTTGTAAAGTAGATGTCTTAATCAATGTGATTATTCTAATCAATATAGTTGTGTATGAAGATATGTTGTTCTCAAGCAAGCCTTGTGTGTCTCATGCTGGTAGAAGTTTGGGTTGTTATGCTCATGCATGCAGATGTACCTGCAGCACCACGGACAGCACCCGTGCTGCTGCAGCGTCAGACAGGGCGCCACACGATTGGCTGCCGAGCAAAACAACAAAACCACGTGACCATGTGAGCATTAGCTAGCTGGCTAACACCAACCTGAGTCTCCGCCGGGTACAGTCCTCTGCACACAGGGCACATACAGGGCGGTGACACCAGCGACCGTGGCGCCTGTCAGCATCCAGCTTGTCCTTTGCTCTGCAGACATTTTTCTCTTCGGGTAATTTTTCAATCAACTGCTGCGTGTCGCCCGACTAGCGAGCTAGTTAGCGTCTATTCATTGCGGGCGACGAGGAGTTTGTAAATAAAACAGTAAGCTACCAGCTACATGTGAACCGATGTGAGTCTGGAGCTGAGGATAAGTTAATAAGACTCAAAGTAAAGACTTATCATTACGGTTGTATTCGTGCAGGCTGGCTACATTGTAATGCGGCTGTTTCCGGGAAGTATCAGTCGGATTCTCGCCCAAAAATTCTAACCTCGCGATACTACCGACGGACGCGCCATTCCTAAAAGTTACAGCAGTCACTAAAGCGGTTATAATTTATATTTGTTGCTTGAGAATATAATAGTTTGCCTTCCTTTCAGTGAAGTAAGACTCGCATGTTTTCCTCGCACGCTTTGCCTGTGAAAACCTAATGAATGCACTTCCTGGTTGTGACTGAGGAGCTGAGATCTCGCTCACCTCCTCTGCACACACATGGCTGAGAGAGGGAGGGTCTGCTGCACAAGCACAGCAGCTCCTGAATGTGCATTCATCTGAAAATAAGTGAAATAACGAATACTTACGCCTTTTTATTTCTTTCTATTTTGTATAACGTTTTTGAATATTCAAATTTACAGACAAATATGAAATAATGACGTACTAATACATTATGCAGTCTTTTTTTCTAAGAGCAAGCGTGTACTTTCTTGCCAGATTATAATCATGGTTGTGTTTTTGTGCATACTCTGTGTATATCTACAAATAGATCTGTTAAGGCGGTTTGCAGTCTTTTGACATTGCACTGTAGTTCCCACCCAAGCTAACAAACCTGCCTCAATGCCACAACCCTGCACCCTTCCCATTTGGCTGCAGCTGAACTTGTTCTTTTGTTGCAGTTGTAGCCGAAACCTGTTTTCTCAGCAGACCGTGCTGTCGGAGAATCAGGTGATGCTCGATGCATTACAAGGGGTTCAATACTGAGGGCCAGCTTAAGAGTGTTGACATTCCAGGTAAACCCAAACTCAAACATAGCTGCCTGTCTTATCCGATTTTGAGCCTTCAAAAAAAAAAAAAACTCAGAGTCATTGTCATCACCGCAGCCCTCTTTAAACTCCAGGGAGTTGAGTTGTGATGGTGGGATTTGTCTCACGTTCCTAATAGATGGTTAATTGTGACCACTACACTGGCAGCAAACAGACACTTTGAGCCTTGTAAGAGTAATACTGCTTAATTTAAACACGATCACACTAGTTTCAGTAGCCAATACAACATCAATTGTAGCAGAAAAGCGCCAGATTAGAACAGAAACAAGATACATGCACCCGTAAATGTCTCACAAGTGTCCATGTTTCACAGGTTGAAGGGTGACTGTAATAAAGAAATTGCCCTATTGAACCGATAATAATCCCAGCCCACCGTAAATGAGTCTGATCCCTCAGTAAATTGAGCCCTTGGTGAGGTGGAGTGGTGTCAGCACCTAGCCAACTCTCGGATGGCTCTCTAATCCTCGCTTCCCTCTCACCACCACCCTCATCGTCTAATCAGTCCTGAACACACACACACACTCACACACACACTTACACCCATCTGACACACACACACACACACACCCAAGTACTCACCCTTCCTCACACTCGGGCTCAGCCATCTCTTCAGTGTGATGTCACTGCTAATCCACACTTGGTTATCCGCTGGGCTGCAGTGCTGCCAGAGGGATATGGGGAGGAGATGGAGTGAATTCGGGGAGGTGGAGAGAGGAGGGGGGGTAATCAGGCACGTCATAAAGTCTTCTCTCTAAAACCACCACTTCCATTAGCCACATAGAAAACCAAAGTCTTGCGCCCAGCCAGACTGAACAGCATATGCTCAATGGAGTGTTAATACGAACACATATTTCAGCCCTGATTGGAAAGATAAAAAAAAAAAAAACAGCTGCAAGTACATTCACAGAGGCCTGTAGCCGCTATTCCAGGCACAGAGGCATCATTAGAGAGTCGGCTGGATTAAGCACGTCCTCCAGCCTCATGCATCCACAAAATGCAGGGCCCTTTTTTTATTGACAGCTTGTCCAAACAGAGGAATTACCCACATGGTTGAGGCCCTCGTTCCATATGGCACCAAGCTATTAACAAACATTAGTTGACTGTAAAAGCAGTGGTATTAAATTCATTATCTTTTCTGATTCTATGTGTGAAAGATTCTGTGTGTGTGTGTGTGCGTGTGTGTGTGCCAGTGTGTGTGATTAGAGACTTCTAATGTTCCGGCTCTGGGGATTTGCAGCATGAAATAAGAAAGGGCATTAATGGTGAATTGTGACGGTCCAACAGAGCCAAACTGTTGTTTGAAATGTGGCGTATGTTCCCTCTGCCGATTCCTTTTTAGGCTAACAATCTACATATTGTCTCATCTGATTGCTGCTGATGTGTTTTATAACTCGCTGCCTCACAAAAAACAACGCAGGATAGGCCGCCGCGCACGAGCAAGTGGCTTACGAGACCACTGAGTGAAATTCAATGTATTTGATTTTGTGTTTTTCTCACTTACCGCATATCTGTTTTAATCTTACCTTAAGCATCCTTGAAATGAGGTGTAATCCAGTTAAGCCCTTTTGAATCTGCTTCACAGCCATATTGCACCCATTCATCGTCCCATAAACAGTCGCACTACCAAACAGTTGCTCGCTGACAGTGTCCACGAGCCAAAATCCACATACTGTACTGATGGAAATGGATCAAAGAAACAGTGGTATTTGATTTTGTGCTAGTGTGGCACACGCACTGCAGAGAGAAACCATGCTCAGCTGACCTTCCCCAGGTTGAAAACATAACAAAGCATAATGCATTTAGGCACAGCATGGTGAGGTAGACAGCAGAAATGACAAATATGTTTAGCACATTTTGTTTTATTGCCACTGATGGGTGGGGATGCACCGATATTTCAGCTAATCATCGGTATTGCATGATATACACCTTGATACTTGGCAAATGTGATGACAATCACCGATAGCAGTGGTTGTGTTTCATCTGATGTGTCACATCCATTTTGTGCAGGCATATTTATCGGCTAATGACTCTTATCATGCTCTTGACATTTTTGGCATCAGTTTGTAAAGCTATGGAAGTCCTGAAAAATGTCTTATCATTGCTAGCAGGATAAAAAGCCTTTTAAAGCAGCTACGTCTCAAAAAACCTTTTTCATCCACAGCAAATACGGGTATCGGCCCAGAATTTCACAGTAGGTGCATCCCTACCAGGCTTCGGAAGTAATGGAATATATGTAATGTAATTAGATTACTTAATTAGAATACAAAAAAGGGTAACTGTATTTTGGTAAAATGTAATAAGATTACAGACACATTCATCAAAAGGAGATCATTTACAGGATTACAGTATGAAACACGCTCATTATCAAGTTTAAATAAAAGTAATTTTAGTGATATTTCTCTTCTCTACTCTTTATCTGCATATGTTTTGTATTGAGGTAATCCAAAAGTAACAGAAAGTAATCGAGTTCTTTTAATATTGAATGAAAAAATGTATAAAAGATAATGTTTCCATGATGACAGAATTCCAAGCTTCCATACTAAACTAGAGACCGCCTACGATACCTCGGCAAAAAGAAAACAAAGTCCTAGGCACATAAAATACCATCATTGCTTTATTTTTTTATTCTGTAATGATAATGATATTAACATCTGTGCAACTTTGCATTGAAAAATGTCATTGTAGTTTTTGTATTAATATATATAGCTTTGCTGCCCTCAGATAATATAGAATGTGGATATCACATTGCTTTAAACACATGGCAGGAAAAAAACATATTGATATATTGATATTGATTGATAAACATTGATACTTTTAACAACCTTAAAAGATAATGCAATTATTTTGTTAGTTCACCTCACATATTACATATTTTACATCCTATCATGCAGAGCTGTCACCATCTCTTTACACTCAGAAAAAAAAGTGTTTGTATTAATATTTCAAGCCTTGGATCAAATGCTCGGGTGACAAAAATCAAACAAAACAAGTCAATCTTCCTGCATTTTCTCTAAAATGCAGCGAGGCCTTGAACCAGTGAACAAGTCTTCAGAGAGATTAATTCTCCTCTGTGATCCTGTTCTCATTACGAGAAGCAGGGGACTCAAACATACATAATAACAGGGCGCGCCGCTGTTCCTTTGTAACATGTGGCTACCTAAATGATCCTAAATAAGATAGATGACAAGGATAAAGCAAATCATAATCGGCATTTTGCACAATGGAACATAATAGTCTGGAGAGAACAAGGGACAACATACAGAGCTCCTGTTTTCCCGTCGCCTGCAGCAGCACACCTAGTCGAGAGCAATTAAAATGAGAGGATTCAATTTTGTCAAACACCAGGAACCTCAGATAAATCTTGTATCTCATTTTCCAGCGGAGGACACTCCCTCGCGCCGCTGCTATCATGTTTGTTATGGTATTTTTAAGAAACAGCTGGCTACTGACTGAGTTGGTGAAACAGCCCCCTTCCAACGATGACACTAATCCCAATCATTTCAGGGGTGAGGGAGAGGGAGAGCCGGGTGAAACTGGGGAAGAAAAGATGGCCTCAGACTGTGGCGTCGGAGGAAAATATAGCCAGAGCAGGAAGGGGGGGGGGCAAGAAAGCACGTCTCTGCATGGTTTCCATGTGGGAGAAATCCACTTACTTGAACTGATAAAGATTTAATTAACACAAGACTCTGCAATTACTCCATAATTAAAGTAATTTGTCCCCTTGTTTGGATGAGTAGGCAAGACGCCACATGTGCCCCTGTAGGAGCAGACAAGAGAAAGAGGGCATGAGAGGCTCAGAGAGGTAGACTCTTAATGTTTGAATTTAATGCTTGATTCTCCAAACCTATTTTCCCCTCACATGTTCTAATAAAATATTTGTTTCGGCTCCTCCTTAGCCTTGTGTTTATTTGCCTTTTATTTGACAACTCATTTGTTATTCATTGAGAAAGTAATAAGCTGAGTAGGCTGAGTACAAAGTATCATCAAGAGCCACATGAAATAGTAAATAGGCCCGATATAATCGTAATCCTCTTCAAACTGCACTGCGTACGGCTTGAATTGTGTAATGGTACCCCTGCAAAGCTTGCCGAAAGCAAAGGCGGAAGTAATACCCGGAAAAATGTGATTTTTGTTTGTCGAGATCAAATTGCATGGAAGCAAAGTGAGAGTCCTGTGTGAGGTGTTTGACCTTGGGCGCGGATAAAGAAAGGTGACTTAAAGGTGACAGCAAAGTGTCAGCGCCATGTTGGTAAGTGGCAAAAAAAAAACAAAAAAACAGCCGGTGTAAATAGTGACTAACCACACAAGACAGAAATAGCGAGGAATTAAAAAAACATCGTCCAACATGTGCCACCGTGCCACGGCAGCCCAATTTCCCGGGAGATAAAGAAAAAAATGGCTGCCAAGTTTACTATATTAAAAACCGGGCAGGCAAACATGTCTTGTGTTTGCTTCCGAGGGGTTGTATGTGCTGTTACCTAATTTTACGCGAGGGGAAGAGCACTATCTCTTATTTACAGATGATGATCTGCATATAATTTGCCTCAGTTGCATGCTGGGTAATTGAGGTAAATATCACAGCCTTAAACTTGCCAGCTACGGCGTCCCGCTGATAGCTTGGCGCGCAGCCTGCAGCCACCTGTGGCATCTCACATGTTGGGTCTCGGGGGCAGACGGGCGCAAAGAAAACACACGGAGCTGAGGGTGAACTCTTAAAAACAGGTAGTTGCAGGTATTTACTGATCTGAGACACAGTAAACGAAAGTGAATGTTATGTGCTGCACTTTAGTTCAATGTTGAGGTACTTGCACAATTTACTCCACTACATTAACACGACAGCTTTAGTTACTTGTCATGTTTGGATTTAGTTTGATGATTGGAAATATAATCAACAAATACATTATGATGATATATTATATAAGATAGAACTATGAAATCCACAACCTATGAAGTGGTAGGATCACCCACACAAGCTTCAACATTAGTTAAGCGATGAAAACATTAATGCATCAATAAGTATAATCCAATAATATATCTGAAATATCTCATTTTGCACGAGGAGTACTTCTACTTTTAATGCTTTAATGCTTTTTACTTTCACTTGAATAAAGATTTTAATTCATGCATGACTTTTACTAAGTATTTCTACACTTTGATATTGCTTCTTTAACTTAAGCACAAGATCTGAGTACCTCCCCCATTAAACGGGCTCTGTGTAACAATTTGTGCCAGTTTTCATGTATTCCCCACTTCTTTATTGGCCGTATGTGAGCCAATTGTGACGTGACACGAAAACTGAGACCTTCCCTGCCTCTCTCAGTTGTCAGTATGAGCCTGTGGATGAAGTATGTTTTAATGCTGCCGGACTGTGGATTTCTTTGTGTAGGACAGTGGAAAGGATGTGACTGCATGCACATGTCCTGTCTCAGTGTCTCTGTCCACTCCTCTAACAGAGGGCAGCGGTAGCCAGTGTTAGTTTGGAAATGGAGTCCGCCAATGTAAACTAACAGCTGGCTTCAAGCACAACGCAGATGTTCCGCAGAGAGCCTTGAATGTAGCAGCAAACATCTATTTGGTATATAAAGATGTGGTGGAGTGATGCATCCTGGCCAGAGTGTGACATCACATCTACGAGTCGCGAGACGGCCCTGACTTGATTTTTCTTGTCTTCCATGCACAAATAACTTGACTGGGACATAATGTTTGTTACATTCTGTTTTTATGACTGACGGGCTCGAGCAAGCATGATAGCTCACTAGCTGTTACAAATATTATGAATTTGTTGCAGTCACTACATTATGTAAATAGCACCTTGAATGGATCATCACTTTACCGACTTTAGAAAAGCTTTGCTCTTCTGGACGAGCACTACTGAGCTTGTGAAAACCTCTGCAGGGAAAATATCAAATATAGTGCTAACAATGTCACAAGAGAGGGGCTGAGGTATGTTAAAAGACACTATTGAGATGCATTGCGGGAAATGTAGGATGCAGTGTTTTGGGTGATTTATCCATTCTTTAGTCAGGATATGTCTGCCTGTACTGTCCATCTTTGATTTATTTATGTCTTTAGTTCCCCAACTTTGTGAAAGTGCAATACTAAATTGCTGAATCTACTGTATTCACTGACACACCCCGTCTCTCAACGCTTCACTTAGTCCACAAGCAAATTTTCATAGCTGTACATCTCCTGCAACATTTTCCTGACCCAGGATGTGGAGTTTTAGAAGAGCAGACAGTGGTTGTGTTTCCCCTGCAATGCTTCACTCGTGCAGAACAGGCCTCGGCCCGACATTCTGTGTGGCAAAAGAAATGTGTTGTATTTATCCAAAGAGGAACTTTTTAGTCCAACTATAATGATGCAGCTGAATAATATGCAAGTGTGTGTCTGTCACTGGCTAGGAGTTAATTAGGTTTAAAAAGGTGATGATAGGAGTACTGAGGTTTGTGTCACTCTCTTACAAAGACCAGCGTCAGTGTAGCACATGAACCTCGCTTTCTCATCCAGGAAGCTGGTTCGAGAAAAATATATATATTGTATCATTCCACGTTATTTGCATAACCCTGCCCCGCTTAAAGCAGGGGAGCCACCGAGTGATCTCAAAATTAGCATGCTGTCACCTTCAGTGTCTCTTCTGTCATTCAGAAAAACAGGCAAGTGTGCAGACACATGAACCCATCGCACATCTACTGCGGAAATGTTAATTAGGAGGCAAGGCATCCCACGGCTCCATTCCTCTCCACACGCCTAACTGACATGTTATGTATTTAAATCCCTTTCATGTGCCCTTATTATAGAGGAGATGGAGTCACGTGCGAATGATGGAAAATGTCATCATCATCATCACAGCACAATGTTTTTTTGCATGAACATAACATAAAAGCTCACGACTGTGCATATTTGTCAGCCATGCCTTATTTATGATGCCGGGATTTAAATCTGAAATGAATCTAAGAACAGTATAATTAATTTGAAGGGAAATAAAAGCAAAAGCAAAGACATATGGAATGTATAGATTAATCAGGAAATGTCCAATTTTTAAATCTATACCAACATGCATCTCCTGTGGAAACATAATTGCACATAGAGGATTGGCATGCCAATTTAGTTAATTTTCATATGTATTCGTGATGTATTCTTTTTCATAAAAGACTTCAAACTTCCATTTCTTTGCTCTGTGTGTTTGTGGCTACTGACTGCCGCAGGCTCTGTGGCTGGGTGGGCTCAGAGCCAACATCGCCATTGTTGAGGAAATAGTGCCCTCTTGTGGCTTCAGCAACAAACTATGGCCAGCACTGAACACCAGGGAGTGTTGCTCATGCAGTCATTTTCTATGGGAAATATTAAGATGAGGCTGATAAGATATAACATGAAATGTGAATAAAATAGACTTCAAGAAAAATGTGTCCCTTATCTCCAAAAATAAATAAATATATACACTGTTTGATAGAGCTATCAAAACCCAGAGCCATTTTGGCAACAAAGATAGCAGAGAAATACTCACACTGCCGAATGATGAAACACACATGTAACTGTGATTAAACATTATGTTATGCTATGTTGTGCGTACACAGCGGAGACATCTGGGGTTCAAAGGCATCAGCTTGACAAAAGGAACCAATCCTCAGCAGCTGCATATACCTTGTTAAAATTACTGAATCATTATCTTAGCAAGGAGGATGGATTTCTACGTGACTGTCAGGTTTAAAGCAGGTCCTGGAATCAAGAGAGAGACAACCAACTCACACTTTAAAGTTATTTTTAAAAAATATTTTATTCTTTGCAAAGGAGGCATTGGGAGCATCAGTGCGTTCTATGGCTTGTGTACAGAGTTCCTGTAGGAGACAAATAATCATAGAACAAGCCCTTGGGTGAACTGAGGGCCCCACCCATGTTTACCAAGGAGGAATGTTTGAGGCAGCTACTCCGCAGCTGTTACAGAACACGGTCTTAAGCAATGGGCACAGTGTTTGAGCTCGAAGTGTTGGAAGAGGAATGCTACTGTACAGTATGTGGCTTTAGTATGTGACCCTGCTCTGCAGTTACATAAAAACTGAAGCGATCAAGCCATTCAGAAATGCTCTGTGGTATGGGTGAAGCGTAATGCTGCTGATGTTGCTTTTTAAGAATGCTAGTTAGGTTTCACTTGGAAAGGGAACCAAAAAACAAAACAAATTAAAAAAACAGCCGTTGAGATCATGGCTTTTTCAGTGAGGTCCAGGTGGATTTATCCCCCTCAACCTGGAGCAAAATTTGAATGCTACAATAGGAACTTTACCTTCTACATCTCATAACTGAATGCTTTATATCGTATTTTGATAAGCCAGTAGCAGAATTAACGCCTTCAACTACACTCTACATGTGGGCACAGTCTGGCAAGCCAACATCCGGAAGAATGCACAGATTCGTCCCAGATTTTTTAGTTTCAATTCGTCTGCTACTTTTGTTTTGGACAACTCGACTCATCCACACACAATAGAACTCACCAAATTTGGCATGGTGTGCGATAATATCATTATTCCCATGGAGAATGGTTTGCGAGCAACTTAACAGCCCTGACTGTAATCCAGAGCTGTCAACACTCCACCATAGCAGCCGTTTGGGTTTAGTATTGTTTACAGAAACACTTTGGATCGGAGAGAGTGGTCGTTACATCTTGCGTGTGGAGAGAAAAACAGCTCCTCCTTATATTTGGTATAATCTCTGGATGCTGCTGAGACTGTGCCCAGGTTTGACAGCGTACAAAATCATTGGATCAGACCCAGCATGGGATAAAGCTAACAACAGTGCAGATTGAATACAGTACATGTGTGCGGGGCAGCGACACGACTAGCTTGCAAGCTAGCAATCAGGTGCAGTTGATGCATATGGTGGTACAGCTCCAATGATGGCCTTACATATACCTCGAACAGCTGTGTAACTGAGGCGCCACCAGCGAGGTGAGTCGATGTATTTCAGTACATTCATTGTCAAACCCTGCGAGGTCCATTTCAGTCCTGTGTTCTCTCTGGTAGCTTTTTTTGGGTGGTGGGCGAGATCATAGAAAGGGGATTGGGGTGAAATGATGCAGGGCGATTTTAAACAAAGCCCGAGGACACCCACGCAGCCCAACCCACACGCAATCACACATGCATGCACACACTCTCAAACATTC